>NC_044040.1:200361586-200692542 GCF_901765095.1 Microcaecilia unicolor | reverse complement strand
GGTTTCATCTTCAGTAACACAGTGTGCTTAAGCACTTATTTTCATTTAAAAGGTATATTTCAAACAGCCCATGTGTCACCATCTGTTCTCCCCCATTGACCTGACTGATTTGTGCTAAATTATTTGCATGACTCAGTGGTTCCCAAACCTGGTCCTGGAGGCACCCCAGAGAGTCAGGTTTTCAGCATATCCACAATGAATACTCATGAGAGAGATTTGCATGCACTGCCTTCACTGCATGCAAATCTCTCTCGTGCATTGTGGGTATCCTGAAAACCTGACTGGCTGAGGTGCCTCCAGGACCAGGTTTGGGAACCACTGGCATAACTCCTGTTACACTGCCGTACTTGACAAGACAACCCCACTAACAAATCCACATTGACCACCTTGTCACCATGATGAGGTAGGCAGCATCAAGTTCCCGATGCACAGCGCTTTACAAAATAAAGTTTTGAGGCACACTATCCATCACGTTGGCACTAAGTAGATTTTCATAGTAGATTTTTGATATCACAAATGCTGTTTAAACTGTTACCAGAAAGCACAAATTGCAAAGCTCATACAAAGCAACTGTATGATGAATGGACCTAATCGGTCTTAAGAAAGGCGAATGCAGTTATCCGACAAGTGACCTTGTCGAACAAAAAAAAGTGTACTATAACAGTTCTTACTGTCATTTTGCAGTAACATAAACATTCTTTAATGTGACTGTCTATTAGAAGATCCACTTAATAAAAATGCACTTCCAAAAACAATTAATATTGTCTTGTTGACATAATAGCATCCTACATATACATAGAAATTCACTGGATTAATTAAGGGGCCCTTTTACAAAGGTGCACCTGTAAAAAAAATGCCTTTAACTTTTCGCCAAAAAGGATGTGCGGCAAAATGAAAATTGCCGCATGTCCATTTTGGACCTGAGACCTTACCGTCAGCCATTGACCTAGTGGTAACGTGTCACGTCAAATACGTGCGTCCAAAAAGTTTCAGAACGTGCGTATCGGACGTGCACCAAAAATGAAATTACTGCAAGACAGGGGCGTAGCTACTATGGGGCCACGGGGGCCTGGGCCCCTGTAGATTTGGCCCTGGACCCCCCCTGCCGCGACCCTCTCAACCACCCGTTCCCGCCACCAACCCTCCCCTGCCACTGTCGCGTACATTTACTGGCGGGGGACCCCAAGTTCTCTCCTCGGCCGTGCGACCTTGCTTGCTGAATGATCTGATCAAGTTTCTGTGCGTGCGTCTGACGTCATGCAAGATGTCAGATGCACGCACAGAAACAGATTCAAACTTGATCAGATCATTCGGCAATGCCGCGTGGCCGAGAAGAGGACTTAGGCTGGTGGGGGTTGGGGTCCCCCGCCAGCAAAGGTACGCGGCAGGAGAGGGTTGGCGGCGGGAAGGGGGGATCGAGAGGGTTGCGGCAGCGGGGGGGGGGGGGGGGCCTAAAATGTGCCCCCTCACCTTGGGCTCTGGACCCCCCTCCCGTCAAAGTCTGGCTACGCCCCTGCTGCAAGAGCCATGCGGTAGCCGGGCGGTACCTCCATTTTGGTGCACTTTGGGTGCATGTAGACGCTTATGTGGCTTAGTAAATAGTGATATGGACATTTTGGGGACCCCCCCCCCCATCTAAATGCCACTTTGTGGATGTTTTTTCTGTTTTTAAAATGAGCCCCGTAATCACATATGTATTTTTATAAAATCTCAAAATAGCTTCCTATTTGACATTTCACCTTCGATGAACTGTTAAAAATTACAGGTGTTCCAAGGGATGGAGAATAGGCAGAACAGGGGCAGGTAACAGTACTTTATAAAAACGTACTTTATAAAATATAAATTCAAAATATACTAGTGAAAACAATCTTGTGTCAAACAATCAAATCAACTCTTTTGTGCCTTAACAGTCACATATGTCAAATTCATCACTCAATTCACTGTTCAAAAAGGAGGAAAATGCCTCAGAAGTACGTGAGGGACTTCTCAGCACAAATCTAAAGTGCTCATTGTCTCAATCACAGGCAGAAAAAACCCTCCACTCATAATTTAAATATCCAAAAAAACTTCTCTGCCTGTGATTGAGACACTGAACACTCTACACTTCTGCTAAGGGTGCTCTCATAGAGTTCTCCTTCCTTTTTTCGAAGAGTTGATTGAATGATGAATTTGATATATGTGAATGTTAAGGCAGGAAAGAGTTGATTTGACTGTTTGATACTCAAAATTCTGGTTCACAAAATTATCTACGGTGAAGCCCCGGGATACATGACAGACCTGATCGACCTACCAACAAGAACCACATCCCAACCAACACGAACGTACCTAAATCTGCACTACCCAAGCTGCAAAGGACTCAAATACAAATCAACTTATGCATCCAGTTTCTCCTACGTAAGCACACAACTGTGGAACGCACTACCAAAAGCCTTGAAAACTACGTACGACACCTAAACTTCCGGAAAAAAACTAAAAACTAACCTGTTTAAAAGGCATACACTACCAATCCAACATAAATGCCTGATGTCTGCAACAAAACAAAACTAAAGGCTAGGGCTTTTCAGCTTGGAGAAGAGACGGCTGAGGGGAGATATGATAGAAGTGTATAAAATAATGAGTGGAATGGATCGGGTGGATGTGAAGCGACTGTTCACGCTATCCAAAAATACTAGGACTAGAGGGCATGAGTTGAAGCTACAGTGTGGTAAATTTAAAACGAATCGGAGAAAATTTTTCTTCACCCAACGTGTAATTAGACTCTGGAATTCGTTGCCGGAGAACGTGGTACGGGCGGTTAGCTTGACGGAGTTTAAAAAGGGGTTAGATAGATTCCTAAAGGACAAGTCCATAGACCGCTATTAAATGGACTTGGAAAAATTCCGCATTTTTAGGTATAACTTGTCTGGAATGTTTTTACGTTTGGGGAGCGTGCCAGGTGCCCTTTACCTGGATTGGCCACTGTCGGTGACAGGATGCTGGGCTAGATGGACCTTTGGTCTTTCCCAGTATGGCACTACTTATGTACTTATGTACTTATGTACGTAATGGACATAACACAACTCTTCCGTTGAACGATTCCATAATGTGGCTGTGCCACATGAACTTTATCTTACCACAATATCACTTTGTATTTGTTTACACCGGAGTCTGCAAACACCTCTCCGGTACTATGTAAGTCACATTGAGCCTACAAATAGGTGGGAAAGTGTGGGATACAAATGTAATAAATAAATAAAAGATTTGTCTGGCTAGTATATTTGGAATTTGCATGCTTAAATCTAGCCTTCTCCTTTTTTACGAATATTATTGTCTAGTCTACTATAATAATTTGCATCTGCAACATTCTGAAGCTGACTGCCAGGAAGTTGAAGCCCGGCTCATAATGTCTGAAGCCTTCCAGTGATGTCACCGTGTTGCCTGGGAAACCGCGATGCGTCTCAAGCACAGGCGCTACAAGTTCGCACCACCAGCAGTCTGCCCCCCCACCCTCCCCTTCTGAGTTGCAGGACGCCCCCTCCCCTTCAAATTGCAGGACGCTCCCCTCCCTCCCTCCTTCCACTCCCCTCCGAGTTCCACGCCCCCTCTGTCCTCCGAGTTCCATGCCCACCACCTCCCTCACTCAAAGTGCAAGCAGGACCTGTCCTCCAGCAGCCCCTCGCCTTCCAGCGTGCCAGCTCTAATTTAAAAACGGTTACCTCAGGGTCCGGCATCAGCATTGAAGGCAAGCGGCGCCCTTCCGGAAACAGGAAATGAGGCCAGGACCAGAGGCAGAGCTCAGACAGATGGGAAGGCAGTGTGTAGCACCGCTCGCCTTCAATGCTGATTCCGGACCCCGAGGTAACAATTTTTAAATTACAGCCGGCACGCAGGAAGGCGCAGGGCTGCCGGAGGACAGGTCCTGCTCGCACTTTGAGGGAGGGAGGCGCGGGGGCATTGACCTCGGAGGAGAGGGGGGCGTGGAACTCGGAGGGGAGTGGAGGGAGGGGGGCGTCCTGCAACTTGAAGGGGAGGGGGGCGTCCTGTTTGCGAATCTGGCTTCCCCTGAATGCGCCCGACTCCGTGGGTTTCAACACCTCTTTCATCAAGGACTTGGGTTAAAGCCGAGCAGGAACTTAATGTGAAGTCTTCATTTCCTTTTTGAGCAATATGCAGTGCACCCAAGTCCCTGACGAAAGAGGTGTTGAAACTCGCGGAGCCGGGCGCGTTCAGGGGAAGCCAGATTCGGTCCGAGAAAGGGCCGACGAGAGTGAAGTGACAAGCTGAGAAACACAGTGCACAACGCAAGAACGTTAAGAGATAAGTTCACGTTTTGAGTTATTTATTAGTTAAAGCACTATATTATTGGCTACAGCACAGAAAAAAGTTTAAGAGTGGCCCGATGAAAGAAAGTGCTATACCGCTTGGCAAAGAAATGTATTGCCTTGAATAGTGGTTTTATACTGAGGGCACACTTTTATAAATTGCAAAGGAAAATGAAAAAAGTATAAAGAAAAGAAGCTTTATTTTGTATAAGGTTGGTAGGCCAATTTATATCACAGAATATTTAGTCTTGGTTCCAGTATAACAAGCAATTATCAGCATTAATTGTGATTGAGATTTATGCATACAACTCACTAAGTGTATTCTATAACGTGGTGTGCTTAAATTCTAAGTCACATAGCTGAAAAGGGGGCATGGCCATGGGTGTAATTTATGTGCATTATTACGCATAATTACGTTCTGTGCCTAATTTAGGTGTCGGGATTTACACCAAGTAAAACGTGGCCTAAATGGATACGACCAATTTTGGGTGTGTGGCGAACCACACAGCGTATTCTATGTACCATGCAGAACGTTAAACCTATTCTATAAAATTTAGGCGTACTCTAGAGAATATGCCTAGGTGTAATTCTTTTCCACATAGATTTTTCAGGCACCATATATAGAATCTAGTTCTTAGCACCTAAATGCTGCAGCACACAACAACAAAGTGGGCTGGTTAAGAGTGTGCAGTTTTAGGCATGAGCATGTAGACCACTTCCTCTAAGTATTTTCTAATGGCTCTTCTTCCACCCCCGTCCCGCTCTCTGTTGGGGTTCCTCAAGGATCTGTCCTTGGACCGCTTCTTTCTTGATATACACCTCTTCCCTGGGCTCGCTGATCTCATCACACGGTTTCCAGTACCATCTCTATGCTGATGACACCCAGCTTTACCTCTCCACACCCGACATCACAGTCGAAACCCAGGCCAAAGTTTCGGCCTGCCTTTCAGACATCGCTGCCTGGATGTCCAACCGGCATCTGAAACTGAACATGGCAAAGACTGAGCTCCTTGTCTTTCCACCCAAACCCTCCTCTCCTCTTCCCGTCTCTGTTGACAACGCCCTCATCCTCCCCGTCTCCTCAGCCCGCAATCTCGGAGTCATTTTCGACTCCTCCCTTCCTTCTCTGCCCATATCCAGCAAACAGCTAAGAGCTGTCGCTTCTTCCTCTATAATATTAGCAAAATTCGCCCATTCCACTCTGAACAGACCACCCGAACCCTCTTCCACTCGCTCGTTACCTCTCATCTTGACTATTGCAACCTTCTCCTCGCTGGTCTCCCGCTTAGCCACCTATCCCCCCTCCAATCTGTCCAAAATTCCGCCGCACGTCTTATCTACCGCGTGAACCGATACTCTCATATCATCCCTCTCCTCAAGTCGCTTCACTGGCTCCCGATCCGCTACCGTATACAGTTCAAGCTTCTCCTATTGACCTTCAAGTGCACTCAATCTGCAGCCCCCCATTACCTCTCTACCCTCCTCTCCCCGTATGTCCCCACCTGTAACCTCCGCTCTCAGGACAAATCACTCCTATCTGTACCCTTCTCCACCACCGCTAACTCTAGACTCCGCCCCTTCTGCCTCGCATCACCTTATGCCTGGAACAGACTTCCCGAGCCCATACGTCATGCACCCTCCCTGCCCATTTTCAAGTCCTTACTCAAAGCCCATCTCTTCTCCCTTGCTTTTGGTGCCTAACCACCTTCCCCATTCATGATACCTACACTGACTACATAGTTTATTACCTTTAGATTGTAAGCTCTCTTGAGCAGGGACTGTCCTTCCCCTTGTTTAAAATTGTACAGCGCTGCGTAACCCTAGCAGCGCTACAGAAATGCTAAGTAGTAGTAGTAGTAGTAGTAGACCAGTCTATGACATGGTGGCAGTGCTTCCGCCTACAGGTAAGCAGTCGCATACCGAGCTACGCTCTTTTCTATAATGGCAGTTTTGTGCAAAATTGGTATCATAGAATTGACGCTCAGCCCCCCATAGTTTTAGCACTGAATTTTTAGCCCTCTTTTTTGTTTTTTAGTTCCAATATTTTTTATTGATTTTATCAATGAAACAAAACACAAATGGCTAAAATATGTACAACCACCTTAACTTCTGGAAATCACGAAAGACCAACCTGTTCGAAAAGGCAAATCCCACTGACCCAACCTAAGTGCCTGAACCCAGCAACACAACGAAAACAAAGCCCGTAATGAACATTATATAACTCTTCTTCTCCACGATTCTCCTAATGTTGTAACACATAATCTCTTTCGATAATTACATCACTCTGTAGTTATCATCACCGGAGGTGGCTAACGTCTCATGGTACTATGTAAGCCACAATGAGCCTGCAAATAGGTGGGAAAATGCGGGGTACAAATGTAACAAATAAATAAAGCATCAAACAATATACACATCTGATACAAGATATGGTTACGGATTAGTAACGATGGGTAGGTAGTCATATCATGAAAATAGACAGTTAAGAGTACATATCTACACAAGAGTACTACATATTTGATCTTGAAGGGGAGTCCATATTTTCCTGTATTAGTCATTGAATTATACTTCTCGGCCGCTGCATATTACATTGCTCACTGGATAAATATTAATCACAATTTTTGGATAGACTTCTCCATACGGCCTTAAGAATAATTTTCTTCTGCTGGAAAGACTTATCCAAACCCTCTTTTTTGAATCTACCCCAAACTGTATGTGATACTGATGAGCTGGATTAAGGGGCCCTTTACTCAGCTGCGTAGGCGCCTACGAGCGCCCAACACGTGCCAATTGGAACTACTACCCAGCTACCGCAGGGCCCGGTGGTAATTTCATTTTTATGTGCGTCCACTGCAAGTGCCGGAAAATATTTTTTATTTTCTACAGCATGGCGCTAACCGGGCGGTAAATCAGCAGTTTATGCATGCTGACGATTACCGCCCGGTTAACGCGCGAGACCTTATCGCTAAGTCAATGGGTGGTGTTAAGGGCTCAGGCCCAAAATGGATGCATGCCAGTTTTTATTTAGCTGCACGTCCGTTTTCAGCCAAAAAAAACCAAAGGCCTTTTTTTGCAGGTGCGCTGAAAAACGGACCTGTGCGCGTCCAAATCACGTGTCTACAGCAGTGCAGGCCATTTTTCAGCGCACCTTAGTAAAAGGACCCCTAAATATAAGTACAAAAGTAATGCCACACTGGGAAAAGACCAAGGCTCCATCGAGCCCAGCATCCTGTCCATGACAGCAGCCAATCCAGGCCAAGGGCACCTGGCGAGCTCCCAAACGTACAAACATTCTATACATGTTATTCCCGGAATTGTGGATTTTCCCCAAGTCCATTTAGTAGCTGTTTATGGACTTGTCCTTTAGGAAACCGTCTAACCCCCTTTTAAACTCTGCCAAGCTCTGCATTGATTTTCTGATATATGCATATACACCCTTTTATACATATATATTCAAAACATATTCTTTAAGCCTGCCATGTTGCCATAAATAACTGAGCGTTTTCTGCTTTATCTATAGGATTACAATTGTAGCAGAAGCCTTGCTTTCATTCTCTTTGCTTAATATTCGTATATTTATATATCACAAGGTCAGTTTATCTATGATACTTAACTTATATGGTTACATCATATATATCATATATTATTTACTAATTGGTTGTAAGTGTGTTTTATTTATTTATTTCACTGTATTTTGAGTTTTTTTCGTTATACTTCATTTTGATGTTTTTTCTGCTAATTTTTAGATGTCATCCTTCGATTGGTAATATACAACACCTTTATCATATGTTATATATAATCTAATATTTTTAATAATTTAATAATTTAAGTATTTATTATATATTTGAAACTATATATGCATGTATGTTTGAGTATATGTATTTTTACATGTATGGATTTTATATGTATATGTATGTATATGTATGTGTGTATATATATATATATGTATATGTGTATGTATGTATATATATTGTGAAAATGATCCTCCCCTCCGCCTGAGGGTCCTCGGGATCTCCCCTTCACCCTTGCTGCCCAACCTCCTGGTTCACTGCAGTCCACAGGGCAGGGCTAAAAGAAATCCACTTCAAAGCAAACTTAACAAGTTCTTTATTTTGCTTGGGATCCAACAGTCCAGCAGTGCAAAAAGACACAATACTTGAATCAACAAAAAAAAACCTCACAATTCCCCCTGTTGCTCCTCTCAGGGGTACAAACACAGCAAGAAAAAAAAACTTTTACCTCCCAGGCTTCCAGCACCCAGCTGGGCTCCTTTTAGACAGTTGTATAGCCCTGGGTCTTCTTTCTCCCCCCCCCCCCTCCCTTGGGAGGGGCCAAAACACTGCAAGCAGTTCCAAAAAAACAAACAAACACAGTTCTTGAGGCTTCAGCACACAGCTCAAACCCCTTCAGCTTCTTTTAGGCTTTTTAGCCACAGTGCACACTCTACCTTCTTCCAGCTGGGCTCAGCCCACTCAGGGAAAATCTCCCATCCCTCTTCAACCAGAACTCTTTAAACTCAAAGTTCATTCACAGCCTGAGCTCTGGAAAATGAAAAGGCCCCACCCATCTGGGTCACTCTCTGTAAGCACTGACCCATCCTCCCACATGACCTTTCCTCTTTCCTCTCTTAGCCCAGTTACCATACCATGAAGTTACCTTGTCCCTTATTTTGTTACCTAAGGAGTGAGCCCAGGCTGAGAGGTCCATAGGCTCTTCCTCGCTCTCCTCTCTTTCTCTCTGCCCAGCTTCTTGATACGCCATGGGCTCCCCGTCCCACCCACTTTGCAGCTGTTCCTCTTTCCCTTGATTACCCTGCAGGGGCACCACCCTTTCCTTGTTAGAGTTCTCCCCCTGTTCCTGCTGGGGAAGGTAATCTCTGTACCAGGCTTTTCCCCGAGGTTGCTGGGAAATGTAGTCTCTTCCTCTCCTCCATTTTGTAGGGGTCACGAACCTTTCTCTGCTCTCTCTCGGGGGATGCTGAGTAATGTAGTCCTTTTCTCTCCACCCTTTTCTAGGGGGCATTACTACTTCTCTCGCGCTCTGGGGATGGAATGGAGGCAAGGCTCTGTTCTGCCTACGTCTGCTCGTGAGCCGCCTCCCTTCTTCCTCTTCCACTTCCATCTTATCTACCCCCAGGTCCTCTCCTTCACAATATGTATATGTGTATATATATTATAGCATTTCTGCAATACTAATAATAATTTTTTTACAAAAAAATTTTTTATAAAAAATGTTTGTATTAATTTTTTAATTCTGCATGGAATTTATGTTTATCACACATTTAACGTTCTACATTTATTTTACTTTTGTTCTGCATGTTTGTTATATTACCATTGTTTGGTTTTATTTCATAGACTCCTGAAGAAGGCGTCTGTAGCACCGAAACGGCTGTGTTGAGTCGAGTGTATAATTAAATAAAGAGATTGTTCCTATCTACGTCGCCTACTGGTGTTGTTCAAGAGCCTACTCCTCCTACTCCCCCTTTCCTCACAAGCTAACCGCCTTGACCACGTTCTCCGGCAACAAATTCCAGAGTTTAATTACACGTTGGGTGAAGAAATATTTTCCCCGATTAGTTTTAAATTTATTACACTGTAGTTTCATCGCATGTCCCCTAGTCCTAGTATTTTTGGAAAGCGTGAACAGACGCTTCACAGCCACCTGTTCCACTCCACTCATTATTTTATATACCTCTATCATGTCTCCCCTCAGCCGTCTCTTCTCCAAGCTGAAAAGCCCTAGCCTCCTTAGTCTTTCTTCAAATGAACTGGCTACTCCAAATGCTATGAGCAGTACTTTCTTATCTCTTACTTAAGTGTAGATAAAACTCTTTGATTTTCTAGTTTGAATTCATGATAAAAGGGCCAATTTACCTCAAGGGAGCCTTTGGCGGAGTAAGCAGCATATGAGTACAGGAGATCCTGGTTAGGTTGATCTTTGGCCTCTCTACCACACCGCAGTCCACTGGGATAAAAACACTGGCCGCTCTTTGTTTCAGTGATTGTATTTGGAGAAGAGCCTGGTAGATCAAGCAGGACAGAATAATTCAGCATCTGCACTTCTGTCAGGCCAAGAGAACTCCATAGAACCATAAGTTCCTTTGCAAGATCTGTATCATTTTTAGAGCTGTATAACTGTGAAAAAGTCCTGGGGGAAAAAAAAAAGCAAAACATAGGAACAGCAGAGTTATAAATAAAATAGTTTTGCTGAATCAATAAGTATGTAACACTTTTTACATTTTTTTACAGTCATTTGTAATATACTTTTTAAAAGGTCTGCATGTCATTCAGGGGTCCTTTTACAAAGCCACGCTGAAAAATAGCCTGCGGTAGTGTAGGTGTGGTTTTTGGGTGCGCGCCGATCCATTTTTTAGAGCGCCTGTAAAAAAAAGGCCTTTTTTGGGGGGCCAAAAATGGACGTGCAGCAAAATCCATTTTGGGTCTGAGACCTTACTGCCAGCCATTGACCTAGCGGTAAAGAATCCGGGTGGTAATGACCTGCGTGCGTCTGTCATGCGCGCCCGAAAATAAAAAAATATTTTTCAGATGTGCGTATCGGACGCACGCCAAAAATGAAATTACTGCAAGAGCCACGCGGTAGTTGGGCGGTAACTCCATTTTGGCGTGCATAGACACTTACGCGGCTTAGTACAAGGGCCCCTCAATGAAATCAATGGGGGTCATTTTCAGCACAACTCAAAAGGAAGTGTGTCTAGGGATGGGGCAGGGGCAGTTCAAAAAATCGCACACAGTTATAGAATAACACCATTCCCACACCCAAATACCAAGAGCTGGGCACCAGTATTTACACCAGGTTTCAGCTAGCGTAAATATCGGCTCTAAGTGCTATTCAATAAAGAACGTTCAACTCGGAGCACCCTTTATAGAATAACAGTCTACAGCAATGTTTCCTGACACCCAAATTTGGGCGGAAGGAAAAGGAGCCGAGCCGATCACACAGGAAAAGGTCCTTTGAGAAATACTTTATTCATGTGAGGTCTATACAAAAGCCCGACATTTTCATTTGTTCAGAGGATCTATCTATAAATTATTTTGTTTTTATTCATTTATCAATTTTATATTCATTTATTTGGCTTGACATGTAATGGCATTTTAGAATTGGTATTTATGTTTTATTATTTATATTAATTAATAATTGTTTACTTAATACTATTTATCAATGTTAAATAATATGTTTTGTTTTATTTGTTGTCAGTTAGTTTAGGGGTCCTTTTACTAAGATGCGCTGAAAAATGACTTGCGGTAGTGTAGACGCCTGTTTTGGGCACACGCTGAATTATTTTTTAGCGCATCTACAAAAAATGCCTTTTTTCCGCCGAAAATGGACATGCGGCAAAATGAAAATTTCTGCGCGTCCATTTTGGGTCTGAGACCTTAGCGCAAGCCATTGACCTAGCAGTAAGGTCTCACACAGTAACCAGGCAGTAATGGTCTACTCGCCTCAAATTCCACTTGACACATGTAGCTGCCGCGCGTCAGAAAATAAAAAATATTTTTCAGATGCGTGTGAGTGCCAAAATTGAAATTACCACAAGGGCCGTGCAGTAACCGGGCAGTAACTCCAATTTGGCGCATGTTGGGCACACGTAGGCGCCTACGTGGCTTAGTGAAATGGCCTCTTAGTCCCTGACGCAGCCCTTGTGTGGGCGAAACACGGCCAGTGTCGGGCATGTTTATAGACCTCACATGAATAAAGTATTTCTCAAAGGACCTTTTCCTGTGTGATCTGCTGCTTTTATACCGCTGCTTTGAATCTTGTGGATCACTTGCCCTGCTGTTTGCTTGACCCAGATTTGGGCACCACTGACCTGAATCCGGTCTTAGGATAGCAAACCCTACTGCAAGTCGGTGATACCGCTTAGTAGTAAATTGGCAAGTCTACAAGAGTACTTGATCTGCCGTAACCCAGTAGCAACTTCAGTTCTTAGAATCTTTCTTATTGAGTTCCCTTATTCAGGTATAACCTGCCTGTGGTTTTTGCAAAGAGACAAGGACAGACAAGCTCTGCTATGTGCTGACATCTGTTAGAATAGGGAAAGAGATGTATTATAAATATTGCACCAAGTCTTATCACAGAATTACAGTGGTAGAAACCACCACCCTAGCCTTAGCTCCACGCTTATTCAGGTGACTTAGCAAGATCTTAATTCTGATCTAGGAAAAACAGTGCACAGCCAATCCATCAAGAAATATCTATTACAGACATTTGTGCAAAAACAACAGTTTTAATCCCAGACTTCATACTTTTGAAAGATAAAAAAAAGCTCCAAGGCCTGCTTTGTTAAAAAAATGAGATATAAAACTTTTACAAGAAGGGCAACATGGCCTGCTGTGAATCCTGTCAAAAGAGATATTGAAATCCATTTTGTCTTCTCAGCTTGTATACATTAACTTAGACTGCCAGTGCTCTGAATGCATTTTAAGAGCTTTGTTTACTACAACAAGATGCTCTGTCCTAATTTTGATTCTGCTCAAGTAATTCACAAGCCATTAAATTCTTAACTTGATGAGGCTCTGCAAGCCGAATTTTGTCTTTTTACAGAGTGATTTATGCTGAAGCAACTCTGTTTCAGAGAATCAGCAGCACACCAAATTTTTAGAATTTATTAAGGTGCAGCCGAATACTGCTCAATTATATTTTTTAAATAAGCTGTAAATTGAATTATTATTTAAAAGGGTTGCCCTATGTGACATAAATGGGTTGGCAGGATTTTGGAGGTTGTCAATCATACTTGCTTTGTCTACCCACTTCCTTGTGTTTTTCAAGATACGTGTGGGCATAGCATGGATTAGAAGGTGACCTCTGTAGGAATATGTGAAAGACAAGTGCTGCATGCATTAACTGTCAACAATTCTATGAGCTATGATGTCATTGGATATAGTGTAATGTCTTGTGGGTGTGTCTGAGTCACTCTAGTTGCTCTGAGAGTGAGTCAGTCTGTGTCAGCATAAGATGGTGTTAGCAATCTCTCTTCAAGCTGTATGATAGCCAACTGACAGAATTTTTGTATTCAGTAGTTTTACCATGTCTACTGCAAGTATGATGTAAATAGTTATCTGAAGAAACTGTAAGTAAACATCATTTTTGTTTGGAAGTTAAGGAAGAGAGAGTAATTGAATCTTTTATTCAAGAGTCTGTGTGAAAGAGAGAGAGAGAGAAAAAATGGGAGTTAACACTTCTAAAGCTCTGCTGCGTATGGGCTAAATCTGCTGAAGTAAAAGTCTATTTTTTTTTCATTTCTCCCCATCAACCTCAACCTTGTCTGAGGGCATCGCAAGATGGCTGAGACCACTTCTTCTGAAGCGATGTCAGGATTAGAGGGGGAGGGGAGGAATAGGTAATCTCATAGATGGGTTTAATAGGTCTTACTTGCTTACCTAGCTCTTATAGCCCACAAAATACCTATTCAGTTCATCACAGAAAATTTAAGGTGGGACCTGCAGAACTAAAAATTGGAAATGCCCTATTTTACTGCCACATTAAAAGTGAACTTAATGTTTGGGAAAGTCCAGTATTAGGATGTGCAAAGCCCTTTTTTTTTTTACTGCAGCTTAGTCAAAGGACCCTGTGATACTGTGGGCGAGGGTAGAGGGTAGGCCTCTAAATACAGCAGGACAAGGTTGCAAAATTAAGGTAAGTACTTTATTAACTTAAACTGAGGCTTGTTGCTTCACAGGGTCAGGAACAAAAAGGTAAAGTCTCTTTAATTCAGAGGGAAAAGTCTTGAGAAGGGTTTGTGGATGACAAGGCCCAAACACAGCCCTTGGCCTGTGACTGCCATGCCCCAAACACAGTCTGTAAAGTTTCTTTCTCAGTCTCTCTGGGCCACAATTGAAGTTTGGCTTACCTCAGCCAGGTCATAGTAGCCAGATGTATGTAGTGAAGGTGTATGCTGGGGATTCGCTTCTTCCTTCCAATGGACCGCCCTGGCCTAACTGTGCCCTGAGCTTTAAAGCTTCCTAGTTCCTCTTTTCCTGGCTCCACTCCTCCTGTGTCACTTCCTCCTTGGGAAGGGCTATGGATCTTAAGGTAGCCCTGGCACCGTGAAGGAATATCCAGCAGGGGGAGTGGTAGCACTTATGGACTCCCTCACATGTCTGGTTGAGCGCCTGCCATTCCAAGGGACTTCTCAACCAGACTGCCACTAACACCCAGTGCTTCTAAAGCTGGCCAGGAAATTCAGGGGTCCTTTTACTAAGGCGAACCGAAAAATGGCCTGAGCTGGCGTAGGAACATGTACTGGATGCGCACAGGTCCATTTTTCAGCGCGCCTGCAAAATAGGCGTTTTTTGTTTGGCCGAAAATGGATGATAATGGGATTCTGTCCCATCCTGCTGAAAATCCTGACTTCACTTCCACAAAGAAGATTTTGTTGAACGATGCTATTTATTTTGTTACATTTGTATCCCACATTTTCCCACTTATTTGCAGGCTCAATGTGGCTTACATAGTACCGGAGAGGCGTTGGAGTCTCCGGTGAACAAATACAAAGTGATGTTGTGTTAGGATAAAGTTCTCAATTATAATGGCACTTTTACGGAGTAGCTAACACCATCTGGAGGGAAGGGGTTTCTTCTAGAAGACCTGGTGTCTTATATTGCTAATTTTAAAATGGGGGTGGGGAGAGGGGTGTGATGTTGCGGCGGGCATGATGTGTTGAAATGTCACTTTGGCTTGCCCCCTGCTGTCTAGTGACGCCACTGGCATTGAGTCTGCATGCCTCTGTGAGTTCACTTACCAGAATTTACAACTTCCAGCCTTCTTGCGAAGTCACTGTGGTCCTTTTACTAAGCCCCTTAAGCGTCCACGTGTGCCCAACGCCCACCAAAATGGAGTTACCGCCCGACTACCGTGTGGCTCTTGTGGTAATTTCATTTTTGGTGCGCGTCGAATACGCATGTCTGAAAAATATTTTTTATCTTCGGATGTGCGTAATGGACGCGTGCCAAGTGGCATTTGACACGCGTAGGTCATTACCACCCAGATTCTTTACTGCTAGGTCAATGGCTGGCGGTAAGGTCTTAGACCCAAAATAGACGCGCGGCAATTTTGATTTTGCCGCATGTCCATTTTCGGCCCTCAAAAAAGGCCTTTTTCACAGGTGCGCTGAAAAATGGATTGGCACGTGCCAAAAACCCGCACCTACACTACTGCAAGCCCTTTTTCAGCATGTCTTTGTAAAAGGACCCCTTTGTCTTGGAGCTCTGCAAACTTTCTCTGGAGGTTCCCTCTAGCATCAGGCTCCTATAAGCACAGCGGTAAGGAGTTTCTCCGTACTTACAACGAATAGGTACACGCATTCTGACTGAGATTATCCACCAGACTTCACTCAACCCTGAAGGGTTGATGCAGTTTTGGTTTTGTCTCAATAGCTTGTAGTTCTGCCTTTCCTAAGGAAATTGGAAGCACCAAACACTAATACATGCTTACCACAACAAAAAATTGTGTACCATGGGGTGCACTGTCATCCCGTGGTAATTTCGGGATCTGCATGCACTACCCATGGGCTAAAAACAATTTTTCTTTTTGGGTGCAGGCGGCATGTCTGGGGGCACAGAGAGTGGATATTTTCTGTACTAATCAGCGCCGCTACGTTTGCTGCGTGCTAACTGATTATCATGTGCTTAGAGTGTGAGCCCTTATCGTCAACATAATGGATGGTGGTAAACGCTCATGCGCTAATCTATTTTAATAGCCACACGATAATGGCAAAATTAGCGCATGCCATTAATACAATAAATAGGAAATTTAGCCATTTTACCTCCGCAGTAAAAATAGCCTTAGCGAGTGGGAAAGACCCATGTAAGGGCACGCTAAGGCCACTTTCTCCGCTGCTTGGTAAAAGGGACACTTAGGGCCCCTTTTACTAAGCCGCGTAGGCGCCTATGCGTGCTGAACGCATGCCAAGTTGGAGTTACCGCCCAGCTACCGCGTGGCCTTTGTGGTAATTTCAATTTCGGTGCGCGTCCACTACGTGCGTCTGAAAAATATTTTTTTTCCGCACGCGCAGTGGCATCCGACATGCGTAGGCCATTACCGCCCAGATACTTTACCCGCTAGGTCTATGACTGGCGGTAAGGTTTCAGACCCAAAATGGACGCGCGGCAATTTTGATTTTGCCGCACATCCATTTTCGGCAAAAAAAGGGCCCTTTTTTTTTTACAGGCATGCTAAAAAATGGATCGGCATGTGGCCAAAACCCACGCCTACGCTACCGCAAGCCATTTTTCAGCGTGCATTTGTATAAGGACCCCTTAATAAGGAAACACATTCTTTCAATGTGCTATAACATCTCAATATTGGTTTTATGACCTCCCTTTAGTATCAGTCATGATAAGCTCTGTGAGGTTAATAGAGGTATTTTGCCTTACAGTTCTATATAAATATATCTCACACAAATACATTTATCCTGTTTTGACTGTTACTGAACAGTCAGAACTGGAGAGGTAATGCCTTATCTGCTACTGATCCATCATTTTCAAACAGTCTTTTTACACCATCTCCTGCTCACAAATTTGCTGTGTTGCTCCACTGGGGCTCTCTCAAGCAGATAATGGGCAAAAGGAGTGTAGGGCATATATGCAAAGCCTCTCCTTCAAATGCAAAGATGTGTGGCACAGCCCTGTTGAATTGATTGAAGCTAAGGGGTATTGATCGAAAGCCTGAAACCTTTCTTGCTTTGAAAGCATGTTGAAACAATGAAATAATTGCACTGTTTGAAGGTTTAAGAAAACATTGTGTTTGGTACAAAGCCAGATTCTAAAAGGAGAAATATATTATTTTTCTAGGGATACTGGCTTTGTTTTTTTTTTGTTTTGTTTTCATTAGATACAATTAAAAAGTAAATTTCTTAGAGCACGTTCCAAATGCAAAGTATTTTTTACATGAGGAAAATGACTTATAAAAGCGGTAACATAGTAAATGAGATTAGATAAAGACCTGAACGGTCCATCCAGTCTGCCCAACAGTCATACTCATTATCAAATCATGATTAAACCAACAATGAATGTGATATAAAATAATTGATCATTGTCTCTCTTTGGCATTTCTGGGGCATAGACCATAGGGATCTTGGTGTCATTGATAATATGTTGAAATCCTCTGCTCAGTGTGTTGCAGCGGCTAAGAAAGCAAATAGAATGTTAGGTATTGTTAGGAAAGGAATGGAAAACAAAAGTGAGGACCGTATAATGTCTTAGTATCGCTCCGTGTTCAAATCTGGTCACCGCATCTCAAACAAGATATAGTGGAATTAGAAAAGGTACAGAGAAGGGTGACAAAAATGATAAAGGGGATGGGACAACTTCCCTATGAGGAAAGGCTGAAGCGGCTAGGGCTCTTCAGCTTAGAGAAGAGACAGCTGAGGGGAGATATGATAGAGGTCTATAAAATAATGAGTGGCGTGGAACGGGTAGATGTGAATTGTTTGCTTACTCTTTTCAAAAATACTAGGACTAGGGGTTATGCGATGAAGCTACAAAGTAGTACATTTAATACGAATCAGAGGAAACTTTTCTTCACTCAACGTGTAATTAAACTTTGGAATTCGTTGCCAAAGGATGTGGTAAAGGTGGTTAGTTTAGCAGGGTTTAAAAAGGATCTGGACGGCTTTCTACAGGAAAAGTCCATAGATCATTATTAAATTGACTTGGGGAAAATCCTCTGCTTATTTCTGGGATAAGCAGCATAAAATATATTGAGCCTTTTTGGGATCTTGCCAGGTATTTGTGACCTGGATTGGCCACTATTGGAAACAGGATGCTGGGCTTGATGGACCTTTGATCTGTCCCAGTGTGGCAATACTTATGTACTTATGAAGTCTACCCGGCCCCGTCCTCAGGTTCAAACTACTGAAGTTGCTGTCAAAGCCCACTCCAGCCTATCCAAATCCATTTTGTCATTTGCGGGACACAGAACATAGAAGTCTGCCCAGCACTGTCCTCATGTTCCAAATTACTGGAGTTTTCGTCAAAGCCCTCTCCAGGCCATCCTAAACTGGATTGCCATATATGGTACAGAGACCGTACAAGCTTGCCTAGCGCCGGCCTTAGTTCTTCAAACCTGGAGTCACCATCTAAGCGCCACTCTCACTATGAATTATGCACATTTAGAACATGCCCTAACCTCACCTGGCATTTATAACTGCTTTCAGCAGGCTTAAATTTATTTATTTGGATTTTGCTCACACCTTTTTCAGTAGTAGCTCAAGGTGAGTTACATTCAGGTACACTGGATATTTCTCTGTCCCAGGAGGGCTCACAATCTAAATTTGTACCTGAAGTAATGGAGGGTTAAGTGACTTGCCCAAGATCACAAGGAGCAGCAGTGGGATTTGAACCGGGCATCTCTGGATTGCAAGACCGGTGCTCTAACCACTAGGCCACTCCTCCACTAGCAACATTCCGTGTAGAATCTCCAATGGTAGCAACATTCCATGTTCCACTGCACTAACCACTAGGCCACTCCTCCACTCCATTTAAATGCAGGTGACTTAAGTTAAGGCGGATTAGACAACTATTCTATAAAGTGCAAGTGCCTTTATAGAATACCGCTGAAGGCACAATTTGTTTTCTGCACCGATTTTTCAGTGTGATTTACTGAATCTAGTCCTATATGCATATGTGGATGATGTCCAAATCACACCCGTTCACCTACCCACTTCTATTTTATAGAATAACACGTAGTGCACATGTATGCACAGAGGTGCCAATTATCTCAGCACTTATGTGCAAATGATGTGTGTTACTACATGCACACAGTTACAGAATTGCCCTTTTAGGATTTAACTTTTTTTTTTTTTTGCTCTCTCTGAGAGAGAGAGAGAGAACCTTTTCCGGAGATGGGAAGGCGGTAAAACGAGAGGACATGAAATGAGATTGAAGGGGGGCAGACTCAAGAAAAATGTCAGGAAGTATTTTTTCACGGAGAGAGTGGTGGATACTTGGAATGCCCTCCCGCGGGAGGTGGTGGAGATGAAAACGGTAACAGAATTCAAACATGCGTGGGATAAACATAAAGGAATCCCGTTCGGAAGGAATGGATCCTCAGAAGCTTAGCCGAGATTGGCAGGCAGAGCCGTTGGGGGGAGGCGGGGCTGGTGGTTGGGGGGTGGGCCTTGTTCTGGGCAGACTTATACGGTCTGTGCCCTGAAAATGGCAGAAACAAATCAAGGTCAGGTATACACATATGAGTTTAAATTGTTGGGCAGACTAGATGGACCGTGCAGGTCTTTTTCTGCCGTCATCTACTATGTTACTATATATATATATATATATATATATATATATATATATAAACATCCTGTAACAGAAATAAAAATGATCAATTAACAGAATGAGGAAATAATAACAAGGTTACAACATGAAAAGGAAAATGTTTAACTTCCCCCAGATATCCACTCTACAAACCCTGGGGTCTTTTTATTAAAGGTGCACTAACAGGTTTAGGGCCATATTTACTAATCTATGCTGTAAGCATGCTAGCATTGTTAGCGCACGCTAATAATTAGCGCGCACTAATGCTAGAGCCACCCATAAGAATATATTTTATTTATTTTTATTTATTTGTTGCATTTGTATCCCATATTTTCCCACCTTTTTGCAGGCTCAATGTGGTTAACCGATTTCGGTATGAACAAATACAAGTTGCAATTAATATCAAGGTGATATTAATCGCAACTTGTGTTTCTAGGTGTTTCTAGAGTTAGCACGTGCTAAATTTCAGTATGCGCTAAAAACACTGGCGTGCCCTAGTATACAGGGCCCTTACTGTGTGCTAACCATGGGCTAATTTAACACACACTAATTTGTTAGGGCATGCTAAATCTATTAGCTCACCTTAGCAAAAGGACCCCACCATTCTGCACTCATGGCCCCAACATTTTCTTTGTGCTAAAACAAGCAACCTGGAATTATGTGTTATAAATATAACTTTGGAATGTATCATTTAAAATTGCTTTGAAATTCTTATACATTAAGACATATTAAAAATGGATACTTAATTTATCTGAATGGACTCATGTAGTATGATATGAACGTAACAGCTGGAAAACTTGTTCGGTTAATATTTTATATACTTTAGCTCTGTTCACATTTTCTGCAATAAACATTGATTCACTATTTGTCAACAGCACTAGGCCTTAACCTTTATAACGTCAACATTTAGCGACTCTGACATTTGGAACAATAAAATCACAGTTATTGACAAAGACATATGGGAAGTTTGGATGCAGAACAGAAAATCTTATTTCTCAATTTTAAAATACAGTGCAAACCCCAAATGATTTAGGCTAAAGTAAGCGATCACTACAAATTAAACGAGATTAAAATACATAACAATCTCATGTAGAAGAAAATACAAACGTGGACTACAGAAACAGACTAGACTGTGAGGCTCTTCTACCCATTTCAGACCAGTAACTGATAAAGGTATGGATATCAACTGTGCTTTGCTTAAATAATTTTTTCATGAATTTTGTTTCGTTTGAGGGGGTGTTGGGTCATTGCTAATGTGCATTAAAGTCCACCACAGGCAAGTAGAATACTCTGCTGAAAACTCAGGTTAACTTTGAGGAAAAGACTTCAGACACTCGGTTCCAGGTGATTGTAATCTCATTCGAGCAGCTGACCGATTTGCTTAGCGTGTACGTTAAACTCTGTCATGCAGTGTATACGCTAGCGAGTATCCACAATTTTGTTAACTGTATAGAGATCTTAAACAACTTTTCTTTAATAAAGTTTTAAGAAGCTGATACTTAGCTGTGTTCTATGCCAAGACTATAGCGTGCGTCCACGCCCAACAGCGTTGAGCACAGCAGGAGCTCGCTGTTGGGCGTGGACGCACGCTATTGTCTTGCATATATCTAGGACCGATTAAGCTTGAAGTCTTTCTAGTTAAATAATTTAGAATATCGGTCGGACTATTTTTAAGCCAAGTCCACCTCAAGAGGAAGAAATTGTACCAAACTGTGAGAAACAGAGGAAGAATAATAAAACAGAGATTTAGTCCTTATTGGATTATAGGCAATGAGTATTATAACAGACCCTTTTTCAAATTTATTTATTTATTTGTAGCATTTATACCCCGCTCTTTCCCGCTCGATAGCAGGTTCAGTGCGGCTAAACAATGAATGAGTACAAAGTATTACAAGGATAACACAATGTATAGTTACAAGGTCTTATAGAGATAACAAGTTGAGTAGAAAATGATAAAATGGAGAAATATGGGGGAAAGGATTGAGGTAAGGTTAATGTTGGTGGTGTGGGTTTGTGGTGTGGTTTGGTACGTAAATTAAGTTGGGTCGTTCGGATAGGCTTGTTTGAAGAGGTATGTTTTCAGCAGCTTTCGGAAGGGTAGATGTTCATTGGTTGCTCGGATGTATCTTGGTATGGCGTTCCAAAGTTGACTGCCTGTCATAGAGAAGTTGGAAGCGTAGTAGGTTTTGTATTTGAGGCCTTTGCAATTGGGAAGGTGAAGATTGAGATATGTTCGAATATCCAAAACCTGAACTAATGCAAACAAAGTAAATATGAGAAAAACTACTTAACTTAGGGCCCCTTTTACAAAGCGTCGGTAAGGCCAATGCGGGCTTACCACTCGCTAAAAAGGAACTACCGCTGGGCTACCACAGGAACATGGTAGTAGTTCCCACCCCCAGCGTGCCGTCATATGATGTTCTACTCATATGACGTTCTACGTCAAAAAGATGTTCTACTCTATGTGGAAACTGAAAAGAATAATAGACCATTCTTTTCCGAGATCTGTCTTCCGCAGCCTAGTGCAATCACTCGTACTCAGTCATTTGGACTACTGCAACTCACTATACGCAGGATGCAAAGAACAAATATTGAGAAAACTTCAAACAGCCCAGAATACAGCAGCCAGACTCATTTTCGGAAAACCAAAATATGAAAGTGCAAAACCCTTACGTGAGAAACTACACGGGCTCCCACTCAAGGAACGTATCACCTTTAAAGTATGCACCTTAGTTCACAAAATCATTCGTGGTGAAGCCCCTACATACATGTCTGACTTAATAGACCTGCCACCCAGAAACGCTAAAAGATCATCCCGAACTTTCCTCAACCTCCACTTCCCTAAGTGCAAAGGCATAAAATACAAAGCACTGCATGCATCAACCTTCTCTCATATGAGCACACAATTCTGGAACACACTACCACGCAACCTGAAAATGATCTACGAACTATCCGACTTCCGTAAACTACTGAAGACTCATCTCTTCGAGAACATCCACTGCAAGGACCAAAACACATGAATTCACACACACTATAGAAAAGCACCAATTCACTCTCTTCTGAATTCTCTTCCCCATACTTTCACCACACTTAAAACCACACTCACAGATAAAACTGTTACACCCTAATATCCTTTCGTTATTGTCCCATCGCCCTATCATTTCCCCATTGTCACATTCCATTGTTTCTATTCCTAGATGATATTTTGACTTTGACTTTGTCTTCCCACAACTCTTCACAATGTACCCATAATCGTATTATGACCAATTGTATTTCTATTATTCACAACGTATTGTAAGCCACACTGAGCCTGCAAATAGGTGGGAAAATGTG
Organism: Microcaecilia unicolor; assembly: GCF_901765095.1. Lineage (NCBI taxonomy): Eukaryota > Metazoa > Chordata > Amphibia > Gymnophiona > Siphonopidae > Microcaecilia > Microcaecilia unicolor. The sequence goes on along the minus strand of NC_044040.1, from coordinate 200,669,636 downwards.
GGATACAAATGCAATAAAATAAATAAATAAAATATCTGGTGCTACAAAAATATATTTATTTTTGTAGCGCCGGTGCCTACCCAGCGGTAATCGGGCAGTGCGGCCTGCTGTCCGGTTACCGCCAGGTTAGCGTGGAAGCCCTTACCACCACCTCAATGGATGGTGGTAAGGGCTGCCCTCCCCCCCTGAAATGGCCACGCGGCAAGAACCACGCGGTAAAAGTGGGCCTCAGCGCGCGTCAAAAAACACGTGCCGATGCCAGCACATGCCCCCTTTTGCCGCAGCTTGCTAAAAGGTTTCCCTAAATTCTCCCAATAGTTTGAATTTATCAAGATTTTTAAGTAGAGGAGTGTGGTAGCCATGTTAGTCCACTCTTAAGGTTATCAATAGAAATCAAACAAAATAAAACATGGAAAAGAAAATAAGATGATACCTTTTTTATTGGACATAACTTAATACATTTCTTGATTAGCTTTCGAAGGTTGCCCTTCTTCGTCAGATCGGGTTCTACATGGAACGTTGCTACTCTTTGAGATTCTGCTGTGGAATCTTGTCACTCTTTAGCATTCCGGAATCTTGCTAATCTTTGGGGTTCTACATGTAGAGAGGTGTGGTAGCCGTGTTAGTCCACTCTTAAAGGTTATCAATAGAAATCAAACAAAATAAAACATGGAAAAGAAAATAAGATGATACCTTTTTTATTGGACATAACTTAATACATTTCTTGATTAGCTTTCGAAGGTTGCCCTTCTTCCTCAGATCGGAAATAAGCAAAACCAAAATCAAGATTTTTAGAATCTTCTAGGGAAGTAATTCAAAAAGAGCTACATTATTGGTAACCTCTCATTCAGAAGTACAAAAAAATGATTATTTTAAAGTTATATTTTGGAAAAAGCAGGTTCCTTTTTATGGGCGGATGATACTTATGTTCCCGGACGTAGCCAGGTCAACTCAAAAGAGAAGGAAGTCCTTTCTCCTAATCAAACCTAATATGGTGGTGGCTGGTGGGACTTTTTTTTTTTTCTTAAAGTTTCCTTCTAATTATAAATGGCAATGGCTAGGTATTCTGGGATCCTTCTTAATTGGAAACATTTTTTTAATGAAAGGAATTTTTTTGTCAGGGCACAGGAGTCAGGTCAGGGGAAGGAAGAGGCCGCTAGACTACTAGGGATGTTTTAAGAAGGATTGGGGATAGGTGATTGGAGGATCAGGGGTGGAGGAGTGGCCTAGTGGTTAGGGTGGTGGACTTTGGTCCTGGGGAACTGAGGAACTGAGTTAGATTCCCACTTCAGGCACAGGCAGCTCCTTGTGACTCTGGGCAAGTCACTTAACCCTCCATTGCCCCATGAGTGGGAAAGTGCAGGGTACAAATGTAACAAAAATAAAATAGATACTATTGGAGATTCTACATGGAATGTTGCAATTCCACTAGCAACATTCCATGTAGAAGGCTGCGCAGGCTTCTGTTTCTGTGAGTCTGAGTCACAGAAGTAGAAGCCTGCGCGGCCACATTGGTGATCTGCAAGGGCAGACTTCTACATGGAATATTGCTAGTGGAATAGCAACATTCCATGTAGAATTTCAATTAATAGCAACAGTGGAGGAGTGGCCTAGTGGTTAGGGTGGTGGACTTTGGTCCTGAGGAACTGAGTTCAATTCCCACTTCAGGCACAGGCAGCAGCTCCTTGTGACTCTGGGCAAGTCACTTAACCCTCCATTGCCCCATGTAAGCCACATTGAGCCTGCCATGAGTGGGAAAGCGTGGGGTACAAATATAACAAAAATAAATAAATAAAAGTTAAGGGGGGTGGGGGAAGAGATTAGGCCCAGCAGTTTATTAACTCTTTTCCCCCAAAGCAGATGGCAAGCTAACCCTTCTACATTGCCTCAGACCTGGTGGTAATTTTCTTGGGTTACTACTACTACTTATCATTTCTATAGCGCTACCCGGACGTACGCAGCACTTGTCACACTTGAACATGGAGAGACAGTCCCTGCTCAATAGAGCTTACAATCTAATTATGACAGACAGACAGGACAAGTAAGGGATAAGGGTTAGGACAGACAGGACATTGTGCTCTCATTGTGCTCCTTTTAAAACTTCTCTGCATTGGGGCGGAAGAGTTAATACCATTTATAACAGGAGCGCCCAACCTCGGCCCTCGCCCAATGGAAGCAGTGCATGCAAATACATCTCAAGCATATTCATTGGGGAAATCCTGAAAACCCGACTGGATTGCGCCTCTCGAGGACCGAGGTTGGACAACCCTTATTTATAACATTTATTTCAATGTACTGTGCGCTCATGTCTACCAGATGAGCTAACTCCCATGCTGAACCCTTTTCTGCATCGTTCGCCCACCAATACGTACAGCTCTCATTAACTGCACACCGCTGCCTGTGGCTTCCTTCAGCTATTGATAGCAACGAAGCACTTTTTACAGAAAATCTGCAGAAAATAACAATTTAAAGCTTTTAGCTCAGCCGGTGGAGTTCTGTTCCTTTTATTTCCTATTCATTATCATGTCCGCGAACTAAATATCACATTAGCTTGCATATCCATATCACAATGTGCAGGGCTAAGGGGCATTTTTTACCCAGACTGCTTGAATTAGCTTTTCTTTTCCTTCTTTTTTTCCCCCCTTGAATGGATTCATAACAGCAGGAGAATACGAACAAATTGATAAGTGTCTTGTCCACAGTGTCAGTGAGCCCTTAGGTCCCGTAAGGCCCCGAAGGACCTCACAGGACAGCCATGCAACCCTAAATCTTCACCCGCGGCAACCGTCGTTCACCAGGGGTTGAGCCCCCAGCTGCAGGCAGTCAGCGGGACTGCTGGAACCGCGGGGTTGACGGACTGACCTGGCTGGAGTCGGGAGGTGTGGGCAACTAGCAATCAGTAGTCAGGTTCAAAGCAAGTCTCTGGGCAGGCGGCTAGCAATCAGAAGTCAGGTTCAAAGCAAGTCTCTGGGCAGGCGGCTAGCAATCAGAAGTCAGGTTCAAAGCAAGTCTCTGGGCAGGCGGCTAGCAATCAGTAGTCAGGTTCAAAGCAAGTCTCTGGGCAGGCGGTTAGCAATCAGTAGTCAGGTTCAAAGCAAGTCTCTGGGCAGGTGGCTAGCAATCAGTAGTCAGGTTCAAAGCAAGTCTCTGGGCAGGCGGCTAGCAATCAGAAGTCAGGTTCAAAGCAAGTCTCTGGGCAGGCGGCTAGCAATCAGTAGTCAGGTTCAAAGCAAGTCTCTGGGCAGGCGGCTAGCAATCAGTAGTCAGGTTCAAAGCAAGTCTCTGGGCAGGTGGCTAGCAATCAGTAGTCAGGTTCAAAGCAAGTCTCTGGGCAGGCGGCTAGCAATCAGAAGTTAGGTTCAAAGCAAGTCTCTGGGCAGGCGGCTAGCAATCAGTAGTCAGGTTCAAAGCAAGTCTCTGGGCAGGCGGCTAGCAATCAGTAGTCAGGTTCAAAGCAAGTCTCTGGGCAGGTGGCTAGCAATCAGTAGTCAGGTTCAAAGCAAGTCTCTGGGCAGGCGGCTAGCAATCAGAAGTCAGGTTCAAAGCAAGTCTCTGGGCAGAACCAGGAAGTAACAACATGGAACCACGGAGCGGCTTCGGGAACAGAACCTGAAGCAAAGTGTCAGCTCAGATTCCATCTTTAAATATCGAGCCACATTCGCCGCCCCGCCCTCGTGGGAGAAAACCACCAATCCGGCCCTGGGAATCGGCAGAGCCTCTCGGATTGGCTCTGCCCGATCTCCTAGGCGGAGCCACTGCCTCGGCCCTCCAATCCGGCGCGTTGTAGGCGGAGCTGCAGGCCTCCCCAGCTCAGGAGCGAGGAAGACACCGACCCCCACATACTAGCGCCGCCATCTTGGACGGCGCGAACCTCGCCTCCACACCCGGCGACAGAGAGACCGGTGGTCACCGTCGCCGACTGCCGGTCCCGGCCCGACCCGCCATTCCCGCGGCAGTGCCTGCCCCCACGCTGGAGCCTCCGGGCCGCCATCCTGTGCCGCGGAGGATGCTGGCTCCCGCCCCCCACGGCGGAAGAGCAGGTAGGAGCGTGGGACGCGATAATAAGTGAACACCAGTAACTCAAGTGCGAGTGAAATATAGGGGCCCTTTTTCAAAGGCACGTTGAAAAATGGCCTGCGGTACTGTAGACACGTGCTTTGGGCGTGCACAGAATCATTTTTCAGTGCACCTGTAGGAAGGAAATCGTGTGCAAATGATTAAACAGCGAGCAGCTCGTTTGCATGCAATTTCCTTCATGCATGCCCGTTGCTTTCCGGATCGGTAAGGGAAGGGCTTTTTCCATTCAGTTAGTGGGACCAGCGCACTACGAATGCTGGCTCCTCCCACGACCAAATGGCTTGGATTTGGTCGTTTCTGAGATGGGCGTCCTCGGATTCCATTACCGCCAAAAACCGGGGACGACCATCTCTAAGGTCGACCTAAATTTCATGATTTGGGTGTCCCCGACCGTATTATCGAAACGGAAGATGGACGTCGATCTTGTTTCGATAATATGGGTTGCCCCGCACCTTTACGTGGTCGTCCTTAGAGATGTTCGATTATCCCCCTCTCTGTCACCTACGAACCTTAATGCAATATAACTCTGTATTTCTCATTCCGGAAATGGCGATTGCCATTACGGAACAATGTAAGCCACACTGAGCCCGCAAATAGGTGGGAAAATGTGGGATACAAATGCAACAAATAAATAAATAAATAAATAAATAAAATGCCTTTTTAAAAAGTTTTGCCAAAAATGGATGTGCGGCAAAATGAAAATTGCTGCGCATCCATTTTGGGTCTGAAACCAAGTTTATACTTTCACAGCATACGTACTTTCAGCTGAATTGAGATGAAGTGTTCCTACAGCATGTCAGGATGGGGGCGGGGGCGGGGAGGACATTGCATTTTCAAATCTACTCATGTACTTTTCAAGCAAATCATACTACCAAAAAGAAGAAAGTAGGCACAAGTGACTATGTGCTCTTTGAACCTGTGGTAATTTTTAGTGAGAAAGTATTTTGTCTTCTCTTTAAGAATTGGTACAAAACCCAGGGCTAAAAAGTTGGTATGATCTTTGAAAACTACTTCCTTGAAGACTATTAGTGCACAGGGCTGGTTTTAGACATGGTGGGGCCCAGGGCAGAAATGCAGGAAGGGTCCCCTGATTCTTTCTCCTCTCTACCCCCCTCTCCTCAATCTCCCCACCAGCAATGAAGGAGGGGTCCCCTGATCCTTTCTCCTCTCTACCCCCTCTCAGCGATCTCCCCGCCAGTATTGCTACTATGTAGTCCGGGCATTTCTTACCCTTGTCCCCACCATGGTCCATCTCCCTCCCTTCCCCTCACCTTGCGGTCTTCTTTAAAATTTATTTCCCTTCTCAGAGTGGCCCCGACACGGTAGCCATCCTCACAAGCTGCCTGCAGCTGCCCCGAAGCTTTCCCTCTCTGCCGCAATCCGCCCAGGCGGAAACAGGAAACTGCATCAGAGGGGGACGGATCGTGGCAGACAGGGAAAGCTTCGGGGCAGCTGCAGGCAGCTTGTGAGGTTGGCTGCCATGCTGGGGGCCCTTCTGAGAAGGGAAATAACTTTTTAGAGAAGATGGGGAAGGTGAGGGAAAGGGAGGAAGAGACGGACTGTGGTGGGGAGACAAGGAAGAGAGGCCTGGATCACAGGGCCCTCCTGGAGCTGTGGGGCCCAGGGCAGCTGCCCTGTTTGCCTCCCCCCCCCCCCCAATGCCATTCCTGTTAGTGCAGCTCTGCTAAGTGACCTACACGTTTCTATAATAATTGAGAAAAAGATTTATGGGAAAAAAAGTGCCAAATATTCAGAGAAATATTTAGATAACTGTCAATGTTCTCTTAGAGGATCTTTTACTAAACCGTGGTAGCATTTCTAGCGCGTGATAGAAATCAGCTGGTGGTAAACGACGAGATGCCTATTATATTCCTATGGGTGTCTCCGCGTTTGCCACCAGCTGATTTCTACCACGAGCTAAGAAAGACACCGTGGCTTAGTAAAAGGACCCCTTAGCTGCTGCTAGCCATGGGCTATTCAAGAGAACTGTCTGGGTATAAAAATTCCCCCCCCCACCCCAAAGACTAAATATTGGAAGGATCTTTTTCCGATTTTGATTTTCAGTTTTGATGCTCTAGCAATAAGTTGTTGCCCCTTTAATACAGGTGGTTTGGGTCCTATCTGTAGTTTGGTTAATTAGTTGGATTCTGAACTTTTCTAACACAGTGAGAGCAGGATAGTTTGGGACTTAAATGCTAACAGGATAATATGTGTGTTGTTTGTATTGATGTATTTATACCAGGCAGTGCCATAGAGAGGGTGGCTGACACCCGGGGCGGAGAGAGTAGGGGGTGCGCCATGCTGCTCACCCCCCCCCCCCCCGGGTGCAGCACGGCGCACCCCCCCCCCCCCAAGCGCATTCTTACTAGCATAGGAAAGCGGAGAACGGGTGGGAGGGCCAATCCGCCCCGAGTGCACGTCGCTGGGAGCTGCGTCGGCTCCGCTGGTTCCCTGCTCTCTCTGCCCCGGAACAGGAAGTAATCTGTTCCGGGTCAGAGGGAGCAGGGAACCAGCGGAGCCGACACCCCCCTAGCGGCGTGCACCCGGGGCAGACCACCCCACCGCCCCCCTTCCTACGCAACTGATACCAGGGCTTCTCAACCCAGTCCTTGGAATACATATACCAGTAAGTCAGGCTTTCAGGATACCTATAATGTATATGCATGAGATAGAATTGCATACAATGGAGGTAGTGCATGCAAATTTCATCTTATGCATATTCATAGTGGATATCCTGAAAATATGACAAGCTGGGTGTGTCCTGAGGACGGGGTTGAGAACCCCTGATTTATATTAACATTTTGATATAACATATTTTTATTGTATTGAATTGTTATGCTTTATTCTGTTTTATATTACTATGTATAATTTTTGTATATACATTTTATTATTTTTTTTTTTTTTGAACATGTAATTGTGTATGGGCTTTACCTATGGAATGGTGTGAACCAAACAAATTACATTAGGGGCCCTGTTTACTAAGCTGTGCTATAGGCGCGCTAGCAATTTTAGCGTACATTCAAAACGCTAGCGCAGCGTAGTAAACAGGGCCCTAGGTTATATTAGATTTAATGCCCTTGGCTCAGGGATAGAGTCTTTAAATATCTGATTAATAATTAAGGTATAATAAATCTCTGCCCATGTTATCCTGTCTGGTTTTCAGGATACCCACAACAAATAGGCATGAAATAAGTTTCCTTATGCCATGTCTCTAATGCATGCAATATAATATCATAAATATTTTTTGTGGATATACTTGAAATCCATCTGGCTGTGGGTCCTCAAGACACATTTCGGAAGCCCTGCTCTAAATACATTACAACACCAATTAATGTCAATAATTGCTCGTTGGCATCCGATTACTGATGGTTAACAGCTCATTAGCCAATTAATCTCGGCAGCATGCCCAAATCTGGAGTCATATTTATTTATTTATTTGTAGCATTTGTATCCCACATTTTCCCACCCATTTGAAGGCTCAATGGGGCTTACATTATGCCGTAATGGCGATCGCCATTCCAGAATGAGAAATACAGTATATTATTACATTTCAAGTACAAGTTAAAGGAGTAGATATACAGTTCAATTCAGGTATTAAAGATCAAGGGTAAATGTAGAAGATTCAACAGTAATAATGTTAATAGGGTAAACAAATAAAAAGATTTCAATATTAACTTGTTTAGATAAGGTTTTGATGTCTGGTCATTTATGAAGGATCCTTTAGGTAAGTCTCTTTGAACAAATTAATCTTTAGTAATTTACGGAAATCTGTCAAAACGTGCATAGTTTTTATGGCAGTTGGTAAAGCATTCCACAGTTGCGTGCTGATATAGGAGAAGCTGGATGCATAGATAGATTTATATTTAAGTCCTTTGCAACTGGGGGATAGTGCCCCGAATATCCCAGTCGGCAACACGTATCTGTTTGCAGATGCTGTTATCTAGATACATGTTTTTGAATACTGACCTGTATGTTTCTTTTAACACGGGAAAGAGGTTGACGAAATGGCTGGTTCAGCGGTCCTCCTAGAAATCCATAGCTCAGCACCCGACAGATCTCCTAAATGACTAGCCACAACCCTCTGCTAGTTCCTTATTAGAACAGAACAAATTTTGTTGGCAGAATATTTTACGCTATAATGAACAATATTTATTTTCTGATTTTTTAAAAAACAAATTATACAGAACCTATGGAAAAACTGCAACTAAAAGAAATCTGAAGTCCGCACTGTATACAGCTGACGGCGATTGTGATTATTTGCGGGGACTTGATGAAACAGGAGATCTATATCTCATAAAGTGAAACCATACATCACCAAATGCTAACATACCATTTAATTATTGTGTAGACTTTTATACAGCATCTGCAACTATGTTCAAGAGGTGTCATATTCCATTAACAAGCGGTCATCTATAATGAACTGTTTAATGGACTGCATCACCTGCGGCTGAAATTCTATATCCTAATTACTGGTTCTCAGAGTTCCTTGATAAATAACCCCTTTAAAACTCTACATCGACCTGTGTTAGCTGCTAATTTGAAAACGAATTGTTAGGATGGCCAAGATCTTAACTCAGATTGCACGTTCCTTCTTTAAAATTTTCTTTCTGGCATAACCAGTTTTCTGACCATTTGCAACTTTTGGAAGCTTAACTCCAGACCATGGGCAGCAGAATAACCTCTGCGCAAAAGACTCATGTATCCATAAAATTAAAATAATTGTTAATTGCTCAAATGCATTTGAAATTTAAATGGAATCTATTTCAAATGCATTTGAAGGAAAGTTATATGAAAAGTCTATAGTACCGCTAGGAGAGATAAATATCAGAACAGTGTTGAGAGCCACCACAGTCAATAAACTTATAGTAGATTACCTACTGCTTTATAATGCTCATAAAGCTCCCATGCAGAGAGGCGTCTACCCTCCTATAATGTTTGCTATTGTGCTTGGAAACTAGAACGGGAAAGAGCTGATATAAAATACTGGTTGCAGCAAGGGTAGCTAAGCAAAACTGCACAAACATTTGATCAGGGTATGACCTCAATATTCACAAACAGGCAGGTGGCACCTTGGCACTCTTTTCATCCCAGCAAACAGTCCATAAAGCCACACATGACAAATTGACTGAGAAGAGTGGAATTTATTATGGTAGCAGCATTCTACAGCTTACATATGTGAAGACATTTGCAGTATCGTGTAAATGCGTGTATGCATGCAATTAAGTACATAAGTATTGCCATATTGGGAAAGACCAAAGGTCCATCAAGCCCAGCATCCTGTTTCCAACAGTGGCCAATCCAGGTCACAAATACCTGGCAAGATCCCCAAAAAGTACAAAACATTCTATACTGCTCATCCCAGAAATAGTGGATTTTCCCCCAAGTCTAGCAACAAAATACCTGGATAGATCTGTCCTGTTTGTCTGTCCTAATTAGATTGTAAGCTCTGTCGAGCAGGGACTGTCTCTTCATGTTCAAGTGTACAGCGCTGAGTACGTCTAGTAGCGCTATAGAAATGATAAGTAGTAGTAGTAGTCTGGGATTCTGGAATCTTGCTACTCTTTGAGATTCCGGAATCTTGCTACACTTTGTCCTTATCGCTTGTTTGTTCTGTTTGTCTGTCCTAATTAGATTGTAAGCTCTGTCGAGCAGGGACTATCTCTTCATGTTCAAGTGTACAGCGCTGAGTACGTCTAGTAGCGCTATAGAAATGATAAGTAGTAGTAGTAGTCTCTGGGATTCCGGAATCTTGCTACTCTTTGGGATTCCACACAGAATATTGCTACTCTTTGGGATTCCGGAATCTTGCTACTCTTTGGGATTCCACACAGAATATTGCTACTCTTTGGGATTCCGGAATCTTGCTCTCTTTGTACTTATCCCCTATTTGTCTTGTTTGTCTGTCCTAATTGGGCTAGTGAAACTGGAGGTCCCATTGCATGTTCATGTGACAATACTCAAACAGCAAAATTGGACTGCAGCATGACCAAATGTACCATCCCAGTGCATAAGTACATAAGTATTGCCATACTGGGACAACTCTTTGTTAAAATGCACTATTGAAGCATCTTAACTTTATATTTATGAATGAGTGGTTCAGTCTTTTACATATCATACCAAAAGTGGCTGGTAAAACCTGATCATTATTGATGGTGGCAATGCATCAGTATTACTGGCTGCAACAGAGCAAAGTATATCCCACTGCACCCCCCCCCCCCCCCCCCCCAGTGATTAAAGGGCTTGAAGCAGCCAAGAAAATCCACCCTGGCCCATCCTGTATGTCTGTGGCTCAAAGCTATTCCTCCCCCATGTGTCTAAAAGGAGCACATTAATCCCAAATAACTCCACCACTGCCTAAAGAAAGCCCCACTATTTTGACTGAGCAAGCCATTCTTCAGATATTTCCTCCTTGACACTTCAAGAGGACTCCAGGCCATGATGTCCTCCCACCCAACCACTCATAAGAGCTTAGTAGAGTCTCCACACCCTGTTTCATGTCTGCTCATGCCTACCTCATCAGATGCTGCAGGTTGGCAGTTGAGGGCAGAAGAGATCTCATATCCTTCTCCACCCATACTGCATTTGAAAATGGTACCAGATGACCTGATAATGTCTCTAGGAATAAGTATATCAGGGCTCAGAGCGCCTACTAAACTCTAGGATGAGGAACAGCCAAAGGTAGGGTTACCATATGGCTCCAGAAAAAGGAGGACGGATTGAGCCAGCCGGGTTTTACTTCCATTGCTTTCAATGGAAGTAATTGAGCCAACCGGGTTTTACTTCCATTGCTTTCAAGCAATGGCTGGCTCAATCCGTCCTCCTTTTTCTGGAGCCATATGGTAAACCTAGCCAAAGGGGACAGGCATGAGAGTCCTACAGTAGTCCCGGCTGGCTCAATCCGTCCTCCTTTTTCTGGAGCCATATGGTAAACCTAGCCAAAGGGGACAGGCATGAGAGTCCTACAGTAGTCCACCATTATTCTACATTTACGTATTGTCACCACGCCTCTCTCCCGGACCGAGGTCGCCTCCTACCCTGTCCTGTACGACTCCGCAATCAAATTCAACACGCCTGGCTTGGTGAGATTTTCTTTAATAGCGCCAAAATATGGTCCATTTCCCAACACAAACAGTTTATAGGTGCTGCAATTCTTCACGTTCCTTTAAAACGGGTTTCCAAATTACAGCTTCTACTTTATAGCTCTGTACAGTCACTCTGGAGCCAAAAAGACACTGACCCTCTCTAGGCGCTGCCTAGGGCAGCACCCCGCAAGTAACTAAACCTCCCTTTCCCACAGTCTCCTGTATCTAACTTGCTTTTTCAATTCTTAGTACTTGAAGTAAACCTCCCCCCCCCCCCCCCCCCCCCCACAGGCCCAAAGCTCATGAATTCCCCCAGAATACAGTTCTTCTGGAGATTAAGTTCTTTTAATATTACAGTTCACTGTTTCAAGCTCAACCTCTTTTCCTTCACCTCTCACACACACAGGGTTGAAGGGACCCCCATCGCTCTACCAGCCTCTAACACCTGGATTCTACCCACATGGGTCAGGTTTGAGCCGCAAAGCACAAATACCAGCTTCAGGCATCACTTCTGTGGTGAGCATCACCCAGACTCATCTGTTCAGACATCCAGAGTTTCTGCTATCAAGCACCCCTTCACTTCCCACCTAGGCTAGAAAATAGGGCTGTTATAAACCCTTTTAGTCTTTTTCCCTGTACCTGTGCAGAGATATCCATGGGTTCAATCCCAGCTGCTTCTACCCCTTGGGACAACTCCTCAACTCTTGCCTCTGGCTGCCAATCCATCAGCTCTTCTCCTTGTAGATTCCCCAGCTGTTCCAAATCATCCTGATTAGCCTCTCTGAACCAGTCCATACCCTCCTCACCTGGAGCCTGGGACCTGTAGTTCTTACTCTCCTCCCTAATAGGATCTGGAGTTTTATACAGAGGCTCTTGAGAACTGTAGTCTTCCTCCATCTCAGAGGAAATAAGATGCTTGTATCTCTGAGAAGGGGTGGGCCATCTACCCCAAGGAACCTGGGATTTGTAGTTTAAGTTTTCAGGGGGAAATCTTCCCTTCCTGCTGCTTTCCCTGGCAACTTCCTCACCTATTATCCTGGAATCCTCACAGTATGTAACTCAAAACCAGGCCCTGATCTGCCCCGAAATGCCCATGACCCTCCCATTTCTGTGCTCACTTTTCAGATCACGCCTAACTTTATGTGGGTAAGTCCCAATTAAACCTCATGGAGTAGAGGAGTGGCCTAGTGGTTAGAGTACTGGTCTTGCAATCCAGAGGTGGCTGGTTCAAATCCCACTGCTGCTCCTTGTGATCTTGGGCAAGTCACTTAAACCTCCATTGCCTCAGGTACAGACTTAGATTATGAGCCCTCCTGGGACAGAGAAATATCCAGTGTACCTGAATGTATCTCACCTTGAGCTACTACTGAAAAAGGTGTGAGCAAAAATATAAATAAATTAGTGCCAATAATTGTTTGTTAAAAAGTCAATTATTGGCTTGTTATTCTATTAAATTGCACTTGGGAATTGGGGATGTGCATACAATTTCTGGTGACTTTTATAGACTCAGGGAAGTTCCTTTAATAAAATCATTCAAGTTGGTTTACATAGTATATACAGATACTTATTTGTACCTGAGGCAATGGAGGGTTAAGTGACTTACCCAGAGACACAAGCAGCTGCAGTGAGAATTGAACTCAATTCTCCAGGATCAAGGTTGGTTGCACTAACCACCACTAGCAACATTCCATGTAGAATCTCAAATAGGGGAAATGGAACTTGATATACTGCCTTTCTATGGTTTTTGCATCTACATTCAAAGCAGTTTACATAGTATACACAGGTAGTTATTTGTACCTGAGGCAATAGAGAGTTAAGTAACTTGCCCAGACTTACAAGGAGCTGAAGTGGGAATTGAACCCAGTTCCCCAAGATCAAAATCTGCTGCACAAATCACTAGGCTACTCCTCCACTCTGGGATAGCCCTTAATACTTTAATGTTAACACACATCAGTAAAGACGCTCTATACTTGGTTTATTTTTCACTGGGTGTATCACTGTGCACTTGTCTGGTTTAAATTTCATTAATCATTTAAATACCCAGCTCCCCAGTCTTGCTCATAGTCTGTTCATGTTTTAACAGCTTTGAATAATTTTGTGCCATCTGTAAATTTGCTCACCTCACTCATTGTTCCCTGTTTCAGATCATTAATGAATAATTTAAACGGCACTGGTTCCAGACAGCACAGATTTCTGAAACATCTCTTTCCACCTCGCTCCATTTGAAAAACTGACCACTTAATCATTCTCTTTGTTCAATCACTATTGGACTGTACTTCCTATTAAGGTTGTGCATTTGTTTTGATAGTGTTCCTCCAAAAATCGTTGTTCCCATAAACTATGTCATTTTTACTATCCTAATAGCACACATAAAACTAATTTGCACATTCAAAGGTTCCAGTGCATATTAAAATAAAATAAACAAAAGTTTGAACTGAAAGAAACATTTTCTAAAAATCTGAAAAACTGACATCAAAACAAATTTTTTCCCATGCACATCCCTACCTCCAATCCTTGGTTTTTAATATTTCCTATGGAGCTTCTCATGAAAGAGAAAGGGAAATGGGACTTGAAGGGCATCAAATCAACTCGATGATATATGTGGAGTAGCCTAATGGTTGGAGCATTCTTTGGAAGGCTGACTCCATGTGTTGTTTTCCTGTGATGTACCATACAGCATTAGGCACTGCCATTTTGCACGATGGAAGTGCAGAGGCATGAGAGACCGGGACATCACTCCTGCCTCCTAATTTAAAGGTATGTGGGAGGGGGAGGAATGGGTTGTTGGAGTCAACTAAGCCACCAAAGATTTTGGGGGTGGTGTCAGGGAGGATCAGGGGTTCAATGGCTTGGGGTTCAGGGAAGTCTATACCAGATCAGTGGTGCTCAACCCAGTCCTCAGGGCATGCCCATCCATTCATGTTTTCAGGATTTCCACGGTGAATATGCATGAGACAAATTTACATAGCAAGGAGGCAGTGCCTGCAAATCTATCTCAGGCATATGCATTGTGAATATCCTGGAAACCTCATTGTGCCCTGTGGACTGGGTTGAGAAGCACTGTACCAGATCACAAAGGATTTTGGGAGAAGTGTCAGGAGGATCAAGGGGTTGGATTGAGGGGGATGAGAGGGTCATCTTTTGGGTCAGGGATCTACAGTGATCAGTAATCTTAGGGGGTCCTTTTACTAAGGTGCACTAATGGATTTAACACGGGCTAATGATTATTGTGCGTTAAATGATAAGATGCCCATTATATTCCTTTGGGCCTTCAGTCACTTTGGGAAGTTCTTAACAGACTTGTCAATCGGTCCCAGATCATCTGCAATGTTTCCTTGAGCTTGGTGATTATTTGCAGCTTTGGGTGGAGCTTATGATACGCTTCCAGCATTGCTCCCCAGACAAAAAGGTCTATGTCACCGTGACATCATTAACAGCAAGCTGGTATCCTATTTTTAAAAATAATGTTACTTTCACAGTGCAAGCATTTTTGAGCGTGTGAAAATCACTGGGTGGTCATGCTAAAAAGTCTGTAACTTTGCCGTGTTTAAAGGTAATCTTATTCCACTCTGCACATCAACATAGATCATAAAAAACTAAAGCTGTAAAATTTGACGTTCAAACTCCATGTGGTTGCTGAGAAAACAGGAAAAAAGCTCTAGGGTTTTTTTTTTTTGTATATAGATTTTTATGTCTGTCCTCATGATTTACGATGAAGAGCACTAACCATTTTGGGGCTTCTCTTTGAAACTACTCCCTCTTGTTACTCTGTTTTATCAATTCATAAAAATGAATAATATAAAATTTCATAGGTAACATTGTAACGTGAGTAACATAGTAAATTTCGGCAGGTAAAGACCTGAACGATCCATCCAGTCTGCCCAACAAGATAAACTCATTTTACAAGGTATGTGATACTTTATATGTATACCCAAGTTTGATTTGTCCTTGCCATTCTCATGGCACAGACCGTAGAAGTCTACCCAGTACTGTTCTTGTACTAAAAGTTCTGAAGATTCTGGAATCCTAAAGAATTACAAGATTCTGGGATCCCAATTAGTAGCAACATTCCATGTAGAACCCCAAAGAGTAACGTAGTAAATGATGGCAGATAAAGACCTGAACGGTCCATCCAGTCTGCCCAACAAGATAAACTCATTTTACATGGTATGTGTTTCTTTATACGTATACCAGAGTTTGATTTGTCCTTGCCATTCTCAGGGCACAGACCGTAGAAGTCTACCCAGTACTGTTCTTGTACTAAGTTCTGAAGCTAACGTCGAAGCCCCTTAAAATTTACACTCCAGCCCATCCCTATCTATTCAGTCACGATCAGGGCGTAGACCGTAGAAGTCTGCCCAGCTCCCATTTTGTTTCCCCAATTACCGGCTTCACCACCCAATCTCCGCTAAGATTCCATGGAACCATTCCTTCTAAACAGGATTCCTTTGTGTTTATCCCACGCATGTTTGAATTCCATTACCGTTTTCATCTCCACCACCTCCCGCGGGAGGGCATTCCACGTATCCACCACCCTCTCCGTGAAAAAATACTTCCTGACATTAGTCCTGAGTCTGCCCCCCTTCAACCTCAATTCATGTCCTCTAGTTCTACTGCCTTCCCGTCTCCAGAAAAGGTTCGTTTGCGGATTAATACCTTTCAAATATTTGAACGTCTGTATCATGTCACCCCTGTTTCTCCTTTCCTCCAAGGTATACATGTTCAAAAACATTTTGTTTTATTCAGAATGCAATGGTATATGAAACAAGACTGAAGAAAACAAACCTCCGCATTGGTAAAACCAAGAGAAAGGTACAGCGAAGGTGACAAGGTGAATAATATCGATGAAACTACTATTGGACTCAAAAAAAAGTTTACAGCAAGAGTTTATTGATAAAGAATGGACTCGACACGAATCGTGTTTCGGACGCTCTGGCCTGCCTCAGGAGTCCCTGTGTATTGATGTTCAGTTGGTCCCTGAAGAGAAAATCTGAAATATTTAGTAAAGCCAAAGTACGCTCTGGTGAAGAAACTTCACTGTAGCACATAGGTACGAGCGGCACTGCTCGAATAGCATCTGCGTTTTCTCTTGAGTCCAGTAGTAGTTTCATCGACATCATCCACCTTGTCACCTTCGCTGTGCCTTTCTCTTGCTTTTCATATGAAACAAGACGTCACATAAAACACTATGGCGCCCTTTTACAAAGCAGCGGTAAGCCCAACGTGCGGTTTACCACTCGCTCTTACGAGACTACCACCGGCCCAACTTGGCCACCGGCAGTAGTCCCTCCCCAAGAGTGCGCCATTTCTGGGGGAGACAGAAAACCCCTGGAAACGTCTTTCACGGCATTGGGAATTGCAGCGTGCAGTCAGTTAGCGTTGGGTTAGCGTGGGAACCCTTATCGCCACCTCAATGGGTGGCGGTAAGGGCTCCCTGCCACATGGCCAAGTGGTAAGAGTTCTCTTTCCGCATGGCCATGTGTGTCTGGGGCCTTTTTTTGACCTGCTACGGTAAAAAGGGCCCTGGCGAATGGGAAAAACGGCCCCCGTCGCTAATGCAGGGCCCTTTTTCCTGCAGTTTGGTAAAAGGACTCCTTAGAATTTTAACACCAGAAAAAAATAACAACTTTTCTATATGGGGACTTACATATTGCCGTTATTTTTTAAAAATTGATCCCATCAAATTGGAACAGCGTGTGTATAGTGGAGGAGTGGCCTAGTGGTTAGGGTGGTGGACTTTGGTCCTGAGGAAATGAGTTCAATTCCCACTTCAGGCACAGGCAGCTCCTTGTGACTCTGGGCAAGTCACTTAACCCTCCATTGCCCCATGTAAGCTGCATTGAGCCTGCCATGAGTGGGAAAGCGCAGGGTACAAATGTAACAAAAATAAAATAGATACTATTGGAGATTCTACATGGAATGTTGCTATTCCACTAGCAACATTCCATGTAGAAGGCTGCGCAGGCTTCTGTTTCTGTGAGTCTGACGTCCTGCACGTACGTGCAGGACGTCAGACTCACAGAAGCAGAAGCCTGCGCGGCCATGAGGAACTGAGTTCGATTCCCACTTCAGGCACAGGCAGCTCCTTGTGACTCTGGGCAAGTCACTTAACCCTCCATTGCCCCAGGTACAAATAAGTACCGGTCTACAATATGTAAGCCACATTGAGCCTACCATGAGTGGGAAAGCGCAGGGTACAAATGTAACAAAAAAAAAAATACAACTGCTTAATTTGTATTTGTTATTTTTTTAAATAAAAAAAACTGATTCCAGAAAGCAGTGCAGGAACAGAAATGAAAGCCTTGATGACAGCAAGCAAACAAGATGTCTGGAACAAAACCTGCCTTCTTTACCCTTGGACCTGCCTAGCTGTAGTTCGAGTTGTCTCCTGTTAGATGAAGCATGAACCTCATGAGGGCTAGCTAGAATGATCTCGCTCCTTGAGGTAGAATGCGTTCTACACTCAATGTCATTCACCAAAGACTTTGAGAAAGCTTGGGAATGGGTTTTAGCTGCTGCTACCTCCTGTGTTAAGGAAAACTACACATTAGACTGCCCTACAGGGTAGATAAATTCATCTTTTTTTTTTTTCTTTCTGGTTTTGTTATGAAAAAAACCACTCAACTTTTCAGGTCAGACATACTCACCTTTGCATTCTTTGCCTTGTAAATATTTAACATATTTTTATATCAGTGTGAATGTTTTTTCTTTCTAGCATTTGGATTTTAACCAGTGCATTTTTTTCTAACGAAAAAGGTGCCGGTACTCAAATGGCAGGGCACCCTTCAGGGGTGGGGTGATCAGTGAGGGACCCACCCCACAATAGCCAGGCCCCCTGCAACCGGTCACAGAATCTATGACAAGGCAGAATTGGTGTGTAGGGCCTGAGCTCGTTCATTGAAACTTGAGGACCACGGGCCAATTTTAGCAGACAATGGAAAAGGTGCCAGTACCCCCAAGTACCTCCTAAAAATAAGCCCTGCTAAAGAGTGACAAGATTCCACGCAGAATTTCAAAGAGTAGCAACATTCCAGGTAGAACCCCGAAGAATAGCAAGATTCTGGAATCCTAAAGAGCAGTGTGGTTTTTTTTTTCTAGCAAAAAAGGTGCCAGTACTCAAATTCCAGGCCACCCTTCAGGGGTGAGGTGATCACTGAGGGACCCACTCCACAATGGCCAGACCCTCTGCAACCAGTCACAGAATCTATGACAAGGCAGAATTGGCGTGTAGGGCCTGAGCTCGTTCATTGAAACTTGAGGACCACGGGCCAATTTTAGCAGACAATAGAAAAGGTGCCGGTACTCAGTACCCCCAAGTACCCCCTCAAAAAAGCCCTGATTTTAACCCACATCACAAAGGGGCCCTTTTACTAAACTGTGGTAGGGCTAACACACAGGTAGCCTACGCCAAATCAACACTACTGCCGGGGTAACGCAGGTACCCAGCGGTAATTTCGAAATTGGCGTGTGCTGTTTCCCGCGGTAGAAAATAATTTTCTATTTTCTACCACGGAGGGCGTTCCCAGTGGTAATCAGTAGTGTGGCCGCAACGGCGCACACTGCCTGATTACCGCACGAGTAGAACATGAGCCCCTTTTTGTCAAATAAATAGATGGTGTTAAGGGCTCAGGCAGTAAATAGCCCAGGGGCGTAGCCAGATTTCGGCGGGAGGAGGGTCCAGAGCCCGAGGTGAGGGGGCACATTTTAGCCCCTCCCCCGGCGCCGCTGACCCCCTCCCCGCCATTGCCGACTTTGCCCCCCCTCTGCCACCGACCCTCTTGACCCCCCCTCCCACCGCCAACCCGCCATCGCCTGCCTTTGCTGGCAGGGGACCCCAACCCCCGCCAGCCAAGGTCCTCTTCTCGCAAAAGGCTCCCTTCTGTTTCTGATGCTTTTGCGAGAAGAAGAGGACCTTGGCTGGCGGGGGATGGGATCCCCCGCCAGCAAAAGCAGGCGATGGCAGGAGGGGGGTCAGGCAGGTTGTTGGCAGGGGGTCCAGGGCCAAATCTATGGGGGTCCAGGCCCCCCTGGCCCCACATAGCTACGCCACTGAAATAGCCACGCGTTACTTTTCATATTAGCGCACGGCCATTTACTGCCCCATTAAAAAAGGCCTTTTTCCCCAGCACGCGCCAATTTCACGTGTCCAAACTAGCTCAGGCCACTTTTTACCGCAGCTTAGTAAAAGGACGCCTTAAACTACAAAACGCTATGGAGGCCTATGTAGCGCTATGAGGTGACAAGACTCTTCTTGTCTACTGGTTCATTTAAACGACTATGCAAATGAGTTCTACAATGATTTTAAAAATTTGCAAGAAATTCTAGACATTTTTGAAGAAACATTTGACTACACCATCCTTATATATAGTTGTTTCTGAAAAACGTGCTTAATCTTCTGTTTTTGCATGCGTTCATTGCAAAATCACTTATTTGCTGAATTATCTAATCTAGTCTAATATAGGCATTTCTATTCCACTTTACCTAAAAAGGGCTCAAGGTGGATTACAAAGTATAAAGCAAAAGGAACCATATTCCACTGAGTTCCAAGTAAAAACATTAATTAAAATTAACATAACTTGCTTCAGACTAAAGAATCATTCAGATATTGGATAAACAAGAAACTTTTAAGCACCTTTTGATGTAGTAATACTTATAATATCTTATATAATATTTCAGCTCATTAGCATTTTTGTATAAGCTTTGCAAACCATTTTCTACATGTAAATTAACAAATGCAAAAAAATGTGAAATAATCTATAACAAAATTCGCAAATACAACAATCCATACCATTGGATATTTTGCAAAATTCGTGACAGTTTAGTACTGGTGATGGACAGCTAGACAATTTTTCTTCCGTGTCATTTCCTGTGTTGGTTACAGAAATGTCCGTTTTTGAATTTTTTCTTTGGCCATTTTTGTGTTTTCTAATAATAGTGTTACTCTTTGGAAATAGTGCACACTATCCCCCAGATTCTACACAGCAGGCTTAAGAGATCCGTGTCAAAATCTAGGCATATTTAATAACAACACACGTAACTTAATTGGCTTAACAAGCTAATCAGTGTTGATAACAGCACTTAACAAGCAATAATCACTAATTGGCAATAATTAGAATTTACATGCACAATTCGTTAAGCGTATTCTGTAATGAACTGTGCCTAAATTCCAATGCACGCAGTTTGCACGTGGCTTGGGTGGGGAAACGGGCATTTCTTGGGCATTCCAAAATTTACGCATGCAGTTATAGAATATGACCCAGTGTACGTAAATCTATGTGCAGGGATTTAGGCCATGTTTTCATTGGCATAAGTGGATGTGCGTTATTT
Organism: Microcaecilia unicolor; assembly: GCF_901765095.1. Taxonomy (NCBI): domain Eukaryota; kingdom Metazoa; phylum Chordata; class Amphibia; order Gymnophiona; family Siphonopidae; genus Microcaecilia; species Microcaecilia unicolor. Next base: position 200,649,150 of record NC_044040.1, on the reverse strand, counting down.
TAGGCACTAGGATTTCCACCTAAACCTATTCTATATATCACGCCTAAATCTAGGTGTCGCTTATAGAATACGCTTAGGTGGAAATCTTTACCACGCAGATTTTTCAGGCGTCAAATAGAATCTGGTCCTATGTGGAAAGACGGTGCGCTATTTCAGAAACAGGGCCCACTCTTCTCAATAGAGTGTGCATGCACAATAGTTTATTCACACACGGTGGCTCCATTTTGGGGGGAGAGCACATCCTTTTTTTAAAACTGTGCACTATCCCTCAGATTTTATACATGGCATCTAGATTTGCGAGCCAAACTTTTCTGGGCACTGCTGAGATGCGAATGCAAATTAATTGGCGAACGAGCCAAATAACGTCAATAATTGGGTGCTAACAACCAATTAATGATGTTAATTTACCTGTGCATCTAGCTGCACGTTATTCCATAAGGCATGACGCCTAACTCTACTATTATTATTAGCATTTGTATAGCGCTACCAGACGCACGCAGCGCTGAACACCTGACACAAAGAGACAGTCCCTGCTCAAAAGAGCTTACAATCTAAGTAATACAGACAAACAAGACAGTTACGGGTGAGGGAAGTAATGGGTGAGAAGGGAGGAAGGGACAAGGGGAGGGCAATTGTGGATAGGAGCTAAAAGCAGCAGTGACTAATGTGTAAGTCAAAAGGGGGCGTGACCATGGGCTTCAGGAAGCCTAGCTTGGGTTCCAGCATTTACACCAGGTTTCAGCAGGCTTAAATCTGGCACCCAAAGTTCGTTATGGAAATCAGCACTAATGGCAATTTCACAAAGGGCGTGTATCGTGCTTAGCAGCAATTATTTTTCCAGACCCAAATGAGGAGCACCATTTATTGAATTTCTCTCTATGTGGAAAAGAGGGTGCACTCTCTTTACAGAAATTAGCAAATAACAAAACACAAAGGCACCCTTTTACTAAATCACGTCAAAATCTGAGCTTAATGCATTTTAATGTGGGAGTTTGCCATGAACTAAGCCCAGATTTAGCGCTACAATATTTAAGACTTTTTAAATATGTTTTTTATTGCCGGTCTCACACTAATTTTTCCATTAGCATGTGGGACTTGTAAAAAATATTAATACAGGATCACTTAGCAGTTCTTAGTAGGAGGCATCAAACGCTCCCGAATTGTGGGGTCCTTTTACCAAGCTGCGGTGAAAAGGGCCCTGTGGTAGCGGAAGGGCTGTTTTTGCCACGTGCCAGGGTCCTTTTTACCACAGCAGGTAAAAAGCCCCTACAAAAGACATGGCCATGCGGTAAGATTATTCTTAGCACGCGACCACGTGACGGGGAGCACTTACCGCCATCCACTGAGGTGGCGGTAAGGTCTCCCGCAGTAACCGGGCAGCACCTGTTACCGCCAGGTTAGCGCAGTGCTAGAAATTATACAATTATTTTCCGTAGCGCCAGAAATGGCACACGCTCGAGGCGGCGCTACCATCGGTAGCCACGTTGGGCTGGTGGTAGTTCCAGGTTGCCGCGTGGCAACCCTTTCATAAATGGGCCCCTGTCTGTGCTATCCAGTTAGCACACACTAATGTGAACACACTAGCCGGATAATGCTTGCACACCCATACCCTGCCCATGACATGCTCCCTCCCAAAAATACTAATTTCCAAGCAGTGTGTGCTGTTATTGCAATTGACAAAATGGCTAATTGAAAACAAATATTTATATTTTGCTCACACCTTTTTCAGTAGTAGCTCAAGGTGAATTACATTCAGGTACACTGGATATTTCTTTGTCCCAGGAGGGCTCACAATCTAAGTTTGTACCTGAGGCAATGGAGGGTTAAGTGACTTGCCCAAGATCACAAGGAGCAGCAGACGGATTTGAACCAACCACCTCGGGATTGTAAGACTGGTGCTCTAACCACTAGGCCACTCCTCCACTATAGCAACATTCCATCTAGAATCTCAAATAGTAGCAACAGAATCTCAACATTCCATCTAGAATCTCAAACAGTAGCAACATTCCATGTAGAAGCCTGCCCTTGCAGATCAGCAACGCGGCCACGCAGGCTTCTGTTTCTGTGAGTCTGACGTCCTGCACATATTTCCATAAACAACATGAGAAACAACGTGAAACAAAAATCGGCCTTAGTAAATAAATCCCCTTGTGCAAATACCTAGGAACGTCTGTGAAAAAAAAAATGACTGTGAGAAATATTTCGAATGCCTTGGAAATTTCCTCATTAGACTTAATGGGAATCTTGCTAATTGCTGAAACAGAAACTGAAGGATTGTAGCAGATGAAATTGTTCTATTAAAGAATATCCAACAACAAAATTGTCCCTTTGGTACAAAAGGATTTTCAGGATATGAAGCAGCAGGTGTTGCCAATCGGAAAGAAAATGAAGAAAGACTTTAATATGAGACGGATAGAAATAACTTGAAGCCAATCACATAAGTATCACAGCAAAAACAGGATTTTTCTCCAGTTATTCTCGTATGGCTCAGTGTTCAAGTAAAAATGCTTTTGATGTTGTGAATCAGTTATTTGGGTTTTGGCTCTAATGATTTTGTCTTATATTTGTCTTTAAAAGTTTCTACTATTATTAAAAGTTTAGGGCCCAAGCTGCGGCAAAAGGGGGCCGGGGCTGGCGTCGGCACGTGTTTTACATGCGCGCCGAATCCCCCTTTTACCGCAGCTGGTAAAAGGGAAGTCTCGATTTCTGACAGGAAATGGCTGGGCAGCAAGTAAAGCACTCGCCGTGTGGCCATTTCGGGGAGATCCATTACCGCCACCCATCGAGGTGGCGGTTAGGGCTCTCACGTTAACCCAGCGCTAACTGGGCAGTGATTACCAGCGGTACACTCTGGTGCTACAAAAATAAATACATTTTTGTAGCGCCGGAAATGATGGCGCACTAGGGGTGGGAAGTACTGCTGGGCTGCTGCGGTAGTATACTGTCCTGCTTATAATCGAACGAGAAAAACGCCCAAGTTCCGACCTAAATCGGGAGATGGACGTTTATCTCACAAAAATGAATAACACGGTATAATCGAAAGCCAAACTTGGACGTTTTCAACTGCACTCCATCGCGGAAGCGTACAAAGTTGACGGGGGCGTGTCGGAGGCGTGGTGAAGGCGGGACTGGGGCATGGTTATCACCCGAACAGAGATGGGCGCCTTTCGTCGATAATGGAAAAAAAGTATGCGTTTGTAGCTAGAATTTAGGGCACTTTTCCTGGACCCTGTTTTTTCACGAATAAGGCCCCAAAAAGAGCCCTAAATGACCAGATTACCACCAGAGGGAGTCAGGGATGACCTCCCCTGACTCCCCCAGTGGTCACTAACCCCCTCCCACCACAAAAAATGATGTTTCACAACTTTTTATTTTCACCCTCAAATGTCATACCCACCTCCCTGGCAGCAGTATGCAGGTCCCTGGAGCAGTTGTTAGGGGGTGCAGTGGACTTCAGGCAGGTGGACCCAGGCCCATCCCCCCTACCTGTTACAATTGTGCTGCTTAATGCTTATTAGTCATCCAACCCCCCCCCCCCAAACCCACTGTACCCACATGTAGGTGCCCCCCTTCACCCCTTAGGGCTATAATAATGGTGTAGACTTGTGGGCAGTGGGTTTTGAGGGGGATTTGGGGGGCTCAACACACAAGGGAAGGGTGCTATGCATCTGGGTGCTCTTTTACCTTTTTTTTGTTTTTGTAAAAGTGCCCCCTAGGGTGCCCGGTTGGTGTCCTGGCATGTGAGGGGGACCAGTGCACTACGAATCCTGGCCCCTCCCACGAACAAATGCCTTGGATTTATTCGTTTTTGAGCCGGGCGCTTTCATTTTCCATTATCGCTGAAAAGCAAAAACACCCAGCTCACAAATTGTCGAATAAAACATGGACGTCTATTTTTTTTTTAAAAATACGGTTTGGTCCGCCCCTTCACGGACCCGTTCTCGGAGATAAACGCCCATGGAGATAGACGTTTTCGTTCGATTATGCCCCTCCATGCCATACTTTGTATTGTTGTTTGAATATTTTGACTGCTGTAATTGTCTATTGCTTATATTTGACTTATTCTTGCTGTACATCGACTTGAGTGAATTCCTTCAAAAGGCAGTAAATACATCCTAATAAATAAATAATAGTCCTCAGAGTGATGAGAAAATCACAGTGATGGCACGGAACAGTTTTGTACAATGCAGGGCCATGAAGACACATTTCACGTCTTATACGAGCAGCCTATACGCATATGTTAGATTAGGAAATTTGACAAACCCTGAAATAAGTAGTGTACAAAAAATGTTTATATCTACCGCCAACATGTTTCATTTAGAACATTTTAATTTTTTTTTTTATCACACAAATGCATTATGGTTTTTAATGTAGCGATAAATCTGAAGCAACATTCAGAGACCTGGTTTTAAGACTCCATTCTCTCTTTCTGCAGCCTTTCAAGGTTTTGGTGATGTACATTCAATTAAAGCACCGATGTGACATATTGCTGTAATCTTCAGCAACTCAATGACGTTCGGAGCTCCCTTGGGATACTTTTAGAATTAAATTCTCAGATTTGAAGCACTCATTTCCCATTCTCTTTAAATTATTTTCCTGCTGCTGTTGATAGTGATGGAGCAGTGAAAGCAATATCTGGAATTAATGATCGATTCTTCATTGACTTTTAAGTACATAAGAAGTCTGGACAAAATACAACAGCTCTTCTATGGGCTAGCAATACTAATGTGTGTTACAGAATTAGCACACTCTAATGCTGTAAACAATCATTGGGGCCTTTTATTAGGGTGTGCTAAACCTACATAAGTACGTAAGTATTGCCATACTGGGAAAGACCAAAGGTCCATCGAGCCCAGCATCCTGTTTCCAACAGTGGCCAATCCAGGTCACGAATACCCGGCAAGATCCCAAAAATGTACAAACATTCCATACTGCTTATCCAAGAAATAGTGGATTTTCTCCAAGTCCATTTAATAACGGTCTATGGACTTTTCCTTTAGGAAGCCGTCCAACCTTTTTTAAACTCCGCTAAGCTAACCACCTTTACCACATTCTCTGGCAACGAATTCCAGAGTTTAATTACACGTTGGGTGAAGAATGATGTTCTCCGATTCGTTTTAAATTTACTACTACTACTACTACTACTATTTAGCATTTCTATAGCGCTACAAGGCATACGCAGCGCTGCACAAACATAGAAGAAAGACAGTCCCTGCTCAAAGAGCTTACAATCTAATAGACAAAAAATAAATAAAGTAAGCAAATCAAATCAATTAATGTGATTGGGAAGGAAGAGAGGAGGGTAGGTGGAGGCGAGTGGTTACGAGTCAAAAGCAATGTTAAAGAGGTGGGCTTTCAGTCTAGATTTAAAGGTGGCCAAGGATGGGGCAAGACGTAGGGGCTCAGGAAGTTTATTCCAGGCGTAGGGTGCAGCGAGACAGAAGGCGCGAAGTCTGGAGTTGGCAGTAGTGGAGAAGGGAACAGATAAGAAGGATTTATCCATGGAGCGGAGTGCACGGGAAGGGGTGTAGGGAAGGACGAGTGTGGAGAGATACTGGGGAGCAGCAGAGTGAATACATTTATAGGTTAGTAGAAGAAGTTTGAACAGGATGCGAAAATGGATAGGGAGCCAGTGAAGCGACTTGAGGAGAGGGGTAGTATGAGTAAAGCGACCCTGGCGGAAGACGAGACGGGCAGCAGAGTTTTGAACCGATTGGAGAGGGGAGAGGTGACTACGTGGGAGGCCAGCAAGAAGCAGATTGCAGTAGTCTAAACGAGAGGTGACAAGGGTGTGGATGAGGGTTTTGGTAGAGTGCTCGGAAAGAAAGGGGCGGATTTTACGGATGTTGTAAAGAAAGAAACGACAGGTCTTGGCGGTCTGCTGGATATGAGCAGAGAAGGAGAGAGAAGAGTCAAAGATGACCCCAAGGTTTCGAGCTGAGGAGACAGGGAGAATGAGAGAGCCATCAACAGAAATAGAAAACGGGGGGAGCGGGGAGGTGGGTTTGGGGGGGAAAATGAGAAGCTCGGTTTTGGTCATATTTAATTTCAGGTGGCGTTGAGACATCCAGGCAGCAATGTCAGACAAGCACACTGAAACTTTGGTTTGGATGCAAGGTGAGATATCAGGGGTAGAAAGGTAGATTTGGGAGTCATTAGCATAGAGGTGGTAGGAAAAGCCATGGGATGAGATTAATGAACCAAGGGAAGAAGTGTAGATAGAAAAGAGGAGGGGACCAAGAACAGAACCCTGAGGTACGCCGACAGGCAGAGGGATAGAGGTAGAAGAGGATCCACCAGAGTGAACACTAAAGGTGCGGAGGGAGAGGTAGGAAGAGAACCAGGAAAGGACAGAGCCATGGAATCCAAGTGAGGACAGGGTATCGAGAAGTATGCTGTGATCGACAGTGTCAAAAGCAGCGGAAAGATCAAGAAGAATGAGGATGGAATATTGACCTCTGGATTTAGCCAGTAATAGGTCATTGGAGACTTTAGTAAGCGCAGTTTCGGTTGAGTGGAGAGGGCGAAAACCAGATTGTAGTGGGTCAAGAATAGCATGTGAGAAGAGAAAATCAAGGCAGCGGCGGTGAACAGCACGCTCAAGTAATTTGGAGAGAAAAGGAAGGAGGGAGATGGGTCGGTAATTAGAGGGACAAGTAGGGTCAAGTGAAGGCTTCTTAAGGAGAGGTGTGACCACAGCATGTTTAAAGGCAGCAGGGACAGTCGCAGTGGAAAGTGAGAGGTTGAGAATGTGACAGATAAAAGGAATAAGAGTAGGAGAGATGGCATTAAGAAGGTGGGTGGGAATGGGATCAGAGGAACAGGTGGTACATTTGAGGAAGAAAGGAGAAGTGTAGTTTCCTCAATAGTAACTTCAGGAAAGGAGGAAAGGGAATGAGGGGAAGGAGAGAGAGGGGAACGGACTAGTGGAGGGAGAGCTGGTGAGGTAGAGAAAGCAAGGTTTATCTTTTGAACCTTGTTGTGAAAGAATTCAGCAAGGGTCTGAGGAGATAATGAGGGGGGAGTTGGAGGAGGGGGCACCTTGAGGAGAGAGTTCAATGTGGTGAAGAGAAGTCGAGGATTAGAGCCAAGAGAGTTGGTCAGTTGGATATAATAATCCTGTTTGGCACGTAAAAGAGCAGATTGGAAGGAGGTCAGCATGAACTTAAAGTGTAAGAAATCAGCAAGGGCCCGAGATTTCCGCCAGAGACGTTCTGCGGAGCGGGTACAGGAACGTAGGTAGCGGATATTAGAAGTCAGCCAAGGTTGGGGTTTTGTACGCCTTACAGGGCGGGTCATCAAAGGTGCAAGAGTGTCTAAGGCAGAGGATAGAGTATTGTTGTAAGAAGAAACAGCCTCGTTGACAGACGTGGATGGTGCCACAGTAGAGAGGAGGTTTGAAACATGGGAGGATAGAGATGAAGGGTCAATATCGTGAAGATTCCTAGATAAATTAGATAGGATAGGACGGGACTGGGAGGGAGGAGATTTAAGTGTGAAAGTTATAAGATGGTGATCAGAGAAGGGATGATCAGAGGCAAGGAAACTAGAAGGTGAACAGTTGGAGGAGAAGATGAGATCAAGACAGTGACCATTTTGATGAGTGGGGGAGGTGGAGCATAGTTGGAGATTAAAGGACGACGTTAAAGCGAGTAACTTGGAAATATAAGAGTTGGAAGGATCATTAGCAGGAATATTAAAGTCACCAAGGATGAGAGAGGGGGAGGAAGGATCATGGAAGAAGGCAAGCCAGGCGTCAAAGTCACTGAGAAAGGATGAAAGGGACTTATCAGGGGGACGATAAATGACCGCTATTCGAAGAGGCAGAGGAGAGAAAAGGCGGATAGAGTGGACTTCAAAGGAGGAAAAACAGTGAGATTCAGGTGGAAGAAGGGGTTGAAATCTGGAGGAGGGAGAGAGAAGTAGTCCAACACCGCCCCCACGGCCAGCAGGGCGAGGAGTATGTGAAAATAGATAACCGCCATGGCACAGGGCTGCGACTGAAGCAGAGTCATCAGGGCAGAGCCAGGTTTCTGTTATGGCGAGCAGATGGAGGTGACGCGAGATAAAGAGGTCCTGGATATAGGGGAGTTTGTTACAGATAGAGCGGGCATTCCATAGGGCGCAAGAGAAGGGCAGAGAAGAGGAGGGGAGTAGAGGAATAGAGATGAGGTTAGAGAGGTCACGGTGAGATCTATAGAGTTTGGATAATAGTTGGTGAGGAGGGCCAGGATTGGGATTGATGTCACCAGCTGAGAGTAAGAGAAGGAGTAAAAGAGAGCGGAGGAGAGTAGGAGAGGTGTGGCCACGAAGGCGTCGAAGGCGAGAGGTATTTAGGTGGAATGGGGAAGGCAAGATGGAGGGAAGAAAGAGACGGAGATTAAAAGCCAAGAGGGAGGAAGAGGGTAGGAGAGAAGGTGAGGTGATAAAGTCAATGGATGGGAAGTGAGTTCCTGTAGCGGAGAGAGGTAGCGGGTGAGGGAAAAGATTAGGAAGGGACAGAGCTAAGAAGAGAATGTGAATAGGGGCCATAAATGATTAAGGTACTTTAGCAACTGGAAAAAGATTAGATAGAAAGAGAAAAATGCCTAACGGCGCGCGGCACCTAGAAGATCGGGGTGGAACTGGAGTCACCCCGGATACAGCTGTGAGGAAATGCAGAAGGGCTGCAAGTCCTCCACAGCACCTGGTGGGAGCGCTGGGCACCTAGAGCGGAGGCCCTGAGTGGATCGGGGTGGACCTGGGTGTCACCCCGGAGAAGGCTGTAAGGATATGCAGATGAGCTGCAAGTCCTCCACAGCACCTGAAAGGCAGCCGGTGGTAGAGGTGGGCACCTCTCAGCTGAGGAAAGGCTTACCAGGGGTTAGGCCGAAGCCAGCATTCCTCCCCCTGAGGGTCGCCTGATCCTAGCCAAAAAGCACCTGGAAACTCGTAGCTTCATCGCATGCCCCCTAGTCCTAGCATTTTTGGAAAGCGTGAACAGACGCTTCACATCTACCCGTTCAACTCCACTCATTATTTTATAGACCTCTATCATATCTCCCCTCAGCCGCCTTTTCTCCAAGCTGAAGAGCCCTAGCCACCTTAGCCTTTCCTCATAGGGAAGTCGTCCCATCCCCTTTATCATTTTCGTCGCCCTTCTCTGCACCTTTTCTAATTCCACTATATCTTTTTTGAGATGCGGCGACCAGAATTGAACACAATATTTGAGGTGCGGTCGCACCATGGAGCGATACAAAGGCATTATAACATCCTCATTTTTGTTTTCCATTCCTTAGTGTGCTAAAAAAGGCTTTCTGCAGGAAGCAATAAAGCATCTTGTGGTAGTTTTCTTGTTTACGCACGCAAATTGGGTGCTATTTATTTTTTTGTATTTATTATTTGGAGGGTGCGTGTCATGGGCAAAGAGTGGGTGGGGAATGGGCATGGAAGCACTATCCAGCTAGCACACTCACAGTACAGTGTACTAACTGCTTAATGCATGGTTAACGTGGAGAGCTTAGGTCCTTATTCTATAAAGGTTATGCTCCTAAGTTTCTGCTCGTAATCTATGCTCCTAATTTAGGGCCTTATCACACTCACAGATTTAGCATTTATTTTAGGAGCATAACCTTTATAGAATAAGACCCTTAGTAGAGTAGAGGAGTGGCCTAGTGGTTAGAGCATGGGTCTTGACATCCAGAGGTGCCTGGTTCAAATCCCACTGCTGCTCCTTGTGATCTTGGGTGTCACTTAACCCTCAGTTGCCTCAGCTACAAACTTAGATTGTGAGCTCTCCTGGGACAGAGAAATATCCAGTGTACCTGAATGTAACTCACCTTGAACTACTACTGAAAAAGGTGTGAGCAAAATCCAAAATAAATATGAGGTGATAAGTGCCCCCATGTTAATTATTTTCAGTTGCTGTATGCTCAACAGGGAGCTGACCAATTGATCACAACAAAGGGGCCAAGGGTAATGTTGTTCCAGATGTGGTTACAGTCACTCAACTTAGGCGCAATGGCTTTAAGCCTAGGGTGTTGGATTAGGCACCTTTTTTTTTTCTGAACTACCCCTATAAATGTCTTCTTACATTCAAAGTAACTGAATATATATTCTTGGATTGATTACAACTTGAACAGCTTATTAAGGGGTTTGTGGGTTAATGGGGTTATATATAGTATATATGCTGTATATAATAGTTTATACTGACTTGATTACCTTATTTTTATTTTGTTTTTGAGGTGACTCTCTCTTCTAAATGTGGGTAGTTGGTTTTCTCAGGGAATATTTATCCCTTTTCTAATTTCTTTACCATGTTTTTTTGTTTTGTGTTAATTGCAATTCCACTTCACATTTGCTTATGATAGATATGTAAATGTAAAACATTTTTTAGGGATGCATTAAAAATGGGCTTAGCTTGCAGGAAGAACCCGCGTTAGGACATGCTAAGCCCATTTCTTAGTGCATCTCAGTAAAAAGAACCCATTATTAGTAAGGTTATAAACTGGATTACCTGTCCTTCCTCAAAAATAGCAAAATGGTTTACAGATATCTATAACAGCAAATATAACAGCAAATGACAATAAAGTCAGATAAATAACATAGATGTAAAAAAAAATTAATCATACAAAAAAGGTATCTAATGTAATTTAAAAATGTGGAGACACAACACAGGGGAGACCACAAATGGTCAATGGTGCACTAATGTACTTTAATAAATGTCTTGAAGGAAACCCATCAACTCAACACAGGCCATGTTTTGGCTCATAGACCTTCCCCGGGAGTCCGAAAGTGATTTCCAATACGTATACACAATATCTTTGATGAACTGTATGTTCTCAAGTAACATGAAGCAAGTATCCACACAAAATGCGTCACAACTGGAGACGCAGCAAACTACAATGAAGATGTCAAAAAACCTTTCTAAGGTGCCAGTATAAGTTGCGGGTTGCAAAATAGTGCCAAAATCTGTCCATGAATGGGAGACATAAGGAGAGACAGAGAAAAGTAAAGCAGGAGAAACTGGGCTACCATAACTATACTAAAGAAACTAATGAGCTAAAAGTAAGGCGTGAGTAAACAACCAAGCCTTCAAAGTAGACTTAACCTTTAACTAGTTAGATTTCAAATGGGATCAGATCTGGGCTCCTTTAATGTCTGCAGCAGTGTAAGGGACCAATGTTGTTAGTGAGATGTGATTGATGTTCGAACCCTGGTATGGGTGGTGTGGGGGGAGGGGGAAAAGGGGTGCATGTGCCATATATTAAGAGGTTTTTGCATTATTAATTTTCTTAGACATATACAAAAAACAGAACTGGGAACTGTATTGTTAAACGTGAGGACACCTACCTCGGTAGGTCCCTCAGAGGAGATGAATCTATGTGTTTGGTATTGTTATTGTGTTCTATATTGTATATTTGCTGGATTCATTCAATAAAGCTTACGGTTATAAATTTAAAAAATAGTTAGATTTAGATCTAATCATTACTGGAAGCTATGCCGGAAACATGGGGCCACATGGAATGTTGATGTGGTGTCAAACCTAACCATAAGGAGGTGTAGAGAGACAAAGGTGTAATTCAGCCCATCTAAGAGGATGTATAGAAGAATGAGGTATTAAGTGAGAAGCTAAATAATATGAAGATTCATGTTCAAAGCTCAATAAACCAGTAGTGGAATTTCAAGTTGAATACGGTAAGAACTAGGTGGCCAGTAGAGCATTTGTAATAAAGGGGTGATACGATTGAACCCAATGGCCTTAAACACAAAAAAAGGCAGTTCTATAATTACACTTGTGACGTTATTCATGCAGGTGCACCAATTCGCACCACTGATGTGCTCACCATATCTAATCCTCCTCCAGTAAACCATGATACAACCCCTCATGCTCAGGATCTTGCAGACCACTTTAAGAACAAGATCGCTAATTTAACCATTACTTTCATTTGACTACTGGTCCAGTTCCTGTTCCATTTAGTCCTAATTCTGTGCTGCCCACTAGCACATTCACTACCTTTACTATCACATCAGAATTACAAATACACACAATATTACAGGGTATGAAGCCAACTATAGCTCCACACGATCCAATTATGGCGATGTTTGTTAAACGTTTCTTCAAAGATCCAAGTCCCTTTATTACACATATAATTTCTTCTTCCTTTTGTTTGGGAACAGTTCCAGAAGAACAGTTCCAGAAGCATGGAAACTTGCTATATTAAAACCAAAGCTGAAGGATCCTTCAAAATCTATTTCAGATACAAATACCTACCGCCCTATTGCAAATCTTCCTTTAACAAATTTGCAGAATCTATCATACACTCCGAACTTCTAGACTTTTGTAAGACAAATGCACTTCATTTGAACCAACTGGATTCTGCCAACATCACAATACAGAGACGGCTTTATTAGGTATTACAACTTATATTCATCGCTCCTTAGACAAAAATACCCTGGTCCTACTTCTTTCACTTGATTTATCATCAGCCTTTGTCTTAGTCAAACATACTCTACTACTAGACAGGCTTCACTAGTTAGGCATCCATGATCAAGTGCTCACTTAGTTTCATAATGAAAGAAACCTGATATGATCGAGCAGAGAGGTATGAATGAAACTTTCATTCATACCTCTCTGCTCGATCATATCAGGTTTCTTTCAATAACATTCTATCAATTTACACTCATTTCTGGTGTTCCACAAGGCTCCATACTATCACCAATGATGTTTAACATGTTTTTGGCTCCACTCCGTACACTCAGTCAATCTCTAGGCTTTACAGCCTACGTCTATGCCGACGACATCCAGCTTCTCCACCCTACAGACTACGATGACAGTCATTCGATTCAGAAACTCAATCGTCACCTAAAACTGATCACTGATTGGCTATTTCACAACAAATTAGTCCTAAATGCTAAAAGGTCTAGCTGCATACTCTTTTCAAACAGTCCTAACGCCCGACTATCTCACCCTATCCTTCTTGAAGCAACTGTTATTCCTCAATTATCAAACACAAACATACAGGGTGTCACCCTTGATGAATCACTTACCTACCCGCCCGCATATTGCAATGTCATCAAACTTTGTTTTTACAGACTCCGCCAAATTCATTCAATTCACTTTTTTCTGGATTCGTCAGCAATAAATATACTCATCCACCTTTTTGTAATAAGTAACCTTGATTATCGTAACTCTTCATACCTTGGTCTCTGAACTGATATAGAGGGGCATAATTGAACAAAAACGTCTATCTCCATGGGCGTTTATCTCCGAGAACGGGTCCGTGAAGGGGCGGACCGAACCGTAGTTTCGAAAAAAATAGACGTCCATGTTTTATTCGACAATTTGTGAGCTGGGCGTTTTTGTTTTTCAGTGATAATGGAAAATGAAAGCGCCCAGCTCAAAAACGAATAAATCCAAGGCATTTGTTCGTGGGAGGGGCCAGGAGTCATAGTGCACTGGTCCCCCTCACATGCCAGGACACCAATCGGGCACCCTAGGGGGCACTTTTACAAAAACAAAAAAAAAAGGTAAAAGAGCTCCCAGGTGCATAGCACCCTTCCCTTGTGTGTTGAGCCCCCCAAATCCCCCTCAAAACCCACTGCCCACAAGTCTACACCATTACTATAGCCCTAAGGGGTGAAGGGGGGCACCTACATGTGGGTACAGTGGGTTTGGGGGGGTTGGATGACTAAGCATTAAGCAGCACAATTGTAACAGGTAGGGGGGGGGATGGGCCTGGGTCCACCTGCCTGAAGTCCACTGCACCCCCTAACAACTGCTCCAGGGACCTGCGTACTGCTGCTAGGGAGGTGGGTATGACATTTGAGGGTGAAAATAAAAAGTTGAGAAACATCATTTTTTGTGGTGGGAGGGGGTTAGTGACCACTGGGGGAGTCAGGGGAGGTCATCCCCGATTCCCTCTGGGGGTAATCTGGTCATTTAGGGCACTTTTTGGGGCCTTATTCGTGAAAAAACAGGGTCCAGGAAAAGTGCCCTAAATTCTAGCTACAAACGCATACTTTTTTTCCATTATCGGCGAAAGGCGCCCATCTCTCCTCGGCCAATAACCACGCCCCAGTTCCACCTTCGCCACGCCTCCGACACGCCCCCGTCAACTTTGTACGCTTCCGCGATGGAGTGCAGTTGAAAACGTCCAAAATCGGCTTTCCATTATACCGATTTATTCGTTTTTGTGAGATAAACGTCTATCTCCCGATTTGGGTCGAAATCTAGGCTCTTTCGATTATAAGGTGGCTAGGCACTTTCAAACAGTCCAAAATACCGCTATTAAACTCATTACCAGAAAAAAAAGAAATTTGACTGTGTTACCCCACTCCTAAAATCAGCCCACTGGTTCCCCCTTTCCCACCGTATTAGCTACAACTCTTCTATCAGTATTTAAAATCAGTTGTTCAGGCGAACCACCCTAACTTTCCCATTTGCTTATTCCCTATTCAAACTCTAGAATTCTCTGTTCCGGATCTCAGAACCTTCTAATTGTACCGTCATTTCGAGAATTTTTTCACCAACACACAAGGAAAGCAATTTTTTCGGTTCAAGGTCCAGATCACTGGAATAAATTACCCAACTCTTTTCGACATCAGACTTCATTAAAGACATTTAAAATAGAACTTAAGACATTCCTTTTCACAGATGCCTTTTCATAGCCTCTTTCTGCAGTCCATGAGTGTGAGCCTATCGGGTAAGGCTGACCAGACATTAAGCCCCCTCTATATCCACCCTTCTTCGGTCCTACTGATGTTGTAGTTCCTCCCTACCACCCTGTTCCTTTTTCCTTTTCTATTTCTTTCTACTATTAGAATGTAAGCTGTCTAGACGTATTCTGTGATGGGCAGGGTAGTAAATCTTGAATAAAACTTGTGAAAACCTGGTGTAAGTGGTCACGCCTAAGTGTAGATGGGTTGATGCCAATTTGCGCTAGTGATCTCTAACAGAATCTTGGTACCCAGATGTTGTTATAGAATTAGCACTCGGCATGTAGCATCTAGAAACCTAAATTGTGGTGCCCAGCATAGGAGATAATTCTCAAACGGTTGCCGGTAGTTGGATGCCAGGATGCCGCATATTAAGTGTGGATTCTATAAAAGCAATTGCGTGCATTTGCT
Organism: Microcaecilia unicolor; assembly: GCF_901765095.1. NCBI lineage: Eukaryota > Metazoa > Chordata > Amphibia > Gymnophiona > Siphonopidae > Microcaecilia > Microcaecilia unicolor. Next base: position 200,634,042 of record NC_044040.1, on the reverse strand, counting down.
GTTATAGAATACCAGTGTGAGTCCAAATCTATGTGCCTAATGTTAGGCGTATAACTGCAAGTATTCCATAACCCACATGTATAACTTCTAAACGAGCTCCTGACGCACCTATGCCTCTCCCAGGTCCTTGTTCCCTTGCAGTTGAGTGCCCTGGAATTTATGTACACGAGTTATAGAATATCAACTAGGGATGGTCAAGTGTGTAACTGCTAATTACTGCCAATTAACACCAATTATTGTCAATAACTGGCAAACATCAATTAGCAGCTCATTAGCTAATTAAGTTATACACATAAAAGATCCTATGCTATAAATTGGGCACCTAATTTGCACACTAGTTGAAAAGCTGGGCACGCAACTTCATAGAATTAGGGGGATAAAAGTCTTAGTTTAGGTCAATATTGTTCCTTAGTAAAACTATCTTATTATTAATGTGAAATTTGGACATTATTAAAAATGCTAAATGCAATTTCCATTCTTCTAGAAAATAAAGGTTTGCCACCAGATGGCGCTCTCTGTAGCTTTTTGCAACAGATGTTCCACTAGGAAGCATGAAGTTCCATATAACAGCATAGATTCTATAATTGTGATAAATGAAAATATGAATTAATTTATCTCTTGCCTCCTTTAGTAACTATTGATTACTCAATGGTCATTTGGGCCAATTAGGTTGCACATAGTCTGCCTGTCAATGGAATCTGGGCACCCAGATGCTGTGTTATAGGCATTCCCCTAAAGCATTGGGACACCTAATAAGCGGCACTCAGTTATACAATTACCACTTACGTTTTTTTTTTAAACACGTAAATAAATTGAATACACACTAGTGAATGTAAATCCCTACCATTTATTTAATAAAGGAATAGATACCTCTGTGGATTTCTAAACTGGGCTTCCAGAACTTGCCCCAGCAAGCTATGTCCTCAGGAATGCATAAACCCACCACATGCACATAAAAGCATGCATCATTTTTATTTTTATTTGTTGCATTTCTGCTCCACATTTTCCCACCTATTTGCAGGCTCCATGTGGCTTACATAGTACCGTCAGAGGCATTTGCCCAGTCGGTTGATAACAAATACAAGGTTGTATAGTAATCGAATGAAGTAAATGTGGAGGATCAGAGGGATGAAGATTGTGTATTGTCCAGTGCGATCATCAGTCATGCTGTGTTTCTGGTTGAAGAGGTTTACGTAGGGTCGTTTGGGTAGGCTTTTTTTTGAAGAGGTTGGTTTTTACTTGGTTGGTTTATACTTCAGAGCTGATCAAAACTGCTTTTTTCAGTTTCTACAGAAACTGAAACTGTCATCGAAACAGTTTGACAGGTTCTGGCCAAAACCGAAATCTGCAGCCGAAAATCATCACCTAGTTTTGGCCGAAATCAAAACCGAAAGCCCAAGTTTGGTTGTGTGAACGTGAACCAGCGAGGACCACTGGGAAATGTTAGAGCTCGCAGCTTGCATCCCTCCACAAACTCACAGTGTCTGAGCTAGAATATAATAATTTAACTAATGAAAGATCGTATTTTACCTCTAAGCAAAATAGCCTCCGCACACAAGGACCACGGCTTATGAAAACTGAAACTAAAAGTCATGGTGCTTTCACAGTGGCTAACTTTGCGCCACACTCAGAGTGACAGCTGACATCATAACTCCACTGCAAGGTTAATTCCTAAGGACAGTGGCGTTCCTAGGGTGGCTGACACCCGGGGCGGATGGTCGATGCGACCCCCCCCCTCGGTGAAAGGACACCTCCCCCCGGCGAAAGGACACCCCCCGGGTGCATTTTTACCTGCTGGGGGGGGGGGGTGCTACGCGCCTGTCAGCTTTATTCGTTCCATGCTCCCTCTGCCCAGGAACAGACCTGTTCCGGGGCAGAGGGAGCATGGAACAAGCAGAGCCGACAGGCGCGTGGCACCCCCCCCCAGCGGCATACACCCGGGGCGGACCGCCCCCCCCCCCCTTGGTTAGCCACTGCCTAAGGAGCTCATCATCTCAAATGTACACATTTAAATTCATGCTAAAATTTTGTTTTACAAAGCATTTATTTGGGGAACTCTACTATATAAATTATTGTGCAAGATCATAACTGCAGTACAAAAAAAATACAAAGAGTAGACCATCCTCCCCCCTCCCCCCCCCTGGACTACCTTACATTCCCTGGTGGTCTAGTAACTGGGGATCACTCCTGCCCCTAATTACACCCCTAGACCACCAGGAGTTGTAAGCTATACTCAAGAGGCCTATGGGTAGGGAGAGGCACTGGGGGGTGGAGTCTGGGAGGAAGTCCTGTTTAAGAGGGGGGGGGGGGGGAGGGAAGAACAGAGACAAACAGAAATTTTTGACTTCCACTGAAACCCATGATCAGTTTTGTACAAAACCAAAAACATGGCCAAAAATTAAAATAACCTTTCAGCCAGAAATGAAACCAGGCAGAAAAAGGAGTGAAGGAGTGGCCTAGTGGTTAGGGTAGTGGACTTTGGTCCTGAGGAACTGAGTTTGATTCCTGGCACAGGCAGCTCCTTGTGACTCTGGGCAAGTCACTTAACCCTCCATTGCCCCATGTAAGCTGCATTGAGCCTGCCATGAGTGGGAAAGCACAGGGTACAAATGTAACAAAAATAAAATAGATACTATTGGAGATTCTACACGGAATGTTGCTACTATTGGAGATTCTACATGGAATGTTGCTACTATTGGAAATTCTACATGGAATGTTGCTATTCCACTAGCAACATTCCATGTAGAAGGCTGCGCAGGCTTCTGTTTCTGTGAGTCTGACGTCCTGCACGTATGTGCAGGACGTCAGACTCACAGAAGCAGAAGCCTATGCGGCCACATTGGTGATCTGCAAGGGCCGACTTCTACATGGAATGTTGCTAGTGGAATAGCAACATTCCATGTAGAATCTCAAATAGTAGCAACAGTGGAGGAGTGGCCTAGTGGTTTGGGTGCTGGACGTTGGTCCTGAGGAACTGAGTTCGATTCCCACTTCAGACACAGGCAGCTCCTTGTGACTCTGGGCAAGTCACTTAACCCTCCATTGCCCCATGTAAGCCGCATTGAGCCTGCCATGAGTGGGAAAGTGCAGGGTACAAATGTAACAAAAATAAAATAGATACTATTGGAGATTCTACATGGAATGTTGCTACTATTGGAGATTCTACATGGGATGTTGCTACTATTGGACATTCTACATGGAATGTTGCTACTATTGGAGATTCTACATGGAATGTTGCTATTCCACTAACTTAACTTAACTGCACCATTTTATGAGCACCTTTCCACATGTAACACATGTTTGAAATGAGGAAAACACATTACAAAATTGGCGCTGTCATGCAAAGGAATTCTATTTCAAGGTAGATGAACTTATTCAAGTTAAATGTTTTTGTTCAGTAATTTGTAAATGGATTGGTGCCTGTAAAAACTCAATTTGCTGTCAATGCAGTTTGTAATGATTAAATGTAATACAGAGCAATATTCAGAGGAATGGCCACTGCACCCAGCTATATGGATATATTTATGCGTATATTCGGCCAAACTACTTGCTTAAATTAGAACCACTGAAGTTGTGACAACCTAACCTACTGTATACGGGTATCTTATCTGCTTATGTTTATTTATTTGTAGCATTTGTATCCCACATTTTCCCACCAATTTGCAGGGCTCAATGTGGCTTATATTTGCCGTAATGGCGGTTGCCATTTCCGGGTAACAGAATTACAAATGGTATTGCGTTAAGGTGCATACATACATGGTAACATACATGGAACGTAATATACATGGAACAGATCATGGTATACATAGATAGATAGATAGATAGATAGATAGATAGAATGTGCATACATACATGGTAACATACATGGAACGTAATATACATGGAACAGATCATGGTATACATAGATAGATAGATAGATAGATAGATAGATAGATAGATAGATAGATAGATAGATAGATAGAATGTGCATACATACATGGTAACATACATGGAACGTAATATACATGGAACAGATCATGGTATACATAGATAGATAGATAGATAGATAGATAGATAGATAGATAGATAGATAGATAGAATGTGCATACATACATGGTAACATACATGGAACGTAATATACATGGAACAGATCATGGTATACATAGATAGATAGATAGATATATAGATAGATAGATAGATAGATAGAATGTGCATACATACATGGTAACATACATGGAACGTAATATACATGGAACAGATCATGGTATACATAGATAGATAGATAGATAGATAGATAGATAGATAGATAGATAGATAGATAGATAGATAGATAGAATGTGCATACATACATGGTAAAGAAGAATACATTATGGTATTGCATGAAGGTTCCTGAATAATAAATTGGATTGTAACATACATTAAGTCATCGACTATAGAGATCATATTCGACTTAAGGATTAAAGTATTAATGGTTGTTCATTGATAGCAAATGTTAGGACTGCAGTTTATATAGATAAAGCTAGCCAGGTAACAGCTAAATATCACTGCTGTCTCCATAACATTTGACCCTGCCCCTCTTCAGCTTATACAAATAAATTTTACCTATTTATTAGCTTATAAGGGGAAAATATATTTATTAGCCCAGGAAATTAAATCACTCATATGATCATCTGACAATGCTGACATAAGAAAGAAGTCCCAAACTTACACTGGGGCTTAGAGCTTGGAGGGAATGGGAAAAGGACGATGACGGCAGACTGGGAGAGAGGCTGGTGGGAGTTGAGACAGTTTGGGATAGACTTGGAAGAGAGTGTGTATTGGTAGAAGAGAGTTTTGTGGGTTGGGAAAACAAGCTGAGTTAGTAGTGAGAGAGCGTCTGAAGAATCAAACTTCATTTAATTCACACTTACTGTTGTCAGTGAACCTGGGGCAACCGGACTGGCTTTGAGAGGAAGGCCCCCCCCCCCCACCCCATATTTTATCATCCAGCACCCTGGGCACCATCCGTTTTATCCATCACTAGTCATTTACATAGTAACATAGTAAATGACGGCAGCTAAAGACCTGTACGGTCCATCCAGTCTGCCCAACAAGATAAACTCATTTTACATGATATATGATACTTTATATGTATACCTGAATTTGATATGTCTCGGCCTTTCTCAGGGCACAGACCGTAGAAGTCTGCCCAGCACTGTTCTTGTACTAAAAGTTCTGAAGATAATGTTGAAGCCCTTTAAAATTTACACTCAAATGAAACCAATCCATATCTATTCAGTCATGATCAGGGTGTTACATAAAAGTCTGCCCAGCACCGGTTTCGCTTCCCAAATACCGGTGTCGCCACCCAATCTCTGCTGTGATTCCATGGATCCATTCCTTCCAAACAGGATTCCTTTATGTTTATCCCACGCGCATTTGAATTCCATTACCGTTTTCATCTCCACCACCTCCCGTGGGAGGGCATTCCATGTATCCACCACCCTCTCTGTGCAAAAAATACTTCCTGACATTACTCCCGAGTCTGCACCCCTTTCAACCTCAATCCGTGTCCTCTAGTTCTACTGCCTTCCCGTCTCCGGAAAAAGGTTTGTTTGCGGATTAATACCTTTCAAATATTGGTCCTTTACTCATACTACCCCTCTCCTCAAGACCCTTCGCTGGCTCCCTATCTGTTTTCGCATCCTGTTCAAACTTCTTCTACTAACCTATAAATGTACTCACTCTGCTGCTCCCCAGTATCTCTCCACACTCGTCCTTCCCTACACCCCTTCCCGTGCACTCCGCTCCATGGATAAATCCTTCTTATCTGTTCCCTTCTCCACTACTGCCAACTCCAGACTTCGCGCCTTCTGTCTTGCTGCACCCTACGCCTGGAATAAACCTCCTGAGCCCATACGTCTTGCCCCATCCTTGGCCACCTTTAAATCTAGACTGAAAGCCCACCTCTTTAACATTGCTTTTGACTCGTAACCACTTGTAACCACTCGCCTCCACCTACCCTCCTCTCTTCCTTCCCGTTCACATTAATTGATTTGATTTGCTTACTTTATTTATTTATTTTTTTGTCTATTAGATTGTAAGCTCTTTGAGCAGGGACTGTCTTTCTTCTATGTTTGTGCAGCGCTGCGTACGCCTTGTAGCGCTATAGAAATGCTAAATAGTAGTAGTAGTAGTAGGTCCTTGCTTCAATAATAGCGAAGATCACTGCTCTACTGTGTTGAGCTGAAACATCAGACATAAGGGTCCATCTGTGTAGTTTTTTTCCCCCAATGTTTTGTTTCCAGCCTCTTGCTGTTAAGGGAGATCTTCTCCCATTCTTTCTTGAATTCTATCACTGTTTTTGCATCTACCATCTAAATCCTTTGAACACTGACCCTTAAGAAGTCATTAGTCAAGTGGGAAGATCTTTGATCATGCGAAGAAAATAATTTCAGCAAAATGCTGGTCGAGTGGGTGAAAGTATTTTGTTCTAAATAAAAATCTATTAGCTTCTAAAGTAATGCATGGGATAAAATGTGAAACTATCGAGTTAACGAATGAAGTATTTTAACTGCAATTTGTATGCAGTCCAGTGAAATTGTATCAATTAGAAAGGCACTGAGCAGTAATTATGTATTTGCTACGAGTTCCAAACACTTTATGTGTAAATAGAGAAAACACTAAATGATTATTTTTTTTGAAAAGTATGTAAAATATTGCAATAAAAAAAAAATGTCAAAATTAATCTACTTGCCAAGTTCCCATCTAACTGTGGTGCAGAACAAAGCAAAAAATTAATATTATACACGCGTGGTAATCATGCTTTCTAGCAGAGACTGAAGAGAATGGCCCAGAGCCGTAGTGAGGGGAGCTGACACCCGGGGCGGGTCGCCGCTGCGCACCCCCCCCCCGGGTGCAGCACGGTGCACCCTCCTCCCGCTGGAGCGCACCCCCCCCCCCCCGGAGCGCATACCTCCCTCCCCCCCCCCGGAGCACATACCTGCGGCGAGGGACGAGCGGGAGGGCCGATCCGCCCCGACTGCACGTTGCTGGGGTGTGTCGGCTCCACGCTGGTTCAGTGCTCTCTCTGTCCCGGGGCAGAGAGGGCAGTGCACCAGCGCGGAGCCGACACCCCCCAGCGGCATGCACCCGGGGCAGACCGCCCCCCCGCCCCCCGCCCACCCCTTCCTATGCCACTGGAATGGCCTAGTGGTTAGGGTGGTGGACATTGGTCCTGGGGAACTGAGGAACTGAGTTCGATTCCCACTTCAGGCACAGGCAGCTCCTTGTGACTCACTTAACCCTCCATTGCCCCATGTAAGCCGCATTGAGCCTGCCATGAGTGGGAAAGCGCAGGGTACAAATGTAACAAAAATAAAATGGATACTGTTGGAGATTCTACATGGAATGTTGCTACTATTGAAGATTCTACATGGAATGCTTCTATTCCACTAGCAACATTCCATGTAGCTGCGCAGGCTTCTGTTTCTGTGAGTCTGACGTCCTGCATGTACGTGCAGGACGTCAGACTCAAAGAAGCAGAAGCCTGCGCGGCCACATTGGTGATCTGCAAGGGCCGACCTCTACATGGAATGTTGCGTGGAGGAGTGGCCTAGTGGTTAGGGTGGTGGACTTTGGTTCTGAGGAACTGAGTTCAATTCCTACTTCAGGCACAGGCAGCTCCTTGTGACTCACTTAACCCTCCATTGCCCCATGTAAGCCGCATTGAGCCTGCCATGAGTGGGAAAGCGCGGGATACAAATGTAACAAAAAAATATAAGGTGCCAATCTGTTCACCAAGGGCTCAATATTCAACCTGCGGTGGTAAGAGGTTTGCAAGACGTTCATAGCCATGGACTAAATTAACTCCGGATATTCAATGCTGGACTGCATCTGGCCCCTGGCACTGAATATCCAGGTTACTGCGGCAAACCAGAAATTAACCAGGCACCGGCTGATATTGAGACCAGTGCCCAGTTAACTTGGCAAATAGTTATAGTTAGGACAGTCTTTGAGCTGTCCAAACTATATCTACTCACTTAGGGGCCCTTTTACTAAGCAGTAACTGATTGGGTAAAAAATTGGTTGAATGGTAGGAGACAGAGGGTGGTGGTAAATGGAGCTTGCTCTGAAGAAAAGGATGTCGTCAGTGGTGGAATACTGCAGGGACCGGTCCTAGGGCCGGCTCTTTTTAACGTCTTGTGAGCGATATTGCAGAAGGGCTGTCTGGTAAGGTTTGTCTCTTTGCAGATGATACTAAACTCTGCAACAGGGTGGACATCCTGGAGGGTGTGAATGACATGAGGAAGGACTTAGCGAAGCTAGAGGAATGGACCGATATTTGGCAACTAAGGTTTAATCCCAAAAAATGCAGGGTCATGCACTTGGGTCGCAAAAATCTGAGGGAACAGTACAGTATAGGGGGTGAAGTGCTTCAGTGTACGGAGAAAGAGCGGGACTCGGGGGTGGATTGTGTCTGACGACCTTAAAGCTTCCAAACAGGTAGAAAAAGCGACAGCCAAAGCCAGAAGGATGCTTGGGTGCATAAACAGAGGCATGACCAGTAGGAAAAAGGAGGTGATAGTGTCGTTGAATAAGTCTCTGGTGAGGCCTCATTTGGAGTACTGCGTACAATTCTGGACACCGCACCTATGGAAAGATATAAACAGGATGAAGTCGGTCCAGAGGGTGGCTACGAAATTAGTAAGCGGTCTTGAATGCAAAAATTATAGGGACAGGCTTATGAACCTCAACATGTATACGCTGGAAGAGAGGAGGGAGAGAGGAGACATAATAGACATTTAAATATCTCAAGGGCATTAATGTACAGGAAATGAGCCTTTTTCAACTGAAGAAAAACTCTGGAACGAGGGGACATACGATGAAGTTAAGAGGAAATAGGATTAGGAGTAACCTAAGAAAGTATTATTGCACAGAAAAGGTGGTGGAGGCATGGAATGGCCTCCCGGTGGAGGTGGTGGAGTCGAGGACTGTTCCAGAATTTTAAAAGGCATAGGATAAGCATGTGGGATCGCTTGGGAACAGGAAGAATTAAGGGTTACAGAGGATGGGCAGACTGGTTGGGTCATACAGCCTTTATCTGCCATCATGTTTCTATGTTTCTATAACAGCAAAAAGTGGCCTGTGGCAGTGTGAGTGCGTCTTTTGGGCGCATGCCGGGCCAATATTTTACCGCGTCCTGGAAAAAGGGACTTTTTTTAAGGGGCCGGAAAATGGATGTGCAGCAAAATGAAAACCAGCACGTGTCCATTTTTGGCCTGAGACCTTGCTGCCACCCATTGACTTAGTGGTAAGGTCTCACACGCTACCCGGGCAGTAAGCATGCAGCATGCGTCAACTGCCGTTTACCACCGGGTAAGCACCTCTCGGTAGAAAATAGAAAATTGCCTGGGGCACACAGTAGCTGGGTGGTGATGCCGATTTGGCGCATGCTGGATGCGCGTAGGCCCTGATGCACCTTTGTGAAAGGGCCCCTTAACTGGTTAGCAGACCGAATATCATCTCTAAATGATTAAGTGCTTTACGGGAATTTCTTCAACCACCAAGGTTATAAATAGAAATCAAACAAAATAAAACATGGAAAAGAAAATAAGATGATACCTTTTTTATTGAACATAACTTAATACATTTCTTGATTAGCTTTCGAAGGTTGCCCTTCTTCGTCAGATCGGAAATAAGCAAATGTGCTAGCTGACAGTGTATATAAGTGAAAACATTCAAGCATTACTATGACAGTCTGAATGTTTTCACTTATATACACTGTCAAGAAATGTATTAAGTTATGTCCAATAAAAAAAGTATCATCTTATTTTCTTTTCCATGTTTTATTTTGTTTGATTTCTATTGATAACCTTAAGAGTGGACTAACACGGCTACCACACTCCTCTATTCAACCACCAAGTAAACTCTTCAGAAACTCTTTATGTACATTGTCCATCCAAGACTATTCATGTTAATCTTAGCCACTCCACGCCGCTCTTTGAACTTTTCCAAGGACGTATTTATTTACACAGACTCCTGTCCTTCACCCATCCTTTTGTGTCAGGAATAAATCCAAGGCTGCTTCTGTTACTCCTGATACATAGAAACATGACGGCAGATAAAGGCCATATGACCCAACCAGTCTGCCCATCCTCTGTAACCCCTAACTCTTCCTTTTCCTAAGCGATCCCACGTGCTTATCCCATGCCTTCTTAAATTCTGACACAGTTCTCGACTCTACAACCTCCACCGGGAGGCCATTCCATGGACAGGCAATGGGGGGGAAGTGTTATCCAGCTAGCGCAGTCACATTACTGCGTGCTAACAGATTAACTTGGACTTAATGTGTTAGCCTTATCACTTCCTTAACAAAAAGGCCTATGTTGGAGCTGTGGTAAAAGTTGGCTTTGAGCATACACAAAGCCCGTTTTATGCTGCATCTTAGTAAAATGGTCCCTAAATAATTAAGGGGCCCTTTTACTAAGCCGTGCAAAAAAAGTGTCAGCCACTTTTAGTGTGGTGGGAAAATGGCTGCGTTTGTATATTTTTTTCTGTAATGGCCTTGTGCTCATTTCCCGAATAGCGAGTGGCCATTACTGTGGGATCCCTTACTGACCCTTATTTTATAGGCGCTAAGGGCTCCCGCACTAACCTCGTGCTAATTGGGCAGCATACGGCAATGTGCCCGTGCTACCAGATTAGCGCAGGGCATGCCTACTTTCCGCCCACTGACACGCCCTCCTGTGCTAAAACATCAAATCTTTTTTTAGCGGGGGATTAATGCACGCTGAACAGCACATTACCACGGACGCCTCAGCGTGGTCCACAATAGGCACGCGCTAGTGTCTACCGTAGCTTAGTTAATGGTCACTAAAGGGCCATTTTACTAAGATGCGTAAGGGCCTACTCGCTTACAGCATGTGCCAAATTAGCACTACCACCTGGCTAGAGCGTTAGCCGGGCGGTAATTCCAAATCTGGCTGGCGACAAATCCCACGATAGAAAAAAAATTTCTATTTTCTACCGCGGGTCACTTACCCGGCGGTAAACAGCAGTTTGCAAGCGCTGTATGCTTACCGAGCGGGTAGCGTGTCAGACCTTACCGCTAGCGTGTCAGACCTTACCGCTAGGTCAATGGATGGCGGTAAGGCCTCAGGTTGAAAATGGACACACGCTGGTTTCAATTTTAGTCCGCGTCCATTTTCCGGCCCTTATGAAAAGGCCCTTTTTCCTAGACAAAGTAAAAAAAAATGGCCCAGTGCACACCCATAAGACGCGCTTGCAATACTGCAGGTCACGTTTTACCGTGTCTTAGTAAAAGGACCCCTAAATATATTAGTGAGGCCTTTACTAAAATGTATTTATTTGTTACATTTGTATCCCACATTTTCCCACCTCTTTGTAGGCTCAATGTGGCTTACATAGTGCCGGAGAGCTTTTTCCAGACTCCGGAGTAAATAAGTACATAAGTACATAAGTAATGCCACACTGGGAAAAGACCAAGGGTCCATCGAGCCCAGCATCCTGTCCATGACAGCGGCCAATCCAGGCCAAGGGCACCTGGCAAGCTTCCCAAATGCACAAACATTCTATACAATCAAGCCATTGTGACACTAATGAGGTTGGCTCTTATTGGTGGAATGAGCCACTATGACATCACATTAGGTTAAATCACTGCTCTATGTAATAAAAGTGAGCCAAGTAGAGGACATAAGTACATAAGTAATGCCACACTGGGAAAAGATCAAGGGTCCATCGAGCCCAGCATCCCGTCCATGACAGCGGCCAATCCAGGCCAAGGGCACCTGGCAAGCTTCCCAAACGTACAAACATTCTATACATGTTATTCCTGGAATTGTGGATTTTTCCAAGTCCGTTTAGTAGTAGTTTATGGACTTGTCCTTTAGGAAACCGTCCAACCCCTTTTTAAACTCTGCCAAGCTAACCGCCTTCACCACTTTCTCCGGCAACGAATTCCAGAGTTTAATTACACGTTGGGTGAAGAAAACATTTCTCCGGTTTGTTTTAAATTTACTACACTGTAGTTTCATCGCATGCCCCCTAGTCCTAGTATTTTTGGAAAGTGTGAACAGACGCTTCACATCCACCTGCTCCACTCCACTCATTATTTTATATACCTCTATCATGTCTCCCCTCAGCCGTCTCTTCTCCAAACTGAAAAGCCGTAGCCTCCTTAGTCTTTCTTCATAGGGAAGTCGTCCCATCCCCGCTATCATTTTAGTCGCCCTTCGCTGCACCTTTTCCAATAAATACAATGTGGCGTTGTGGTAAGGTAATGTTCATGTGGTAGGACCACATAAAAGTAGCCAACCAACCTATGGCCACCCTGTTGACTGTCTAATGAGGACATTGTACATTAATTATAAATCTCATTTTGATAGTATACAATAATGGCTAATTCAGATCACCTGGTGCTGTTTGCATTTAGTACTTTATAATTAAATTTTCTTTATTAATCTAGGCATATGTATCTCTTGGGTTGCAACACGAAGCACTAAGGAATACATATCCAGATGCTTAATGCAATATGTTTTTCCCATTTCATACAAATACAGACTATTCACCCTCTGATATAATAGTACCACGGCGTTCCAGCTATCATTGAAACCACGATACTCGATTTTGGTGTAGTAAGCTGTAAAATCCAGCAATGATTTCCTGGGGGAAGGGCTTTGAAGGTAGAGCAGCAGCTCCTGAAAAGGAAGGACTGGTGACATTAAATCTTTATTAGGGCTCTGAGTGTTTCTCCTGCATATGAAAATTTAAATCCTAAGCAGGCAACTCCGCTTTGCTTAACAACTTTGCATAAGACCATTCACCTTCCCTCTGAAATAAACTAGTATATGATTGAATACAATACTTTTAGCCAGAAATATATTCATAGGCTGTTAAAATTTAAAACCCAAGGGCCCTGTTTACTAAAGAGCGCTAGCGTTTTTAGTGCGTCCTAAATATTAGCGTGAACAATGTAGGCACCCATAGGAATATTATGAGCGTCTGTACGGTTAGCGTGCGCTAATGATTAGTGTATGCTGAAAACACTGACGCTCCTCTAGCGGGGCTTAGTAAACAGGGCTCTAGCTGGTCTATATTGTTTTTTCACATTTCTATAATAAGTAGTAAAAAAAAAACACGTGGCCGATATATCCTGCACATAATATATGCAAACCACTTTGGTTGTACGCTCAGAAAGGCGGTTTTTGACCTCGTAGCTAGTCTGGCTTTTGGGATATCCACAATGAATATACTGTGATAAAGTCAAATCCAGGATAGTTGGGTTAAGGCAGTTTCAGTCTGAAATACAAGTCCCAGAAGGCATTGCAGGCAAGGAGCCAGAGGGTGAGATGAAGAACCCGGACTGGACTCCTAGCTGCAATCAGGGAAGACATGGGTGTAAGCTGGCAGGTTGTGTAGAGTGGCTGCCACTAGGCGGAAAGAGAGTTAGGAAACCCTGTGGGCAGGAGCTCATCATTGGTCTCATTAGTTTAATGCTCAACTCAGCTGGTATGGGTGTGGGGAAGCTAATGGAAGGAGAATGATTGGTGGTGGTAGCTGAAGCCAGGGATTGATTAGGCAGGTGGGAAGGAGTCCCAGGAGAGGAGTTCAGTTCAGTTCAGGAGAGAGAAGCAGAAGGAGAGAAGAAGTTTGCAGGCTGAAAATCCTTGGGCAGGGAGGTCCCTAAAGTACTGAAGCAGGCTGAAATTCCTTGGGTGAGAGGAAGTCCCAAAAGTATTGAATTCACTGTGAAGCAGAGGCAGGGGAAAACCCTTGGGTAGAAGGAGTCCCTAAAATATTGAACTCTCCTGAAGGTAAAGAGGATAGAAGGTAGAAAATGCTGCTTGGTGACTGAACTGTGAGGATGAACTGAAAGAACTGTTTGTCTTGGGAATTGAATTACTGTTTATTGTGCACTGGATAAAGAGCCCAGACTGGAGCCTGTATTGAATCCTGGTACGTGCTATGCTGCTGTTGGAACTGTGTACTAGAAACCTGCATGGAATAAAAGTCCTTAAGATTGAAGTTACTGGTGGACATCTGTTTCTTCACTGTACCGGGAGCCTGTGGCTGGAGGAGATTGTTCTATCCTTGGCTGCACAAGAGAGGTACCTGGTTACAATACATAACAGAAATTTGAAGATACTTCTTCACTTGCATGAACATCCGTCTCATACACATTTTATGTATCGCAAAACCCAGATTTGTGGGATGGTATTCCAGTTCCATTGTACCATTCCTGCTGTAGCTCACTCTAGATTACAAACTACACACCACTCCACCTTTTTTCTTCCTTGGTCCATCTTTACGGAACTCTTTGCCTTTTTCCCTCCGTGTCGAACAACTCTACCCACACTTCAAAGCTGCATTGAAGACTCATCTTTTTTCAAATATCTTTCCTTCAGACTCTTGAGTGATGTGGTTGACTAGACAGCAGGCAGTTATGGACTCCTTATTCTCATCCCTCTCTTTACCTTTACCCAGTGCATTTTTCTAGCAAAAAAGGTGTCGGTACTCAAATGACAGGCCATTCTTCAGGGGTGGGGTGATCACTGAGGGACCCATCCCACAATAGCCAGGCCCCTGCAACCAGTCACAGAATCCATGGCAAGGCAGAATTGGTGTGTAGAGCCTGAGGTCTGTCCAATTTAGATTGTGAGCTCTGTTGAGCAGGGACTGTCTTTTCATGTTAATTTGTACAGCGCTGCGTAAGTCTAGTAGCGCTATAGAAATGTTTAATAGTAGTAGTAATAGTAGTAGGTCTTTCATTACAACTTGGGGACCATGGGTCAATTTTAGCAAACAATGGAAAAGGTGCCGGTACTCACTACCCCCGAGTACCCCCTCAAAAAAAGCCCTGCTTTTACCTATCTCTCCTTGATTAAGTGTCTTGGCTCCTTTCCACACTTTACTGGTTTCTTTTTTCTTTTATGGTTGGCGTTCCTTTTCCTGTATTTTTTTTTTTTTAATTTTTACAATAATTTCAAGATACATCTTGACACAGAAAAGATGATTTCCAAAAGTTAAAAAACTTAACATCACAATTTACATCCTACATTATTATCTATATGTCAATAAGGATATCAAGATTAATATTTCAATTTCACAATATAGAGCGTAAAGAAATTCTACATTTAGCCATCTATAGTCCACTACAGTGGGGGCCTGTCTCAACATTTAATTATAATGAACATTATAATTGAAAAGAAAATTTAACTTGAAATAGGGAGGAAGTTCCAGGAGTTTCTAATTACTTCACGGAGTAGATGTTATTATTGGTCTTGACTGGACTGAGGGCAACAAGGCTATTTTAGAGTCCAAAAAAGAATAAAGTTGTATTGGATCAAAGAAAACATATTTAACGGTATTCAATTTTAGCACACATTTACATGGAAAATTTAACCAATAAAGTGCGCCTAGTTGAGAAGCCTTGGAGCGTAACTTAAGAAATTCTTTACGCCTTCTTTGGGTTGCCTTAGAAACATCCAGAAACATTCTTATCTTATAGTTCATAAAAAGATGATCTCGACGAGGAAAAAACTGTTTAAGGATCCAATCTCTGTCCAGTTGTAGCACAAAGGAAACAATTAAAGTCATTGGTACTAAGCCTATATTATCATCTTCCAGCATTTGCGTTAAGTTCAAATCCAAAACATCAAAGGATGTTTCAGGTCTTTGACCCTCCACTTGTACTTGTTCTCTTTTCTTATAAGGTAGTAAATAATAAATTTTGGATATTGGAAGGTATGCTTTTTCTGGTATTTCCAAAACTTCAGTCATATATTTTTTTTAAAGTTATTGCAGGTGCAATCATAGGTTGCTTTGGAAAATTTATCAGTCTTAGCGTATTAGCTCGCTGAGCATTTTCCAAATTTTCTATCTTAATCTGAAAATATGAATTTTCTTTTATCAGGTTAGCTTGAATTTGTTGGATAGTTTGTGTTTCCTTTTCCTGTATTTTATTGATTTTATATTTATTTGTAAACCGCTTTGATTTGGTATATCAAGACATAAGCTAAACTGGGCAGAGCAGATGGACTTTATGTTTCTTATATTCCATCAACACCCTCTCCCCTCAATGTCTGTCAAAATATACAAAAAACATATGATGGTTACACCACTTTTAACAGAAGGGCATTAGCTTCTCATATTCTTCTGCATTGCATTTACATTTTTGATTCTTAAGCATCAGATTTTTCAATCAGGTTAACTGTCTTTCCTATTTTCCTAATTAGGTCTCTTCTATACATTTCTGCAAGTACCCTTAACCCTTTGTTCTTCACAGCAGTATTTACTGATTATTCCCAGTTATCTGCAGATCCGCTTGACTTCTACTGGGGACTCTTGACTTGGTGTCACATGTTCTACTCTCTGGAAGCATGCTTTGGCTTCTACTTTGCTCAGTAGTGTGCTTCTCCTCTACTTTGTCCCTCATTGCTGACTCTGCCTGTACCTGGATCACTCTTTTGCCTGCTGCCTCTCAGGTCGTTCTGTTCACCACCCCGCTTCCTGCTCTGTCTTGTAAGTCCTGCAGGCCACCGCACCTAGGTGCTCAACCTTTAGGGAATGGCGGTCAGCGCAGGTGAAACCCGGGGTTGTCTGACCGCCAACCAGAACCTGGTTCGAGTACTGAGCTCAGCAGCGCTCTGCTTGGTACAAGAACTCACAAGTCTGACAATATCTCATGCATATCCTGGAAACGACACTTATCTGTGCATCTTGAGGACTAGCTTTGTCCACCTCTGACCAAGAGAACTGAGCACGCTACACTAATATTTTTCTTTAAATAGGAACATCATAAAGTACATATTTCAGGGGTCCTTTTACTAAGCCACAGTAAAAAGAGGCCAGAAGTAGTGTAGGCGTGTGTTTTGGGCAGGGGCGTAGCTAGGTGGGGCCATGGGGTCATGAGCCCCTGCAGATTTAGCCCTGGCCCCCCTGTTTTCACCCCCTGCCGCCGACCCTCCCCTGCCACATTTGACCCCCCTCCTGCCGCCAAACCTCCCCCACCATAAGGTACCTTTGCTGGCGGGGGTCCCCAACCCCTACCAGGCGAAGTCCTCTTCAGCGCGTTGGTGATCTGGATTCTGTTTCTGTGAGTCCTGATGTCCTGCACGTAGACGTCAGGACTAATAGAAACAGAATCGAGATCAGCGAACACGCCGGACTCAGAGACCGGCGCTGAAGGGGACTTCGGGTGGTGGGGGTTGGGGACCCCCACCAGCAAAGGTACCTGTTGGGGGAGGGGGTGGGTCGAGAGGAACGGTGGAGGGGCGGTGGTGTTGGGGGGCGTCAAACGTGACGGGAGGGTCAGAGGCGCTGGTGGGGGGCTAAAATGTGCCCCCTTACCTCAGGCTCTGGACCCCCCTCCCGCCAAAGTCTGGCTACGCCCCTGGTTTTGGGCGTGCTGGGCCAGTTTTTACTGCGGCTGCAAAAAAGGGCTTTTTATTTAATGGGATGGGAAAAGGGCATGCGGTAAAACTGAAACCAGGGCATGCCTAAAACCGACCAGAGCCCTTAATGCCACCCATTGATCTAGTGGTAAGGGCTCAGGTGCTACACATTCGGTGACTGGTCGGTATGTGCCAACTGCCAAGTACCGCCAGAAAGTCCAAGCGTGGGGGGAAATAAATAAATAAAATATCCAGTCTTTATTGGCGTGTGGCAAATCTGAAATTACCACAAGGGGACACGGTAGACAGGCAGTAGTCTCATTTTGGCGCATGCTCCACGCACGTAGAGCCTAACGCACCTTTGTAAAAGGGACCTTGAATGTTCTAATATCTGTTTCGTTTGCATTGTGCTGTTACAATGCATATGATATCTATGGTAGATGAATGTTCTACAATGCTGATTATTGCAGTGAATCATTTGTATTCTGCTGACATCATAAGTACATAAGTATTGCCATACTGGGAAAGACCAACGGTCCATCAAGCCCAGCATCCTGTTTCCAACAGTGGCCAATCCAGATCACAAATACCTGACAAGATCCCAAAAAAGTACAAAACACTTTATACTGCTTATCCCAGAAATAGTGGATTTTCCCCAAGTCCATTTAATAACAGTCTATGGACTTTTCCTTTAGGAAGCCATCCAAACCTTTTTTTAAACTCTGCTAAGCTAACCGCCTTTACCACATTCTCTGGCAACGAATTCCAGAGTTTATTTACAAGTTGAGTGAAGAAAACGTTTCTCCGATTCGTTTTAAATTTACTACATTGTAGCTTCATCGCATGCCCCCTAATCCTAGTATTTTTTGAAAGCGTGAACAGACGCTTCACATCTACCCGTTCAACTCCACTCATTATTTTATAGACCTCTATCATATCTCCCCTCAGCCGCCTTTTCTCCAAGCTAAAGAGCCCTAGCCACTTCAGCCTTTCCTCATAGGGAAGTCGTCCCATCCCCTTTATCATTTTCGTCGCCCTTCTCTGCACCTTTTCTAATTCCACTATATCTTTTTTGAGATACGGAGACCAAAATTTAACACAATATTCGAGGTGCGGTCGCACCATGAAGCGATACAAAGGCATTATAACATCCTCATTTTTGTTTTCCATTCCTTTCCTAATAATACCTAACATTCTATTTGCTTTCTTAGCCGCAGCAGCACACTGAGCAGAAGGTTTCAACGTATCATCAACAACGACACCTTGATCCCTTTTAGTGTATGGATTTTTTTGTTTGTTTTCTATCGGCATTGCGGTTCCTTTTCTATTCTTCCTTTAGCTTTTAGAATTTTGTAAACCGCTTTGATTTTACTTTGCAAGGCGATATACTGTATTAAATTTTTAATAAACAAATGTTAATATGCACACTCAGTTTTATTGTATAGGCACCTTTTTTTTTTTTTTACTTCAAAAGTAGTAAAAAATCCACCGAGGAGGATTTGGGGGGGACACCGGTGCCGGAAAGAATATTTGAAGCGGGGGAGTCGGAGAAACTAAACAAATTCTCTGTAACCTTGGAGGATGTATTGGGTCAGTTCAGCAAGCTGAAGAGTAGTAAATCACCGGGACCTGATGGTATTCATCCCAGAGTATTAATAGAACTAAAAAATGAACTTGCGGAGCTACTGTTAGAAATATGCAATCTGTCCCTAAAATCGAGTGTAGTACCGGAAGACTGGAGGGTAGCCAATGTTACTCCGATTTTTAAGAAGGGTTCCAGAGGAGATCCGGGAAATTATAGACCGGTGAGTCTGACGTCGGTGCCGGGCAAGATGGTGGAGGCTATTATTAAGAATAAAATTGCAGAGCATATACAAAAACATGGACTGATGAGACAAAGTCAGCACGGATTTAGTGAAGGGAAGTCTTGCCTCACCAATCTAATGCATTTTTTTGAGGGGGTAAGCAAACATGTGGACAATGGGGAGCCGGTTGATATTGTATATCTGGATTTTCAGAAGGCGTTTGACAAAGTGCCGCACGAAAGACTCCTGAAGAAATTGCTGAGTCATGGAATCGGAGGTAGGGTATTATTATGGATTAAGAACTGGTTGAAAGATAGGAAGCAGAGAGTAGGATTGCGTGGCCAGTATTCTCAGTGGAGGAGGGTAGTTAGTGGGGTCCCGCAGGGGTCTGTGCTGGGTCCGTTGCTTTTTAATGTATTTATAAATGACCTAGAGATGGGAATAACTAGTGAGGTAATTAAATTCGCCGATGACACAAAATTATTCAGGGTCGTCAAGTCGCAGGAGGAATGTGAACGATTACAGGAGGACCTTGCGAGACTGGGAGAATGGGCGTGCAAGTGGCAGATGAAGTTCAATGTTGACAAGTGCAAAGTGATGCATGTGGGTAAGAGGAACCCGAATTATAGCTACGTCTTGCAAGGTTCCGCGTTAGGAGTTACGGATCAAGAAAGGGATCTGGGTGTCGTCGTCGATGATACGCTGAAACCTTCTGCTCAGTGTGCTGCTGCGGCTAGGAAAGCGAATAGAATGTTGGGTGTTATTAGGAAGGGTATGGAGTCCAGGTGTGCGGATGTTATAATGCCGTTGTATCGCTCCATGGTGCGACCGCACCTGGAGTATTGTGTTCAGTACTGGTCTCCGTATCTCAAAAAAGATATAGTAGAATTGGAAAAGGTACAGCGAAGGGCGACGAAAATGATAGTGGGGATGGGACGACTTTCCTATGAAGAGAGGCTGAGAAGGCTAGGGCTTTTCAGCTTGGAGAAGAGACGGCTGAGGGGAGATATGATAGAAGTGTATAAAATAATGAGTGGAATGGATCGGGTGGATGTGAAGCGACTGTTCACGCTATCCAAAAATACTAGGACTAGAGGGCATGAGTTGAAGCTACAGTGTGGTAAATTTAAAACGAATCGGAGAAAATTTTTCTTCACCCAACGTGTAATTAGACTCTGGAATTCGTTGCCGGAGAACGTGGTACGGGCGGTTAGCTTGACGGAGTTTAAAAAGGGGTTAGATAGATTCCTAAAGGACAAGTCCATAGACCGCTATTAAATGGACTTGGAAAAATTCCGCATTTTTAGGTATAACTTGTCTGGAATGTTTTTACGTTTGGGGAGCGTGCCAGGTGCCCTTGACCTGGATTGGCCACTGTCGGTGACAGGATGCTGGGCTAGATGGACCTTTGGTCTTTCCCAGTATGGCACTACTTATGTACTTATGTACTTATGTAAGAACATATGAATAGCCATACTGGGTTAGATCAATGGTCCATCTAGCCCAGCATCCTGCTTCCAAAAGTGGTCAATTCAGGTCACAAGCACCTGGTAGGAACCCAATTAGTAACAACATTCCATGTAGAACCCCAAACAGTAGCAACATTCCATTCAGAATCTCAAATGATAGCAACACTCCATTCAGAGTCTCAAATAGTAACAACATTCCATGTAGAACCATAAATCATAGAAAGATTCCATTCAGAATCTCAAGCAGTAGCAACATCCAATGTAAAACTATAAAACAGAGAAATATTAACATTCAGAATCTCAAATAGTAGCAACATTCCATGGAAAACCATAAATCATTGAAAGATTCCATTCAGAATCTCAAACAGTAGCAACATTCCACAACTGAGGCATTCGGCACTGCTCAGATGTCAGCTCGCTTTACCAGCAAGAAGAAGACACATGACCAGCCGCTTCTTTGACAAATTTGGAATTTATTATGGCCGCAGCCAAGCACTTTAATTACATCTCATAAATTGCATTTACTTCTGTTGTACATTTCGTAGCTTTCCTATAGCGTTACAACTCATAGGAACAGGACTCCCTGGGTACACAGCTTGTCATGCGTTTGTATTTTATTGCACTGCTGGTTGTGCCATCTAAGCACACCCCCGCCGATTAGGGTGCTTCCCGTTTAAGGACACACCCTGGATAATCCCTGGGCCTCCCGGCCGCACAAGCCAGGAGACAATGTTACCAAGCTAAGTGAACTTCGACCTGGCCCCTTGCCGGTCTTAGCCTTGCACTTGACCTTGAACGCCAGCCATTATTCCCCGCCCCCGAGGAACCATTCTGTTGTGACATGCTGTGTACCCCCGCGTAGTTTTCCTAGTCCTTGTCCCTAACCGCCTAGCTGCGACAGTTATGCCCTAACTCTGGGTGGGTGGGCCGGGTAAGCTCCTCTGGCTTGCAGAATCCCCACCGGAAAGACCCTCCCTCACCTGCTGTCCCTCTTTTATCCCTCCCTTCCCCCCTCCCGCCCCCCCCCCCTTTCCTCCCCTGTTTCCCTTAACCCTTTCCTTCCTGCTGGCCTGCAGCCCAGTTGTGTCCGGCCTCCCTAAATGGTTTGGCCTTGTCCTTGCTACCAATTCCAGGGCAAGCAGTGGCTTTCCCCAAGTCCATCTCAGTAACAGACTTGGAAATAAAGTGATTTATAAAAAAAAAAAAAAAAAAGAGAGAGAGGAAATGGGTGGATAATTACCTGGCAATGCATGATAGAATTTACTACTAAAATGATAGCGGGGATGGGATGACTTCCCTATGAAGAAAGACTAAGGAGGCTAGGGCTATTCAGCTTGGAGAAGAGACAGCTGAGGGGAGACATGATAGAGGTATATAAAATAATGAGTGGAGTGGAACAGGTGGATGTGAAGCGTCTGTTCACGCTTTCCAAAAATACTAGGACTAGGGGGCATGCGATTAAACTACAGTGTAGTAAATTTAAAACAAATCGGAGAAAAGTTTTCTTCGCCCAACGTGTAATTAAACTCTGGAATTCATTGCCGGAAAATGTGGTGAAGGCGGTTAGCTTAGCAGAGTTTAAAAAGGGGTTGGACAGTTTCCTAAAGGACAAGTCCATAAACCGCTACTAAACGGACTTGGAAAAATCCAAAATCCCAGGAATAACATGTATAGAATGTTTGTACGTTTGGGAAGCTTGCCAGGTGCCCTTGGCCTGGATTGGCCGCTGTCGTGGACAAGATGCTGGGCTCGATGGACCCTTGGTCTTTTCCCAGTGTGGCATTACTTATGTACTTATGTCCTCTACTTGGCTCACTTTTATTACATAGAGCAGTGATTTAACCTATTGTGATGTCATAGTGGCTCATTCCACCAATAAGAGCCAACCTCATTAGTGATGTCACAATGGCTTGATTGTATAGAATGTTTGTACGTTTGGGAAGCTTGCCAGGTGCCCTTGGCCTGGATTGGCCGCTGTCGTGGACAGGATGCTGGGCTCGATGGACCCTTGGTCTTTTCCCAGTATGGCATTACTTATGTACTATTCTTTAACAATTGCCTGACTATAGCCTTTATTGGATCCTGCAGAAAAACCTGAGCGATCATATCAAATTTAATTGCATTAGGATCACTTTTTCCAAGCAGATCTACCGCTTTTACCCCTTACACCAAACCCTGTGGTATCTTAAGAAGTAAATTGTCAGAAAGTATTTCTGAAAGCATTAGATCAGTTGATATTCAACACTGGATGTGCATTTAAGATGTATAATTGAAGAAGATATACAATTGCTATGTTTATTACTGCAAGGTAAATTCCCAATCTTGCCTCTTAATAAAGCTATCCTTTTGCAAAGAAAAACTAAATTAAAACCTGAAAAAAAAATGGCATATGAAATAAATCAAGATGAAATTCAATTAATTGAAGTTAAAATATAGTCTATAAAATGACATTTCATAGCATTACTCAATTAAGTCTCAAATTCAAAATACTGTTACTCTTATTTTTGTTTTGTCCTATACGTATATTTATTTATTTATATACTGTCAAGTGCCATAAGGTAGCTAGGTGGTTAACAATAAAAGCTCAGGCAGATAAGAGTAAAAGCTCAGAGAAACGTGAGAAGGAAAGAAGAAACAGATGAAAAGTAAACAAATAATAGAGAAAAAAAAAATCAGAGAATTACGTGGGGTAACTGAGAGGTCCACATGGGAAAGCCTGACTGAAGAGCCACATCCTTTTACTAGACATGTTAAAAAGTGGCCTTAGTATGCTTGTATATGGGTTTTTCCTGCTTCCAAAGGCTACCTTTACTGCAGCCAGAACACAGCTGATTTTCCATTTTTTTTCAATTAATGGCCATGTGCTAGTTTTAGCACAGCAAAGAGAGGGTCCAAAGTACAGAACAAAGTCCAAAGTACAGCAAAAAGCACCAAGAACCTTCAGAAATAGGACACAGTTCTTTTGATTAATTTTCAAAAAGGACCTGACCAGGGGAGGCGGGGCTGGTGGTTGGGAGGCGGGGATAGTGCTGGGCAGACTTATAGGGTCTGTGCCAGAGCTGGTGCTGGGAAGCGGGACTGGTGGTTGGGAGGCAGGGATAGTGCTGGGCAGACTTATACGGTCTGTGCCAGAGCCGGTGGTGGGAGGCGGGGCTGGTGGTTGGGAGGCGGGGATAGTGCTGGGCAGACTTATACGGTCTGTGCCCTGAAGAACACAGGTATAAATCAAAGTAGGGTATACACAAAATTAGCACATATGAGTTATCTTGTTGGGCAGACTGGATGGACCGTGCAGGTCTTTTTCTGCTGTCATCTACTATGTTACTATGTTTGTAGGTGGGGCCACGGGGGCATGGGCCCCCCACAGATTTAGCCATGGCCCCGCCTTCTTTCACCCCCCCCTGCCGACCCTCCCCCACCAGATTCACCCCCCCCCCCCCGCCAACCCTCCTCCTCACTTACCACGGTGTCTATTGTAATTCCCTGTGGTTATTCTGGTCCACAAATAAGAGAAATATGTGCAAAGAACTCACAGGTCTGACACAAATGAGTGCTAACCAATGCACAACCCTAAAGCAAAGTTTTCCCTCTAAGGTACTGGCAAACTTTGAAAATTACCCCAGGGAGTATATGCACTTACAACATTGTTATTCTAATTTGGAGGGGCATAATCGAACGCGAACGCCCATTTGTAAAAACGTCCATCTCCGAGAATGGGTCCGTGAAGGGGCGGGCCGAACTGTATTTTCGAAAAAAATGGACGTCCATCTTTTTTTTCGAAAATACATTGGATTAGGGCGTTTTTTGAGCTGGGCGTTTTTGTTTTTTAACGATAATCGAAACCGAAGCGTCCCAGCTCAAAAACGACCAAATCCAAGGCATTTGGTCGTGGGAGGGGCCAGCATTCGTAGTGCACTGGTCCCCCTGAGATGCCTCTATGCCAGCCTCAAATATCATACCTAGCTCCATGACAGTAGTATGCAGGTCCCCAGAGCAATTTTACTTTAGTTGGTGCTGCGCGGGACCCATGCAGAGAGGAAAAATCGGAAGAAAAAAAAACCAAGCAAGCAAGTGCAGTCAGGGACGTCCAAATTAAAAGATAGTAAAAGGGGGAATTGAACCAGCAACCTTTTGATTACAAGCTCAGTGCTCTAGCCAGTGCACCACTGATTAGATGTCCTTTGTTTTCCATTAAGTCTCTCCAAGTTTCTGTCAGCCAATCACAGCTCATTTAGCTGACATCTGTGTCAGCTAAACAGCGGTGATTGGCTGACAGAAACTTGGAGGGACTTAATGGAAAGGGAAGGATTTCTAAGCACCTGAATAATGTGGTTTACTGGCTAGAGCACTGAGCTTGTAATCAGAAGGTTGCTGGTTCGATTCCCCCTTTTACTATCCTGGTAATTTAGACGTCCCTGACTGCACTTGCTTGTTTTTGTTTTTTTTCTTCCGATTTTTCCTCTCTGCATGGGTCCCGCACAGCACTAACTAAACTAAAATTACTTTGGGGACCTGCATACTGCTGTCATGGAGCTGGGGATGACATTTGAGGCTGGCTTACAAGTTGGGAAAAAAGTGTTTAACATTCGGGTTTTTTTTGGTGGGAGGGGGTTAGTGACCACTGGGGGAGTCAGGGGAGGTCATCCCCGGTTTCCTCCAGTGGTCATCTGGTCATTTAGGGCACTTTTTTGGGACCTGTTCGTGAAAAAAACGGGTCCAACAAAAGTGACCTAAATTCTCTCTGAAAACGCCTTTCTTTTTTCCATTATCGGCCGAGCACGCACATCTCTGCTCAGCCGATAACCACGCCTCAGTCCCGCCTTCACCACGCCTCCGACACGCCCCCGTCAACTTTATGCGTTCCCGCGACGGAGTGCAGTTGGAAATGCCCAAAATTGGCTTTCGATTATACCAATTTGGGCACCCACAAGAGAAAGACGTCCATCTCCCGATTTAGGTCGGAATTTGGGCATTTTTCTCTTTCGAAAATAAGCCTCTAATTTGGTAGTTTCTACACCCAGGCTGTTGGCTACCAACATGCTCAGTTTACACACAGCTCTTTGGCAACATTCCAATTTTGAGTTTTGTCAGAACACTTCGAACAGTAAACACATTGCTTTCTACTACTCCAGAACACTGACGGCTTCTACATGCCTTAATATAAATCAAGAACAACATTCAGGTCCTACCTTATTTCAGAATCTGACCACTAAGCCTCAAGCCTTTCCCATCTATGAGCTCCTCCAAAAATATCTCCTGGCACGTTGGCTTGATGAAGCTCCTCTCATCCCTTTCTGTTCACCAGCAGTTCAATTAACTGGTCCCAGGTGCTTAATTACCTCCACCTGTATTCTGAGCTTCCTTGCTGCTCTGCTACTGAGGTTCCTAGATTGTTTGTAGCTGTGAACTCAATTCCTTCAAGTTCTCTGCTAACCGCTCTGGAGTTCCTCAGTGTTCAGCTAATGAAAAACCGGTGACACACTGCCCAATGCACCACACATTCTACTGGTTTCTTTAAAAGAAGTAATACAGAAATTCTGTAAAAGTCACCAAAAAATTGCACATGCGATTTAATTGAACAATGAGCCAATTAGTACCAATAATTAGCTTTTTAACAAGCAACTGTTGGCGCTAATTGGAATCAATTAAGATGTATGCACATAAATTTAGGCACATGCTCTGCACCTAAATTTTATGCACGTCCCGAAAAAGGGGGTGCAGAAATTGGAGGGTCGTGGGTGGTTCGGAGAGGATCATGGGCGTGGTTTGGGGTTGTGTGCGCAATTACAGAATAAGGGGGTTCTGCATGTAAATTTAGGCGGGGACTCTTGCACCACATTTTCAGTGGTGCACATGGACATGCATAAATTTTCACATGACCCCCGGAACTTAAGCACTATTTTATAGAAGAGCAGCTTATATAGAACAGCATTTAAGCATTTTTTTTTTCCGGAGCCTATTTTTTTGGTGCAATTTATAGAATTCACCCCTATGTGTCAAGGAGTTCTAAACTACATGCCAATCTTCTTATGTTATTTAAATTATCAAGGGGTCCTTTTACAAAGGCACACTGAAAAATGGCTTGTGGTAGTATAGGCGCAGGTTTTGGGCGCGCGCCAATCCATTTTTTAGCGCGGCTGTAAGAAAGGCCCTTTTTTTGCCGAAAATGGATGTGCGGCAAAATCAAAATGGCCACGTGTCCATTTTGGGTCTGAGACCTTAGTGCCAGCTATTGACCTAGCGGTAAAGAATCCAGGCGGTAATGACCTACACGCATCAAATGCAACTTGGCGTGCGTCCGTTATGCGCACCCGACAATAAAAAATCTTTTTCTGACACCCACCAAAAATGAAATTAAACGCAAGAGCCACACGGTAGTTGGGCGGTAACTCCATTTTGGGACACGTTGGGCACGCATAGACGCTTACGCAGCTTAGTTAAAAGGTCCCTAAATGCCCCTGTGGGCTGGCTTTCATTGGCCACTGCTTTTATAATGACATATATATGCACAAACACACACACACATACAGATTGAAAAACCATAATATCGGCTACTTGAATATTGTATAGCAACTGCAAAGAAACTTTAGACTGGACACTTGCAGCTACAGAAATCAACAACCCTACAAGCCAAGGCAAACCCTAAAGAAAACTGTTCAATAGAGACGGACTTTTAAATGTTCCCTCCCCTCCCCATGAATCTCATGTCATTTTTATCTTACTTGCTCTGTAAAATTTAAGTCCTCTCAATTATCAAACTGCAGAGCTAATTGTCTGAAAAAAAGCAAGATGTATTTGTTCATTGTCATGGATCATCAAATAGAGATCACCAAAGTTCATGTTTTGGAAAACTCTCGCACAGTTGAGTTCATTATTAATGCTTTTCTAAAGATTACTCTTTATCAGCTTACTTTACGCCAACTCTGAAATGCGTGACTTAAAAAAAACATGCCTCTCAACTGTATATCTGGGAAACATGTGGCAGAGAAGAAACAAATAGAGCACATTCTTAACATGTCAAGATCCAAATTTCTCCGATTAAGGTTGTTTTAACAGAAGATATATACTGTGTCGTAATATCCTTTATACAATGCCTAAAATATGCATATTTTTCCGATAATAATTGGTTTGAGGTACCGGAAAAGGTGATATATCTCAATAATTACAATGCGAGCCAAGATAACCAACTTTCAACACACAACATCCAAACGTCTAACTTATGATTGTCTCTAGAATATGATGTGAAACAAACAGTGTTGACTGTCATCAATTTTTATTTGTAAAGGATTAATCTGCCTCATTTTGGCTGCCTATGCAATAATTATTAACAACAACAACAACAACTATTTCTAAAGCGCTACTAGGGTTACGCAGCGCTGTACAATTCAAACATAGAAGGACAGTCCCTGCTCAAAGAGCTTACAATCTAAAAGACAAGTGAACAATCTAGAGGACGAGTGAACAGTTAATCTGATAGGGTGGATAGATTGGGGCATTTTATATTTCTCGAGCGGTTAGGCGCCGAAGGCAGCATTGAAGAGGTGAGTTTTAAGCAGAGATTTGAAGATGGGTAGGGAGGGGGCATGGCGTATGGGTAAAGGAAGATTGTTCCAGGCATAGGGTGAGGCAAGGCAGAATGAGCGGAGCCTGGAGTTGGCAGTAGTGGAGAAGGGTACTGAGAGAAGGGCTTTGTCCTGTGAGTGGAGGTTGCGGGCGGGAACATAGGGGGAGATGAGGGTGGAGAGGTAGTGAGGAGCCGCAGACTGAGTGCATTTGTAGGTAAGGAGGAGGAGCTTGAATTGTATGCGATATCTGATCGGATTATTAACCTGGCACCTTGAAAAAAAAAAATCTAAAACAAAACATTTCTATTCACATTTCCAGTTCTCCATTCACCTTCTTATCAGCTACAACTGTATAATTTTATTAATCTGAATATTATATGCCATCTCAAAATCTCATCGCCAACGCTGGGAAAAAAAAAGCATATGCTGTCAGTAAGGAACAAAATCATTTCCTTCATTCCAGTACCTGTGATAGGAGCATGATAGTAACTGTATGTGACAGGTTCTCCCTCCTCTCATAATAATTATGGCTCCCTAGAACTCAGCATCTGTGCTACCAGATGTTACTGTCAAACACGTAAGCGAGTGGTAGGCGCACAGCATAATTCTGGCCAACATCCAGAGTTCATCGGATTAATATTTAAGCAGGTGGATTTCAGCCGCATAATACTTCAAATACTCCACCGTACTCATTCAACTACATGAAGAGGAGATGGTTTCGATAAGTGATGTACCGTCTCCAGTGGACTTTATATCATCGCTTCGCTTGTCTGTCACTAATTTTTTTCAACCTTGATATTGAGAAGAAAGAATACGAACGGATCTACTTGAGAAGAATGCAAAAAAAATAGCACGATAGAAAAATAATAGCCAGCATTTCTCAGGAGCTACATTCTGTTGTTATAGCAACTGATGATACCTTCCTACCCAATTTGAAGAAAAACACTTTAACCAGAAGAGCCTGAATATTTGTTTGATTCCTAAATGAAAAGTGTGTTGTATAAGGCAAGGAGCATACCCAAAATATATGTGTAGATTCTTTCAAATGAATAAGTCACTCAACTGTAATTTAGAGGGTTTTTTTTTATCTTGGCACAAAGTTCACCGTGGAACGATAAAAACAAACATTAGGAAGATTTATTTTATTTATTGCATTTGTATCCCACATTATCCCACCATTTTGCAGGCTCAATGTGGCTTACAGAGTGTTGTTATGATGCAGTCATTACATGATCTTAGATACAGTCGATAATAAGCAAAGGTAGGTGATTTAGATGTAGGTGTTGTAAGAGGTGTTTTAGATGCATCTGAGTAATTTGGGGAATAGTTAGTGAGGATGTCCTTAGTAGGCTTTGTTGAAGAGATGTGTCTTCAAAGATTTTGCGAAAGCTGGTTAGGTTGTCCATTTTTTTCAGGGCCATGGGTAGTGCGTTCCAGATCTGTGTGCTTTTGTACTCAAAAGTAGTAGCGTATGACTGTTTGTATTTAATTCCTTTGCAGCTGGGGAAGTTCAAATTGAGGAATTTGCGGGCCGATCTTTTGGCGTTTCTAGGTGGTAGGTCCACTAGGTTTAACATATAGAGAGGGGCGTCTGCGTGGATGATTTTGTGGACGGTTGTGCAGATGATGGTCTATTTTAAATCACATCATTCTGAAGCGGCATAAAGAAGTTGATTGAGGTGCTCATTTTCAGAGCAGATGGACGTTATAAAATGCCCCCCCCCCCCCAAAAAAAAAAAAAATCCATCTGATAAAAACGTGCAAAGCCTGATTTTGGAAAGTCTGAATTTGGACATTGCATACTGCAGTTCGTCCAAACAGCAAGAAGGTGTACTGCGGGTGTATTTTGGGAGGGACTTAGGAGGGCCCAAAATTAGGACGTCCAACATGGTTTTTTTTTGTAGGGGAAGAAACATCCATGTCTAAAAATACGGCCGTTTTTATCTAGACCTATTTCAGTCACATCCAAGTTACAAAAAGTTACTGTAATTGAGATTTTCACCATTGGAGGGATTAAGACATGAACCGTTGTTAATCCCCCAGTGGTTGCTGTCCCCCTCCCTCTCCCTTCAAAGTGGTAGACTATAAAGGAAAACCAGGTTTTATGTCAGCTGAAGGTATTATGGCCATTCTGACCCCAAAAAACTAGATCTGAGGAGTAGCCTAAAGGTTAGTGCAGTAGGCTATGAACCAATGGACCTACTACTACTACTATTTAGCATTTCTATAGCACTACAAGGCGTACGCAGCACTGCAAAAACATAGAAGAAAGAAAGTCCCTGCTCAAAGAGCTATGTAATAAAAGTGAGCCAAGTATAGGACAATCAAGCCATTGTGACATCACTGATGAGGTTGGCTCTTATTGGTGGCCTGAGGCATTATGACATCACAATATTAGCTCTGGTTACAAGAGACTACTACTACTACTTATCACTTCTATAGCACTACAAGGCATACGCAGCGCTGCACAAACATAGAAGAAAGACAGTCCCTGCTCAAAGAGCTTACAATCTAATAGACAAAAAATAAATAAAGTAAGCAAATCAAATCAATTAATGTGTATAGGAAGGAGGCGAAGAGGGTAGGTGGAGGACCTGGGTTCAACATACCTCCCTTTTATTTATTTTTTAATAATTATGAGCTTTCCAGAATCAGAAAAATACCTACTGATTACCCGACAAGAACTGGATCTTTCGTCTGTTTTTCCGCAATAAAGATAAACCCTTTTTGGGTTTAAAAGTTTTACTGTTTCCTGATGTCTCCAAGGAGACAAGACGACGAAGGAAACAATTCTTGCTCCTTAGACCTGAAATTCTACACTTGGGGGGGGGGGGGGGGTACCTTTTTTTAAGGTACCCCTGCAAGTGTATAATAAAGTTTAGGGATAAAAAATATGCATTCACAGAGCCGGCTCATGTGTCAGCGCTCATAACCTCAGCGAAAGTGGCTAAGCGTTAACTATAAGAGTCTACTCCGCTTAACAGAATTTGTAGAATCTCTTTTTTTGATTATCCTTTAGATATTTTGTCTCCGGTACATTTCTGAAATCTTGGATCACAATTTATGGACTTGAGTATAGTTTACCTGTTAACGTGAAGCTTTTTAAGCTTCACCTTTTTCCTTTTTTTGTTTTATAATTATGTTTATATATTTTGCTGTTTATTAGATACTTTTCCTGAACAAGAGGATTGTCTTGTAAAATATTGGATAATATTAATAAAAAAAAAGAAAGAAAAATACCTACTGTACCTAAATATATAAGCCACCTGCACACCTGAAGGCTATTGAAGTGGTATACATTCAGATAAAGTAGCTGTTTTTTACGTTCTGGAGTGATTACATTTATTTAAAAAGAGTCTTAGTAGGGTTTGAACCTGTGCCCTTTACTGTCCTAACTACTAGGCTACTCCTCTGTTCTGCACAACCACCTGTGTGGCCATAGTTTTGAAAATGACGCCAGACAGATGCTCAAGTCCCTGATTTTTTGTTGTTCAAAAGTTGGACGTTTCACTTCGGAAAATGGCTATTCACTTTGGACATTTTCAATGCAACAACATCCATCTCACAGCCATAATCAAACGTGGAGGAGCATAATCGAACGAAAATGTCTATCTCCATGGGTGTTTATCTCCGAGAATGGGTCCGTGAAGGGGCGGACCAAACCGTATTTTCGCAAAAAATAGACGTCCATGTTTTATTCGACAAATTGTGAGCTGGGCGTTTTTGTTTTTCAGTGATAATGGAAAATGAAAGCGCCCAGCTCAAAAACGAATAAATCCAAGGCATTTGTTCGTGGGAGGGGCCAGGAGTCGTAGTGCACTGGTCCCCCTCACATGCCAGGACACCAACCGGGCACCCTAGGGGGCACTTTTACAAAAACAAAAAAAAAGGTAAAAGAGCTCCCAGGTGCATAGCACCCTTCCCTTGTGTGTTGAGCCCCCCAAATCCCCCTCAAAACCCACTGCCCACAAGTCTACACCATTATTATAGCCCTAAGGGGTGAAGGGGGGCACCTACATGTGGGTACAGTGGGTTTGGGGGGGTTGGACGACTAATAAGCATTAAGCAGCACAATTTTAACAGGTGGGGGGGTGGGCCTGGGTCCACCTGCCTGAAGTCCACTGCACCCCCTAACAACTGCTCCAGGGACCTGCATACTGCTGCCAGGGAGGTGGGTATGACATTTGAGGATGAAAATAAAAAGTTGTGAAACATCTTTTTTTTTGTGGTGGGAGGGGGTTAGTGACCACTGGGGGAGTCAGGGGAGGTCATCCCCGATTCCCTCCGATGGTCATCTGGTCATTTAGAGCACTTTTTTGGGACCTGTTTGTGTGAAAAAAGGGTCCAACAAAAGTGTCCTAAATGTTCGCTAAAAACGCCTTTATTTTTTCGATTATCGCCCTAACGCGTACATCTCTCCTCGGCCGATAACCACGCCCCAGTTCCACCTTCGCCACAGCTCTGACACGCCCCCATCAACTCTGTCCACATCTGCGACGGAGTGTAGTTGAAAACGTCCAAAATCGGCTTTCGATTATACCGATTTATTCGTTTTTGTGAGATAAACATGTATCTCCCGATTTGGGTCGAAATCTAGGCGTTTTTCTCTTTCGATTATAAGGTGGAAAGTAACCTAGTAGATGATGGCAGATAAAGACAGTACGTTCCAACCAGTCTACCCAACAAGATAAACTCATAGCATAAGGTATGATGTGATACTACATATGTATACTTGATCTTGATTTATATTTGCCATTTTCAGTGCACAGACCGTAGACGTTTGCTCGGTACTGGCCTTGTTCTCCAGCTACTGAATCTGAATCTGTCCAGCCACAATCAGGGCAGACTGTAGAAGCCTGCCCAGCACTGCCTTTGCTTCCCAATTACTGGTGTTGCCATTTAATCACCACTAAAAAGGAATCTAGACATTTTTCCTGTTTGATTATGGTTGTGAGACGGATGTGCAATTTAATTGAACAATGAACCAATTAGTGCTAATAATCAATTTTCAATACTAAATGGCAACAATTAGAGTTTACACACATCTTGCTAGTCATCAATTCTATAAATATAATGTACTGGAGAGTGGACTGTTTATTGTAGTATGTTTGTTATTATTTGATGCAATTATATATTTTATTTTTTTGTTTGTATATCACCTTGACGTTTGTTTTGTTTTGTTTTTGTTATGATTCTGCTAGATAGGCAGGGGAATGTTTGGGACTCACTCCCAATTGGCTTGACAGGGGCTGAGCCAGCAGTCATCAGAAGCCTGATCCATTTAAACCTGCCTTTCCCTGCAATCATTGCTTTAGTGTTGATTGATTTGTTTGCTCAGCTGAAGCCAGCCTGTGCTTGGGCGCTTGTGTTTCCATTGGAGTTTAGCCTTTCTCCTTGGTGCTTGTTTATTGTGTGTGTGTGTGTGTGTGTGTGTGCCCCACTTCTCCACACCTGGTCTGCTTTCTGCTTCTCTAACGTTGTGCTGTCTGTGGTAAACTTTTGCCTTGTATCGTTCCTTTGTTTGTTTAGCTTTCTCTCTCTGTGTGTTCCCTTTGTTGTGCAGAGCTTTGGGCGCTGCTCCCTGTGTTTCCCTTGTCCCTGTATTTTGCTCCTGTTTGTTTGTTTTAGTTCTCTCTGTTTGCTGACTCTGTCTCCTGTTTCCTGGGAGTAGTGTTCCTTTTCTGGTCTATGTGTGTCAAGGCAGCTTCCTCTGTTTGCTTACACTCCCCTTTCCCTTGTCTGCTGAGTGGCTCTGCCCTGTATATTCCTTTAGCAGTTCCCTTTTTCTCTTGGCTGTTGTGGGGCCAACTTTGTGTATTCTTATAGGTAGTTCTCCCTTTCCCATTGTGTGCTGTTTAGTCAGCCTAGAGTGTTCCCTTGTGGGGCTTCCAGTATCTTTGTATGCTGTAGGTGCAGCCTAGTTCTCTTGATTGCTGTGTGGCACAGCCTAGTGTATTCCTGTGAGTGATTTCCCTTTTTTCTTGGGTGCCTTGTGGCACACCTTAGAGTATTCCTTGAGTGGCTTCCCCTTTCCCTGTGTGCTGAATGGTTCAGCCTAGAGTGTATTCCCATAGTTGGTTCCCTTTTTACCTGGAGTGCTGTGTGGTACAAGCCTAGAGTGTTCCCTTCTGGTGCTTCCTGTATTCTTGATCGCCCTGTGGCACAGCCTTGTATACCTTTAGAGGCTTCTGCCTCTCACCCTTTCCCTTGTGTCTCTACCCTGCACTGTGTGCATTGCTTGTGCTCCAGTTCCGTGGGGAATCCTTGTTGTTCTTTCTCCCTTCCCAGAGTGTGACTGGGTTCCCGTCAGCCGTGAGGCCCGCTTGCTTGGAGGTCTGCGCAACTGGGTTTTCGATTGGCCATGAGGCCTGCCTGAATGCTCTATCTCCCATTTTCTGGTGGTGCCTGTTGGCTGTTGTGTGTGTGCGGGGCATGGTTGGTTGGGGTGGTGCATAGGGCCTGTTCGGTCTACCCTAGTCCTTGGCCAGAATCCTATACTAGGCCTCGGCCTGGGCTCAAGGGCTCACGTCCTGAATAACAGTTTTTTGTTTTTCTGATAGTAATGCATATTAATTGCTTCTACTAAATAAGGTTTATAGAACACTGCTTCTAAACTTCTTTTTTGTAATAGTAATACTTATTAATTGATTCTAATAAATAAGTTTATAGAATATTGCTTCTGAACTTCTTAGTGGAGCTGGCACATTCACCATGTTATGCCCTTATTGGTGAACCTTCACTGGCTCTCAATTGCTTTTAGAATTCAATTGAAGGTTTTCTTGTTACAGGGACCTTTTAGGCTTCCCTGGATCTCTTCTCATCTTCTTGGTCTCATAGATTTCCAGTTGATGGTGCCGCTCATTATATATCAACTCACTCTCAAAGCCCTTTTCTGCCTATATTCATTTAAAATCATCCTTTTCTGCCTATATTCATTTAGAATCAATGTGTCACTCTAAATTTAATTATTATGCCCCTTCTTTTTGGAATGTTTTGTTCCCTTGTTTAGAAGGGAAGATGGTTATTTTAGAATCATCCCTACTTCTCAATGGCAGAATTTAAACATCTGGAGAGGCCCAGACATTTAAATGTCATTTCAGAAACAAGGGCCATTGAGACACGGGGAGGCCCACTACGTCTAAAGGTCAAGGGATATGGAGAAGGCAGGGAAAGGGAGTTCTGGGCAGGACAGCAATACAGGGAATGCCTGTCTGCATGGAGAAACCTAGACGTTCGAAGTTATACTAGGGGTCAAGATGCCAAATAAGCCCTTCGACACCAGGGATTACTAAAAGTAGCCCTTTGGGGGAGGGAGGGCTACCTGAGGATGGGGGTGTTTAGGGTGACCGGAGGGGGATTATTAGAGTGGAGTGGGCATAGAGAGGGCATTGAGATGGGAATTATGATGGGCTGGGCAATCAGCAGTTTGGCCATCTGCTTTAAGTAGGGGCTAAGAGTATCAGGCCATGGCTTTGTGGCCTAATGCATCGAGAACAACAAAAATACGATCAACTTTTTATTGGCATATAATTCCAAGGATAACATGGGCTATGGGGTTCACTGCAAGTCATGTTATTCAGCTTACATAGTAATGAACTGTCTTGAATACATTTGAACGCTTTGCATCTCATTATTGTGTATCCTGCAGCAGGGGCGTAGCCAGACAACAGATTTTGGGTGGGCCTAGGCAAGAAGTGAGTGGGCACCAAGTGTTCTCTCCCCCCACCACCAAAAATATATCTCAGCTGGCAGGAAAATGCTTCTTTCCACCTTGGCAGTCTGCAGCAGGCATGCTCTGAAAACTGAGCATGCACAGGTGCTGGTATCATGGAAAGTAGCGCTTTCGTTACCATCAGGGGGAAGTCTTCAGCTGACGGAGCTTGGAATCCCCACCAGCTACTGCTAAACGTGTGCTACTGTTGGGTGGGCCTGAGCTCTAAGTGGGTGGGCCCTGGCCCACCTGTGGCTACGCCACTGTCCTGCAGTATCAATTAATTATGAATGCACATTATTTTATTTTAGTTACATTTGTACCCCGCGCTTTCCCACTCATGACAGGCTCAATGCAGCTTACATGGGGCAATGGAGGGTTAAGTGAGTCACAAGGAGCTGTGCCTGAAGTGGGAATCGAACTCAGTTCCTCAGTTCCCCAGGACCAGAGTCTACCACCCTAACCACTAGGCCACTCCTTCACTGCATTATTCTCTTTTAACACACATTAATAGGCAAATAATACATGCTAACATCATAATGCAGGTTAATAACTATGCTCCCCCCCCCCCCCCCACCAAGGCTATAAGAACCTTTGGAGTCAATACTGAGCCATGGCGGCCAGTGGTTTTTAAGCTGCTGACCACCTCAGGCAGAACTGAGCCTGGCTATTCAATGATGGGCCGTATCCGGCTTCCAGCACTGAACGTCTGAGTATCTGCGGTAATGCATAAGTTAACTATGCACCAGTCGATATTCAGACCGGTGCCAGGTTAGGTCGGTGAATACATTTAGGAGAACTTTTTGCTCTCCTAACTTTATCCACTTACTTAGCTGGACAGTGGACTGAATATCACCGCTAACCGGTTAAGTAGCAGCTGTGCCCAGACTCTACCCCTGGACTAGCTGGTTAGAGCTGATATTTAGTACTGGGTATCGGTGGGTGGCCGGCCAGCTCAGCAGGGTTTAAGCAGGAAGGAGCATCTCCAGCCCAGTTAACTCATTTGAATGCATGACCCTTCACCTTGTCCTTTATAGGTCTCACATTTTGAGGGGAATTTACAGTGGTCATTAGTGTAGTTTATGCTCACAGTTACCTGGAGGGGTTGAAAAATACACCTAAAGGAGATGAATACATTGACAATACGTTGAAAAAGATTTTTAATATGTTTAAACGCTAATAGGTCTTCAGATGCTAAGTCTATCTTGACACAGGAGGACAGCAGCAAATGAAAATTGATGCGAAGGCGGTAGAACGAGAGGACATGAAATGAGATGGAAGGGGGGCAGACTCAAGAAAAATGTCAGGAAGTATTTTTTCACGGAGAGAGTAGTGGATGCTTGGAATGCCCTCCCATGGGAGGTGGTGGAAATGAAAACGGTAAAGGAATTCAATCATGCGTGGGATAAGCATAAAGGAATCCTGTGCAGAAGGAATGGATCCTCAGGAGCTTAGTCGAGATCGGGAGGCGGGGCTGGTGGTTGGGAGGCGGGGATAGTGCTGGGCAGACTTATACGATCTGTGCCAGAGCCGGTGGTGGGAAGCGGGACTGGTGGTTGGGAGGCGGGAATAGTGCTGGGCAGACTTATACGGTCTGTGCCCTGAAGAGGACAGGTACAAATCAAAGTAGGGTATACACAAAAAGCAGCAAATATGAGTTTATCTTGTTGGGCAGACTGGATGGGCCATGCAGGTCTTTTTCTGCCGTCATCTACTATGTTACTATTTGTTTTGTTTAGAACAATACTCCTACAAGTAGCAAAAACAAAAACATAAAATAATTGTCATGTCTGTAATTTGCTTTTTGTTATGGTCTCGTTTTTATTTTCATGACAGATATTTTAATTCAGTGTATGAAAAGTAGAGAATCCACTAGGCTATCAAGCAGTTGATAAAACACAGTAAATTGTGCTGTCCTGTGACACACACAGACACAATGCTTGAATACTTCTAAAGAGCAGCGGTTTTAGAAGGGAAGGTACTCATATACACCGTGTCCGGAAAAAAAGCCTTAACATTTTTCCAAATAACCCAAAAATGTCCTACTGCAGCAGAAACATCTGTCTGAAATTCAAGACATCCCTAAGTACTTTTATTTTTCAACAGGATGAAGCTCCAGTGCATTGAGCTCAAAAGACAATTGATCTCTTAACTAATGAAACCCCAGAATTCATTGAGCCAACAGCTCAGTGGCATCAAAGACTTTGTGAATGCGTCAAGGTTGAGGGAAGACAGTTTGAACACAAATTATGAATAAACTAAGGAAAAAAATCCATTATACTAATGTATTTTTAAAGGTTATACTCAGGGCTCGCGTAATGCGGTAAGCAGGGTATGCACGGCAGGGAAGCGCTAACATCTGGGGGGCACCAGAAATGGTGCCCTTCTCTCCACTCTCACCCGGCATCTCCTTCACCTGCCCAGTCTAACTTAAATTTTTTTTTTTCTAAACAAAGGATTTCTGGTGCGGAAGGGATTCAAACATGCTGTCTTCGGCCTCCTTTGCACTCTCCCTCTGCCGCCGTGACTTAAATTGCGCACACAGTCGTATTCTGGATTTGAACAAGCACCTTAATTAGTTAGCAAGCCAACCAGTGCTGATAATTGGCACTTAACAAGCAATTATTGACGCTAATTGGCATTAGTTACAATCTGTGCACAGAACTGTCAGTGTATTTTGCAACGTGATGCACATAAATTCTAAGTCGCATAGATGAAAAAAGGGCATGCCCATAGGGGTGGAATGGGCGGGTCTTGGGAATTTCTAAAATTTATGCACATTGTTAAAGAATACACCCGGTCAGCGCCTAATTTAGGCCTCGGCATTTGAACCAAGTTTTACTTAGTGTAACTGACCATAATTAAAATTAGTCTTATGGATGGGTGCTTGGCCTATTCTATAAACCACACAGAAATTTAGACCTATTCTATAAAGTATGCCTACATTGTGTCCAGTTCTGGTGCCGCATCTCAAAAGAGATATAAAGGAATTGGAGAAGGTGCAGAGAAGGGCGACGGAAATGATAAAGGGAATGGAACGACTTCCCTATGAGGAAAGGCTGAGAAGGTTAGGGCTCTTCATCTTGGAGAAAAGGCGGCTGAGGGGTGATATGATAGAAGTCTACAAGATAATGAGCGGAGTAGAGCGGACAGATGTAAAGCGTTTGTTTACACTTTCAAACAACAATAGAACCAGGGGACACAAGATGAACTAGAATATGGCAGATTTAAAACAAGCAGGAGAAAGTTCTGCTTTATTCAGCGTGTAGTTGGACTCTGGAACTCGTTGCCGGAAAATGTAGAGACAGCAGCTGGCCTTACGGAGTTTAAAGGGGGTTTGGACAGATTCCTGAGGGAAAAGCCCATTGAACATTATTAAAAAACATTTTTTAATGGGTTTTGCCGGGTTCTTGAAGCCTGGATCGGCCACTGTCGGAGGCAGGATGCTGGGCTTGATGGACCCTTGGTCTTTTCCCAGAATGGCGGTTATTATGTTCTTATTGAGAATAAGCGTATTTCACTTCAGCGCATGGGTTACAAGAGACACAAACATCCAGTTTAGAAAAATAAACATCTAATATATCAGTGGGTCAAGATAGCATATAAATATTTATGTACCAACACATAAACATTTATGTTGTGCAATAGAAACATCAACTTTATGTGCCTGAACATAAATGTTTTTTATCTCAGCCATTTAGAAACATCAACATTTATTTTTTTTCTGAAGCCGTCACAGAGACTAGTATCCCTGGAGGTTTGGCTTTCAGAAGAGAAGAGGTGGGGCAACAAACTCTGAGGGATTAAGGGAGTGACCTCCCCTAATCCTGAAGAGGAGCATTTTCAGAAACCTAGACATCCTAGGGACCATGATAGATCCATTCTTCCTCCTGCCCTCCGTCGCAGATAAACTGTCTGACATCTCTCACTTCCCTGCCTGGTAAAGCTCTGCAATTGGCCCCTCCATGCCCCCCCCCCCCCCACTCCGTGTGCTTTCAAATCACCCGTGTTCCAGTGTTTGCCCGGGCAGTGGTAGCGGCACTCATAGGCTGCCTATGGGCCCACACTGGACCTTTCTCTCTGAACTGTTCCACCCCTTCTGACACAACTTCCTGTTTTGTGAAGGGTGGGATGATGGTTCAGAGAGAAAGTCCCAGTGCAAGCTGCAGGCAGCCTATGATTGCCGATGCCGCTTGCCCGGCACAGTCTGAAGTGGAAGTAATTTTAAGGTACAGATGGCACAGGGAATGTGGGGGGTATTGGACGGACGGAGATGCATCACCTGTGAAAAATTCCTGGATGCGTTGCTAGCTAGGTGGCAGGTGAAAATTCCAATATTGATTTGTTAGGATAAAGAAAATCATTCCTCTTTTGAAATGGAAAATAGACATTCATTTTTTTAGGCCCGCCCAAATCCCACTCAAAGCATGCTTGGTAGAATCAGAATTTTGACATTTATGTAAGAAACTTTTAAGTGATTTTTTTTTAAGTACATCTAAAATGCATACGGTGTTCGAAAATAAGCGCCACGGCCTTTCAAAATTGCAGCTTTCCCCGTAAAAACTGGCAACTACGCATGCATTTGCTGACAGACGTCTACATATTTTACAAAAGCCTTCATGTTCGGAAGAGCCTTTTGCAAACTACAGTCGGATTGTGAACATCCTAACCAGAGACATTCTAAATACTCCCTAAATTTATTTATTTATTTGTACATTTATACCCCACGTTTTCCCCACAGTTTTGCAGGCTCAAAGTGGCTTACAATGCACTGATAGGCTGTTGCCAAATCAGAGGTGATACAGTTACAGTTAGAATAGAATCAAATAGAATCAGGGAAACAGATAAAATAAGATAATAAGTTGACAGGTGAAAAGAGTTTAAAAATGGTCCGTAAATATATTGCTAGGAAGGACAAGGCCCTTTTTTTTTTTGTTACGTT
This sequence comes from Microcaecilia unicolor, assembly GCF_901765095.1. Classification (NCBI taxonomy): domain Eukaryota; kingdom Metazoa; phylum Chordata; class Amphibia; order Gymnophiona; family Siphonopidae; genus Microcaecilia; species Microcaecilia unicolor. Next base: position 200,593,178 of record NC_044040.1, on the reverse strand, counting down.
TGTACCCCGCGCTTTCCCACTCATGGAAGGCTCAATGCGGCTTACATGGGACAATGGAGGGTTAAGTGACTTGCCCAGAGTCACAAGGAGCTGCCTGCCTGAAGTGGGAATTGAACTCAGTTCCTCATGGCCGCGTAGGCTTCTGCTTCTGTGAGTCTGACGTCCTGCACGTACGTGCAGGACGTCAGACTCACAGAAACAGAAGCCTGCGCAGCCTTCTACATGGAATGTTGCTAGTGGAATAGCAACATTCCATGTAGAATCTCCAATAGTAGTAACATTCCATGTAGAATCTCCAATAGTATCTATTTTATTTTTGTTACATTTGTACCCTGCGCTTTCCCACTCATGGCAGGCTCAATGCGGCTTACATGGGGCAATGGAGGGTTAAGTGACTTGCCCAGAGTCACAAGGAGCTGCCTGTGCCTGAAGTGGGAATTGAACTCAGTTCCTCAGGACCAAAGTCCACCACCCTAACCACTAGGCCACTCCTCCACTGCAATCCTTCAAGCATACAGCAAAGCAATGAACAAGGGTTAACCCTCAATTGCCCCGGGTACAAATTTAAGACCATGAGTCCACTGGGGACTGAAAAAGTACCTGCACATAATATATGTAAATCACTTTGGTTCTTCCACTGAAAGGTAGTATATCAAATACATGACCCTTTACCTTTATAGGCTTAATACAAGAAAAATGATGTTAGCAAAGTCCTAAACTTCAGGTAGAATGATACTGCCCTGAGAAAAATGGCAGAGAATTCCAGAGTATATGTGAGATTGATCTGTACGTATCCGTTTGTAAGTGTATATGGTAGCAAAATATGCACTTTCTGCTCTCAATGTTTAAAACTGGGTTTTATATATAGATTGCCTTTCTAAAATTTTCTTTCACATGTTTGGTGATTGCTCGAAAACACAGCATGCATCATCACAGTTGACCAAAGTTATACATGCTGTTTCTTGTTCTTTACAATTTTCATTCTCTTGGGACCTTATTATACAAAGGTTAGTTTTGTAACAATTCACGTGCAGCTAATGTGGGAATAAGTTAACACCAAATTTTAAAGGAGAAATGCGCACATAGCTTGCCTTTTTAAAATTCCTGAATTGAAACTACACATTTGCAAGTGAAGGGCAATTGATATAACTAGGCACCCAGATTTACACGCCCCTTGTGCATGCACGTGTACAGAATACCAGCATTTACACGTGTACGAGCACGCTTACCTCTGGAGTCTATATAGTGCACTTAATGTTCCTTGCTGAAATCTAAGCTTATTCCATAACAATGTGTGTAATTTAATTGGCTTAACAAGCCAATCAGCGTTGATAACAGCACCTATCAATAAAGAGCACTAATTGGCAATAATTAGAATTTATGTACACACTCACTAAGCGCATTCTGTAATGAACTGCACCTAAATTCTAATGTGCACAGTTCAAAAGGGGTATGGTCAGTGGCGTAGGAAGGGCGGGGCGGTGGGAGCGGTCCGCCCCGGGTGCACGCTGCTGGAGGGTGCAGAGAGCAGCCGCGCGCCTGTCGGCTCCGCTGGTTCCCTGCTCCCTCTGCCCCGGAACAGGTTACTTCCACATTCTGCAACATACTTTCACCCACATATAGTCCTGGCAATTTTAAAGCAAATCATTTACATGCAGAAACCACAGTTGTATGCACATAAAAGGCTTTAAGATCTATTTTTTTGCACATTCTTCTAACTGCTTCTATTTGAAGAGCCCAAGGCGAATTTCCTCCTAAAGCATTTTCCCATTCACAGGGAAAGGCATTGTAAATCAGACTGTTAGTGTTACATTGCATAAGAGCTCCATTCTAAAAACCTGTTGGCAGTATGCAGGCCTTCAGAGACCAGAAAGCTGATTTTCATAGGGAGAATTCCTTTAGAAATTCCCTTTGAAAACTCTGAACCAACAAATGCTCTGGATAGAAAAGAAACCATAGATTTTCTGGCTTTTGTTCTCCATTCCTTTTCTAATATTCAAAAAATTTTTTGGCAGCTGTAGCATACTTTGCTGAAAATTTCAATATATTATTTACAATGACTGCTAGATCTTCACTTGGATACAGACTCCTAACCTGAATATCTGAAGTTGGAATTATTTTCCACAATGTGCATCATGTTGCACACAGTATTTGAAGTGCGGTTGCACTATAGAGTGATACAAAGGCATTATAACATTGTCAGTTTTGTTTTCCATTCCTTTCCTAACAATTCCTAACATTTTATTTGGTTTCTTAGCCGCTGCTGCACATTGTGCAGAGGGCTTCAATGTTATTATCACCAATGACACCTAGATCCTTTTCCTCGGCAGTGACGCCTAATGTGGAACCTTGCATCACACAGCTATGGCTTGGATTCCTCTTTCCCACACGCATTACCTTTGCTCTTGCTCACACAAAACATCAGTGGCCATTTGGATGTCCAATCTCCCAGTTTCGTAAGGTCCTCTTGCAATTTTTCACAATCCTTTTGCGATTTAACAACTTTTTGAATAACTTTCAGACTCATTTTCCAAAGAGAAGGACGCCCATTTTCGACACAAATCGGAAGATGGGCGTCCTTCTCACAGGGTCGTCCAAATCGGTATAATCGAAAGCCGATTTTGGACATCCCCAACTGCTTTCTGTTGCAGGGATGGCCAAAAATTCAAGGGGGTGTATCAGAGGCGTAGCAAAGGCGGGACTTGGGCGTCCCTAACACATGGACGCCCTTAACCCATAATGGAAAAAAAAGGCGTCCCTGACGAGCACTTGGATGACTTTACCTGGTCGTGTTTTTCTTACAACCAAGGTACAAAAAGTTGCCCAAAATGACCAGATGACCACCAGAGAGAATCGGGGATGATCTCCCCTTACTCCCCCAGTGGTCATTAGTCCCCCCTCCCACCCTCAAAAAATATCTTTCAAAATATTTTTTGCCAGCCTCTATCCATTTCCACATACAGTTCAAACTCCTCCTATTGACCTATAAATGCATTCACTCTGCAGCTCCTCAGTACCTCTCCACTCGCATCTCTCCCTACATTCCTCCCTGGGAACTCCGTTTACTGGGTAAATCTCTATCTGCACCCTTCTCCTCCACCGCTAACTCCAGACTCCGTTCATTTTATCTTGCTGCACCCATATGCCTGGAATAGACTTCCTGAGCCAGTACGTCAAGCTCCATCTCTTTTGTTGCTGCTTTTAACTCCTAACCCTTATTCACTTGTTCAGAACCCTTAGTTTATCATCCTCACTTTAATATTCCCTTATCTCTTGTTTGTCCTGTTTGTCTGTCCTAATTAGATTGTAAGCTCTGTCGAGCAGGGACTGTCTCTTCATGTTCAAGTGTACAGCGCTGCGTACGTCTAGTAGCGCTTTAGAAATGATAAGTAGTAGTAGTAGTAGTAGTAATAGAGGACTTTCATATGGCAGTGCATTCTTTGACTATATTAACAGTATTTACCTTTTGGCTTCCTAACACTTTACTGCATCCTTTGAAAATACTGCAAAACGCAGCTGCCTGTTTGATTTTTGGCCTTAAAAAACAGACGTATCTATGACTTTGAAAGAACTTCACTGATTACCAGTGAAGTGGCATTCACAATTTAAAACTCTTTGTGTAATTCATAAATTGCTTCTTGGGGAAACAAAGACAGAATTGTCTACTTTAATTCAGGATTACGAGCCAATACACTCATTATGCTCTACCCAATTAAACCTTCCTTCAGTAGATGTGGTATGCAAGACCATTACACAAGCTCATGCCCTATCTATTGCAGGTGTTTTATTATGCAATTCACTTTCCCTGGAGAAAAAGGTTTTAAATTTTTGTAAGAAGCTTAAGACCCATCTATTTCAAGCTGCATTTTTACAATTCGATGATTCTAATTTGTTAGGTTTATTTGTATAACGCTTGGTTTTATTGTCATGTAATCTTCTGTCATATAATACATGACAATAAAACATTATACGAAGCTTGTTTTCTGCATAACTGTCAAAATGCGATGTGTGATGTGACGTGATATATTTCTCGTATACTGCTAACTCCCTCTAAACAGACGTTCAAGGCGGTTTAAGAAAAGATATTATAACCAAAAAAACAGGAATAATGGCATAGACCTTATAAACAAGTAAGTCTTTAACTCAGGGGCGTAGCCAGACAACAGATTTTGGGTGGGCCTAGGCAAGAATTGGGTGGGCACCAAGTGTTCTTCCCCCCCCCCCCCCAAAAAAAAAAAAAATCTCAGCTGGTGGGAAAACGCTTCTTTCCATCTTGGCAGCAGGAATGCACTGAAAACTGAGCATGCGCAGGTGCCGGTGTTGTGGAGAGTAGCGTTTTCGTTACCATCAGGGGAAAATCTTCAGCTGGCAGAACTTGGGATTCCCACCAGTTACCACTAAACATGTGCTACTGTTGGGTGGGCCTGAGCCATAAATGGGTGGGCCCTGGCCCACCCAAGCCCACCTGTGGCTATGCCACTGCTTTAACTGCTTCCTAAAGGAGAAATAACTGGAAGACCCCCGTAAATCCACAGGAAGGGAAAGCCAAAAATGTGGTGCCTGAAAACAGAAAGACAACTCCAAAATCTGGTTGTATCTAATGCCAATAAAAGAAGGCAATAAAAGATGGAACAGACCCCTTGCTTTCAACATTCTACGAACAAAAGGAAAACAAATCAAGTTAAAAAAAATACTCTGGGGCGGGGCCATCAAACGTTTTGAAAATTAACAAAACTTTAGACTGAATAGGGAGCCAATAAGAAGCAACAAGAGCCGCCGTTGAGCTATCAGAGATTTTAAGACGCAATCTAAATGTGCTAACTTGGGACGTTCCCACACTCTAAGCCCAGATTTAACACTGCACTTTTGGAGGACTATATTTTACTGCAGGTCATGCGCTAATGTCATTAACACACAGTGCCTACATAGAGTTAATGTGGGATCATTTACCGCCTCCTGTTTAACAGGCAGTAAGCGCTCCCGCATTAGCCAGTGAGGGTCAGATTCTATATGTGGCCCCCCAAAAAAATCAGTACTGAAAAAACTGTGCTTAGCCTCGTCTAACCTTAGGTGCAGTTTAAAGAATACGCATGGTAACTGTCCCATGACTAAAATTTAGGCACACCCGTTTACGCCAACTAGTATATCTCCTATCAAACTGAGCTCTCTTTTTCATCAAGCACTGCCATTTCCTCCCCTCACCCTCCCCACTGACAGTTTGAACTTCGTGGGTGTGGCTTGGATCTCTTTCAGGGAGAGAAAACTAACAACTTATAGCAGCAGCTTCAGAGAGCATTTTCCATCTCACAGATAGGCTGCAGAGAATACCTTCTCCTGCTTTAGACTTAGCCTGGCCTCAGAATGACATCCTATAGTATATCTCCTATCAAACTGAGCTCTCTTTTTCATCAAGCACTGCCATTTCCTCCCCTCACCCTCCCCACTGACAGTTTGAACTTCGTGGGTGTGGCTTGGATCTCTTTCAGGGAGAGAAAACTAACAACTTATAGCAGCAGCTTCAGAGAGCATTTTCCATCTCACAGATAGGCTGCAGAGAATACCTTCTCCTGCTTTAGACTTAGCCTGGCCTCAGAATGACATCCTATAGTATATCTCCTATCAAACTGAGCTCTCTTTTCATCAAGCACTGCCATTTCCTCCCCTCACCCTCCCCACTGACAGTTTGAACTTCGTGGGTGTGGCTTGGATCTCTTTCAGGGAGAGAAAACTAACAACTTATAGCAGCAGCTTCAGAGAGCATTTTCCATCTCACAGATAGGCTGCAGAGAATACCTTCTCCTGCTTTAGACTTAGCCTGGCCTCAGAATGACATCCTATAGTATATCTCCTATCAAACTGAGCTCTCTTTTTCATCAAGCACTGCCATTTCCTCCCCTCACCCTCCCCACTGACAGTTTGAACTTCGTGGGTGTGGCTTGGATCTCTTTCAGGGAGAGAAAACTAACAACTTATAGCAGCAGTGTTGCCAGGTGGGCGGTTTTACCGCCCAATTGGGCGGTTTTCCGCGACCCGCCGCGGGAAATTTTTGCCCGCGGCGGGTTGCGGTTTTTTGGGCTGGTTTTTGTGCTTCGGGCGGTTTTTTTCGGCCGCGGGGGGGCGGGGTTAGTGACGTTTTTGGGTGGGTTAATGACGTTTTGGGCGGGGTTAGTGACGTGGGAGGCGGGGCCGATGACGTGGGAGGCGGGGCCGATGACGGGGAGGCGGGGCCGATGACGGGGAGGCGGGGCCGATGACGTGAGAGGCGGGGCCGATGACGGGGAGGCGGGACCGGTGACGTGGGAGGCGGGGCCGGTGACGGCGGGGGCGGGGTTGTTGACGGCGGGGGCGGGGGTGATGACGCGGGGGTGGGGGTGTCAGGGGCGGGGTTTGTGTTTGGGCGGTTTTTGGGCTGTTTTTGGGCTCCAGTGGGCTGGAAAAAAATTTTCCACCTGGCAACCCTGTATAGCAGCAGCTTCAGAGAGCATTTTCCATCTCACAGATAGGCTGCAGAGAATACCTTCTCCTGCTTTAGACTTAATCCTACCCACCCTACCCCTCTACCCACCCACCCCTAGAGTGACATGTCTTATATAACCTCCCTATCAACCCACTCATTACTTTACCTCACCCATTTCTATTCTTCTATCACCTTCTCCCACTACTCCAACCAGAGTTACACCTAATCACACTGACCACCCTTCAACATCTTCTGTCCTTCTGTGACTGTTCTCTTGTGCTTGACTGCTTAAATATTTTAAATTTAAATGCTTTACTTTTTGTCTATTAGATTGTAAGCTCTTTGAGCAGGGACTGTCTTTCTTCTGTGTTTGTACAGCGCTGCGTACACTTTGTAGCACTCTAGAAATGTTAAATAGTAGTAGTAGTAGTAGACCTTATAAACAAGTAAGTCTTTAACTCAGGGGCGTAGCCAGACAACAGATTTTGGGTGGGCCTAGGCAAGAATTGGGTGGGCACCAAGTGTTCTTCCCCCCCCCCCCCCCAAAAAAAAAAAAAATCTCAGCTGGTGGGAAAACGCTTCTTTCCATCTTGGCAGCAGGAATGCACTGAAAACTGAGCATGCGCAGGTGCCGGTGTTGTGGAGAGTAGCGTTTTCGTTACCATCAGGGGAAAATCTTCAGCTGGCAGAACTTGGGATTCCCACCAGTTACCACTAAACATGTGCTACTGTTGGGTGGGCCTGAGCCATAAATGGGTGGGCCCTGGCCCACCCAAGCCCACCTGTGGCTATGCCACTGCTTTAACTGCTTCCTAAAGGAGAAATAACTGGAAGACCCCCGTAAATCCACAGGAAGGGAAAGCCAAAAATGTGGTGCCTGAAAACAGAAAGACAACTCCAAAATCTGGTTGTATCTAATGCCAATAAAAGAAGGCAATAAAAGATGGAACAGACCCCTTGCTTTCAACATTCTACGAACAAAAGGAAAACAAATCAAGTTAAAAAAAATACTCTGGGGCGGGGCCATCAAACGTTTTGAAAATTAAACAAAACTTTAGACTGAATAGGGAGCCAAATAAGAAGCAACAAGAGCCGCCGTTGAGCTATCAGAGATTTTAAGACGCAATCTAAATGTGCTAACTTGGGACGTTCCCACACTCTAAGCCCAGATTTAACACTGCACTTTTGGAGGACTATATTTTACTGCAGGTCATGCGCTAATGTCATTAACACACAGTGCCTACATAGAGTTAATGTGGGATCATTTACCGCCTCCTGTTTAACAGGCAGTAAGCGCTCCCGCATTAGCCAGTGAGGGTCAGATTCTATATGTGGCCCCCCAAAAAAATCAGTACTGAAAAAACTGTGCTTAGCCTCGTCTAACCTTAGGTGCAGTTTAAAGAATACGCATGGTAACTGTCCCATGACTAAAATTTAGGCACACCCGTTTACGCCAACTAGTATATCTCCTATCAAACTGAGCTCTCTTTTTCATCAAGCACTGCCATTTCCTCCCCTCACCCTCCCCACTGACAGTTTGAACTTCGTGGGTGTGGCTTGGATCTCTTTCAGGGAGAGAAAACTAACAACTTATAGCAGCAGCTTCAGAGAGCATTTTCCATCTCACAGATAGGCTGCAGAGAATACCTTCTCCTGCTTTAGACTTAGCCTGGCCTCAGAATGACATCCTATAGTATATCTCCTATCAAACTGAGCTCTCTTTTTCATCAAGCACTGCCATTTCCTCCCCTCACCCTCCCCACTGACAGTTTGAACTTCGTGGGTGTGGCTTGGATCTCTTTCAGGGAGAGAAAACTAACAACTTATAGCAGCAGCTTCAGAGAGCATTTTCCATCTCACAGATAGGCTGCAGAGAATACCTTCTCCTGCTTTAGACTTAGCCTGGCCTCAGAATGACATCCTATAGTATATCTCCTATCAAACTGAGCTCTCTTTTTCATCAAGCACTGCCATTTCCTCCCCTCACCCTCCCCACTGACAGTTTGAACTTCGTGGGTGTGGCTTGGATCTCTTTCAGGGAGAGAAAACTAACAACTTATAGCAGCAGCTTCAGAGAGCATTTTCCATCTCACAGATAGGCTGCAGAGAATACCTTCTCCTGCTTTAGACTTAGCCTGGCCTCAGAATGACATCCTATAGTATATCTCCTATCAAACTGAGCTCTCTTTTTCATCAAGCACTGCCATTTCCTCCCCTCACCCTCCCCACTGACAGTTTGAACTTCGTGGGTGTGGCTTGGATCTCTTTCAGGGAGAGAAAACTAACAACTTATAGCAGCAGTGTTGCCAGGTGGAGATGGAATAATAAACCCCTGTTAAGATGTTTTAAGATACATACCTGAACGTCTTTTTTATTTCCTCTTCTTTAATACCTTGTAGAATGTCTCGGTCACTATGAGTGTCGTGTGGAACAACAGGAGGTCCTGAAGTTGTTTCATTAACCGGGAGGTAAGTATGGTAATCTGTCCGTGCAAAATAGCCTATCAAAAGTCCAATAATAAATAAAAATATAGCAGACCAAACTATTTTACATATCTGACAAAAGCTTAAGTTATTCTTCTTTGGTGTAGGCCTTGAACAGTGCAAAAAGTAGTCTGGGTCATCTTGAAGACGCTGGAATCTTCCTTTGGGAGAAACTGATGCTTCGAATGATCTGAGGCTGAAGTCTGTATTTTCTGAATTTCCAAAGTGTTGATGAAATGAATTATCTGGTTGGAAATGATCAAATCCAAGATCTTCCAGTTCAGTTTCCATGTCCCACTCTAACTCCAGTGCTGTTGACTGGAGATCACTGTTGTCTAGATACTCTGTGTGTGTTGTCATTCTGTGGTCTGAATGCATTTTTTGAAGTGCTGTTTTTGTACCTGTTAAAGAGAATCAACAAATTAGATGGATGGATGCTCCCATTAGTTCTACTACTACTTATCATTTCTATAAAGCTACTAGACGTATGCAGCGCTGTACACTTGAACATGAAGAGACCAGCGGCGTCGCAAGGGCAGCTGACACCCGGGGCGGGTTGCCGCTGCGCACCCTCCCCCCTCCGGAGCGCAACCCCCCCCCGAGAACATACCTGGAAGGCGGTGAGGGGCGGGCGGGAGAGCCAATCCGCCGAGTGCACGCCGCTGGGGGGTGTTGGCGCCTCGCTGGTTCCCTGCTCTCTCTGCCCCGGAACAGGAAGTAACCTGTTCCGGAGCAGAGAGAGCAAGGAACCAGCGAGGCACCGACACCCCCCAGCGGCATGCACCCGGGGCGGACCGCCCCACCCCCCCCTTCCTACGCCACTGGAAGAGACAATCCCTGCTCGACAGAGCTTACAATCTAATTAGGACAGACAAACAGGACAAACAAGAGATAAGGGAATATTAAAGAGAGGATGATAAAATAAGGGTTCTGAACAAGTGAATAAGTGTTAGGAGTTAAAAGCAGCATCAAAAGGGTGGGCTTTTAGCCTTCATTTGAAGCAACTAGAGCTTGACTTACTGACTCAGGAAGTCTATTCCAGGCATATGGTGCAGCAAGATAAAAGGAGTGGAATCTGGAGTTGGCAGTGGAGGAGAAGGGTACAGATAAGATAGATTTACCCGATGAACAGAGTTCCTGGGGAGGAGTACAGGAAAGATAATAGTGGAGAGGTACCGAGGAGTTGCAGAGTGAATGCACTTGTAAGTCAATAAAAGGAGTTTGAACAGTATGTGGAAATGGATAGGAAGCTACTGAAGTGACTTGAGGAGAGGACTAATATGAGCATAGCAACACTGGCAGAATATAAGTCATGCAGAGGGGTTTTGAACAGATTGAAGGGGAGAGAGATAGCTTTAATGGGAGACCTGTGAGAAGCAAGTTGCAATAGTCTAAGTGGGAAGTGATTATAGTGTGGGTAAGGGTTTTGGTAGTGTGCTCAGAAAGGAAGGGACACATTTTGGTGATATTATAAAGAAAGAAACAACTGGTTTTGATGGTCTGCTGGATATGTGTAGAGAAAGAGAGAGAGATGACCCCCAGGTTACGAGCTGATGAGACAGAGAGGTTTATAGTGTTATCCCATTAAGTTAATGCATGTATAAAAACAATGCAGTAAATATTCAGCAGGTGGCAGTGAGCAACTAATGCCAATATTATGCCCAAATATTCAATGCTGGGTCATGTCTGGGCATTGGCGCTGAATATCAAGTATGTGCAGACAGCCAGCACTCATACGATTAAGGGCCAATATTTAGCTTTTAACCCCAGATTTTATATATGGCAACTAAAGTTACATACACAATTTTTGCTGCCTGGCCAAACTGCGCACACAAATTAATTAACAAGACAATTGGTGCCAATAATTGGTCACAAACAAGCAATTATCAGCACTAATTGGCACTAATTAGAAATTACGAACACAACTTGCTAAGCGTATTCTATAAAGTGGTGCACGTAAATTCTACTGCATGGATCTCAAAAGGGGTTGTGGCCATGGGAAGGCCATGGCAGGTCATGGGCATTCCTAAAATTTACATGCACTATCCCGATCCACATCTAAGTTAGGTTTTCATTGGTATAAATGGTCACACCTAAATTTTAGTTGCAGCAATGGGTGCTATGTGTATTCTATAAACTGCACCTAACTTTAGGTGAGGTTTATAGAATAGCGTCAAGTGTGGATTTTTTTGACACTGAGGTTTTCAGCACCATTTTGGTTCTAACAGGATAAGTTCAAGTGGACAAAGATAGGACTGTGTTTTACGTGGTCCAATTTGTCAACCACACCCCAACTCTGCCCCTAAACCACCCACCACAGAGCTGGTTTTGGCTTACTTGGTTAAGTACCACTGGATATAACTGGATAGCTCTGCATATGCGATTTAACCAGGCAGTAGACTCTCCTGCTTGTACATAAGTACATAAGTAATGCCATACTGGGAAAAGACCAAAGGTCCATCGAGCCCAGCATCCTGTCCCCGACAGCGGCCAATCCAGGTCAAGGGCACCTGGCAAGCTACCCAAACATACAAACATTTTATACATGTTATTCCCGAAATTGTGGATTTTTCCCAAGTCCATATAGTAGCGGTCTATGGACTTGTCCTTTAGGAAACCATCCAACCCCTTTTTAAACTCTGCCAAGCCAACCGTCTTCACTATGATCTCCGGCAACGAATTCCAGAGTTTAATTATGCATTGGGTGAAGAAAAAGCTTCTTCTATTTGTTTTAAATTTATTACACTGTAGTTTCATCGCATGCCACCTAGTCCTAGTATTTTTGGAAAGCGTGAACAGACGCTTCACATCCACCTGTTCCACTCCACTCATTATTTTATATCTCTATCATGTCCCCTCTCAGCCGTCTCTTCTCCAAACTGAAAAGACCTAGCCTCCTTAGTCTTTCTTCATAGGGAAGTCGTCCCATCCCCGCTATCATTTTAGTCGCCCTTCACTGCACCTTTTCCAGTTTTACTGTATCTTTCTTGAGATGTGGCGACCAGAATTGAACACAATACTCAAGGTGCAGTCTCACCATGGAGCGATACAACGGCATTATAACATCCTCACACCTGTTCTCCATACCTTTCCTAATAATACCCAACATTCTATTCGCTTTCCTGGCCGCAGCAGCACACTGAGCAGAAGGTTTCAGTGCTTGGATAGATGACTTTGAATTTCAACCCCGATCTTTCAAAGACTGTTATTGTCCCTATCTCAGAAGAAAATCTAGAAAATTTTTCCTTTTGCCTAAAATGTGAGCAGATGTTTCCGGTGTTCATACCTACTTCATGAAATGCCCAGTATCTCATATCCCTTACTTTCCAAGATTTGCATGATATCATTGAATGAACATTTATTCAGCAGGGATAATAGTGGATACAGTGAATTGAGGAAGAAAATATATTTCACAGTCAAGCGTACGGGTAGGGTTTACAAAGCATGCAAACCCATTATATAGCAATATTAAGTTCCATTGCATCATTTGTGCTTAAACTCTACAGGCAAAATGCTTTCGTTCCATGATCCCTGAACATTTTTCTGTATCATTTCCCCCACCTCTAAACTTCAATTACTCAAGCTCTTTTTTTTCACTATGGGATTTCACATTTCACCTTTATTTGATATACTGCTAAAGTGAACAGATTTAAGTGGTTTACAGTAATAGATAAAAAAATTTGTAAAGGAATAAACGCTAGAGAGCACACAAGAAGACCTGGGTTATAAACAGTGTGTATAACATCAATTACAGTATTAATCAAGATAAACAGCAATCAATAAAAAAACAGGAAGATGGATGGTATTCAGAGTAAAAGGCAGGATGTCTTGCTGGGTGCTGTGGAAAGGACCATGGTTACCAATACCTGAGACAAAGGAAGCAGATCTTAGTCAAGGAAAGCCTGATCAAAACAGACTTAAACGTCTTAAGAGGGGTCTCCAGGAGTATGTTCAGGGCAAACTGTTCCAAAGGGAGGGGGTCAGCAACAGGGGCGTAGCCAGGCAACAGATTTTGGGTGGGCCTAAGCAGGAAGTGGGTGGGCACCAAGTGTTCTCCCCCCCTCCCCCGCTACGACCAGAAAAATATCTCAGCTGGCGGGAGAACGCTTCTTTCCAACTTGGCAGTCTGCAGCAGGCATGCGCTGAAAACTGAGCATTTGCAGGTGCCGGTATCGTGGAGAGTAGCGTTTTCATTACCATCAGGGGGGGGGGGGGGGGGTCTTCTGCTGGCAGAGCTTGGGATCCCTACCAGCTACCGCTAAATATGTGCTACTGTTGGGTGGGCCTGAGCCATAAGTGGGTGGGCCTTGGCCCACCTGTGGCTACGCCACTGGTCAGCAAATTAAAACAGGAGTTTAGCTTAGTTTAGTTTATTACATGCGGAAGGGCAGTTTCAAAAATCCCATCTAAATAAAAAAAAAATGTTCTGCTCATACCTCGGATTCTATATATAGTGCACGGAAATAGAAGAGTATTCCATAACAATGCACATAATCTAATTAGTTAACAAGCCAAACAGAAATGCTAATTGCCAACTAACAAGCAATTACTGATACTAATTGGAATTAATTAGAAGTTACACACAGAACTGTCTAAGCATATTCTATAATGTGCTGCGTGTAAATTCAAAGTTGCATAGTTGAATGGGCGTGGGCATTGGCGTTTCTAAAATCTATGCGTGTTGTCATAGAATACACCCAGTCTGCACCTAATTTGGGCATCAGCATTTACTCCAGGTTTTACTTGGCGTAACTGCCCGTGACTACATTTAGTGGCATGGACTGGCGCTCGGCATGTTCTATAAACCACATGGAAATTTAGGCTTATTCTATAAAGTACACCTAAACCCACTGAGGTGGCGCTAAGGGCTCCCGTGCTAACCCTGAAGCAACTGGGCAGCGCACGGTGCAGCCTAATTATCCCTTGGAAAAGCCCCGGCACTACAAAAATTGAAAATTCTCAGTTCACTCGGAGGGGCATAATCGAACGAAAATGTCTATCTCCATGGGCGTTTATCTCCGAGAACGGGTCCGTGAAGGGGCGGACCGAACCGTATTTTCAAAAAAAATAGACGTCCATGTTTTGTTCGACAATTTGTGAGCTGGTCGTTTTTGTTTTTCAGCGATAATGGAAAATGAAAGCGCCCAGCTCAAAAACGAATAAATCCAAGGCATTTGTTCGTGGGAGGGGCCAGGATTCGTAGTGCACTGGTCCCCGTCACATGCCAGGCACCAACCGGGCACCCTAGGGGGCACTTTTACAAAAAAAAAAAAAAAAGGTAAAAGAGCTCCCAGGTGCATAGCACCCTTCCCTTGTGTGTTGAGCCCCCCAAATCCCCCTCAAAACCCACTGCCCACAAGTCTACACCATTACTATAGCCCTAAGGGGTGAAGGGGGGCACCTACATGTGGGTACAGTGGGTTTGGGGGGGTTGGACGACTAAGCATTAAGCAGCACAATTGTAACAGATGGGGGGGGGGGGATGGGCCTGGGTCCACCTGCCTGAAGTCCACTGCACCCTTTAACAACTGCTCCAGGGACCTGCATACTGCTGCCAGGGAGGTGGGTATGACATTTGAGGGTGAAAATAAAAAGTTGTGAAACATCATTTTTTGTGGTGGGAGGGGGTTAGTGACCACTGGAGGAGTCAGGGGAGGTCATCTTCGATTCCCTCTGGGGGTAATCTGGTCATTTAGGGCACCTTTTGGGGCCTTATTCGTGAAAAAACAAGGTCCAGGAAAAGTGCCCTAAATTCTAGCTACAAACGCATACTTTTTTTCCATTATCGGCGAAAGGCGCCCATCTCTGTTCGGGTGATAACCATGCCCCAGTCCTGCCTTCACCAAGCCTTCGACACGCCCCCATCAACTTTGTACGCTTCCGTGATGGAGTACAGTTGAAAACGTCCAAGTTCGGCTTTCGATTATACCGTGTTATTCGTTTTTGTGCGATAAACGTCCATCTCCCGATTTAGGTCGGAACTTGGGCGTTTTTCTCATTCGATTATAAGCAGGATAGGCACATTTACTATAGCTGTAGCACAGGTAAAAAAAAAATCCCAAGCGAGGGCGCTCTTGTTTCGCAAGTAAATGTGGCTACGCAAACTGAAGATTCGGGTAAATTGTTCCATACATTTGCCCCACCGATAGAAAGAGATCGATGACGTGTTTCTACGAAGTGCCAAGCAGAAACACATAATTGGCTAGATACTTCAGAACGCAGTGACCTTGTAGGTTGATACATAGATAAAGTATTCAAAAAAATATTTTAGAACTTTATTGTAGACCGTTGATGGATCAAAACAAGCACTTTGAGAAGTCGATTAGATTATTGACTGTATAAGTTACACACCCATTTTTTGTGGAATAACAGTTTTTTTTCTCCCGTGAGGAGATGTTTCCTGTTGTTCCTTTTTTCTGGATGATTGTTAGAAATCAGTGATAGCTGCCGCTTCCGTTAATGGCTTCTATATTGAGTCCTCCCTGGCAGTGGATGTTTCAAATTGTTTAATTAATACATGTATGAATAGTCATATTGAATCTCTTCTCACTGACACTTTAAGCAAAATATTGGTAGTTTAATATTGAATCTTAGCACAAGGCCATTAATGAAATAAATAGAAAATGGAGTTTTTTATGGCCATGTAAAAATGGCCTCATTGTGCGGGAAAGACCTGTATAGAGCTAAAGCCAGTTTCTACCACGGCTTTGTGAAAGGACATCAACGTTAGATGCTTTAACCATGTCTACATTGTTTCCACTGAATCATTTGAATACATTGAATCACAATTAATCACTGTATAACTGAGCGTTTCTTCAAAATTTCTCATTCCTGTGCACAATTTTATGTGCACAAAAGTCTATTAAGATTACAAAATTATCAGGTTTATAGAGTAGTGATGGAGGAATTGTGAGGGGCTGGGGGAAAGAGACAATGTAATAGGGTAAGGCGGTGGAAGGGAAACCCTTGAAAACTTCTAGTCTGTAAACATTTATAAGGACTCTTAGGGGCCCCTTTACTAAGCTGCGTCAGGAGTTAACGCATGCCTAATGCAGCAAAACAAATGGTCTAATCCGGGAAGTGCTAAAGTGTCTCACATTAGTTTTGCAATGTTCGTGCAGTAACATAGTAACATAGTAGATGACGGCAGAAAAAGACCTGCACGGTCCATCCAGTCTGCCCAACAAGATAAACTCATATGTGCTACTTTTTGTGTATACCCTACTTTGATTTGTACCTGTCCTTTCAGGGCACAGACCGTATAAGTCTGCCCAGCACCATCCCCGCTTCCCAACCACCAGTCCCGCCTCCCACCACCGGCTCTGGCACAGACCGTATAAGTCTGCCCAGCACCATCCCCGCCTCCCAACCACCAGTCCCGCCTCCCACCACCGGCTCTGGCACAGACCGTATAAGTCTGCCCAGCACTATCCCCGCCTCCCACCACCGGCTCTGGCACAGACCGTATAAGTCTGCCCAGCACTATCCCCGCCTCCCAACCACCAGCCCCGCCTCCCACCACCGGCTCTGGCACAGTAAATATGTTTTGGACCTTTTTAGGGGGCATGTCAGAGGCAGAGAATAACATAGTAGATGATGATGGCAGATAAAGACCTCTACGGTCCATCCAGTCTGCCCAACAAGATAAACTCATTGTATGCGCTGCTTTATATGTATACCTGACCTTGATTTCTCCTTGCCATTTTCAGGGCACAGACCGTAGAAGTCTGCCCAGCTTCGCTTCCCAATTACCAGTGTTGCCACCCAATCTTCGCTAAGCTTCTGTGGATCCATTCCTTCTGAACAGAATTCCTTTGTGTTTATCCCACACATTTTTTGAATTCTGTTACCGTTTTCCTTTCCACCACCTCCCGTGGGAGGGCATTCCAAGTATCCACCATCCTTTTCGTGAAAAAATGCTTCCTGACGTTTTTCCTGAGTCTGCCCCCCCCCCTCCAACCTCAATTTACCCCAATTGCAATGGACTCAAGTACAAAACCTATTATGGATCCAACTTCTCCTTCTTAGGCAGCCAACTCTGGAATGCCCTCCCCAGACATATCCAATCAATCAGTGACTATCTCCCCTTCCGGAATTCATTAAAAACCCATCTGTTCAAGCAAGCCTACCCAAATGACCAAGACTAATCCTATGAACCCATCTACCCATCACAACGACAATGACCTAATCCACTTCTCCCACCTGTTTCTCTATGCTTATCCCATGTCCCATCCCCCTTCTGCCTCCTCTACCCCTCCTCCAATTGCTCACCTACCCTTGCTCATACCCCTTCTACTCCCTTCACTCTTGCCCATTCTCTACCTACTTATTTCTTTTATTATTCTGATATACTTAACATATTTTGTTTCTTCATCAATACTCTGTAATCCCTGTTACTATGTAAGCCACATTGAACCTGCTCTGAGTGGGAAAGCACGGGGTACAAATGTAATAATAAATAAATAAATAAATTTTACAGTAAAAAGTGGCCTACGGTACTGTTTTTGGTGCACCCTGGGCCATTTTTTTTACCATGGCTGGGAAAAAAAGGGCTCTTTTTAATGGGAGCAGTAGATGACTGTGTGTTAAAATTAAAAGTAGTGTTCGGCTAGTTGCTGCCACCTATTGACCTAGCGATAAGGGCTCACGCACTACACGTGCTGTTCTCATGCAGCATGCGCCAATGTGGCCGCGATGCCTATTACTGCCGGGACCCCCCCCCCCCCCCCATGGTAGAAAATAGAAAAATATTTTCTACCACGGGAAACAGTGCTCACCAACTTTGAAATTACCGTCGGGTGGGATTCCTAACCGGGCGGTAGTGTTGACTTGGCACATACTATATGGGCGGTAGCCCTACTGCCGTTTTGTAAAAGGGTCCTGGATGTTCCAGTGCTAACCAGCTACATTACCACATGCTAACTGGTTAGCTCAGGGATAATGCAGGAGCCCTTATCACCTAGAAAAAGTGTCAGTAAGTGCTCTGTTTAGTCTCTTTAAACGTCCTAAAAGCCTGTGATTGGCTAGTTGAAGTAACAGTGTGTGACGTCACTGTAAGCTTTATAAGGGGCCGCCATTTTCCTGACGAGTTGTCTCTGCAGCCTCCATCGAATTGAATGGAAAGTTAGCAAGCACAGTATTAATGTGGTAAAGGCGGTTAGCTTAGCTGAGTTTTAAAAAGGTTTGGACAGCTTCCTAAAGGAAAAGTCCATAGACCGTTATTAAATGGACTTGGGGAAAATCCACTATTCCTGGGATAAGCAGTATAAAATGTTTTGTATATTTTTGGGATCTTGCTGGGTATTTGTGACCCGGATTGGCCACTGTTTGAAACAGCATGATGGGCTCAATGGACCTTTGGTCTTTCCCAGTATGGCAATACTTATGTACTTACGTAATAGTTTGTGTAAGAATATTCAACTATCTCTCTCCTCCTCAGATTCTTCTGGCCTGTGATCCGCTGGCCACCGTTGATCGCGGTCGGTTGAAGAGTTCTCAAGAAGAGTAGAGACCTGACTGCCAAAGTTAAGTTCTGCTTTCTTGACTATTGTGCTGTTACATTTTAGAAAACAGTAGAGACCTGACAGCCTACGCCAGATTATGTTATAAAGATTTACCGGCTGTTTTAACGAACTAAGGAGGTTTTTGCCGATGATGAAGAAGTCCCGCTCCTGTATGATTCAGTGGCGTAGCCACAGGTGGACCTGGGTGGGCCGGGGCCCACCCACTTAGGGCTCAGGCCCACCCAACAGTAGCACACGTTTAGTGGTAGCTGGTGGGATCCCAAGCTCGGCCAGCTGAAGACTTCCTCCTGATGGTAACGAAAATGCCACTCTCCATGATACTGGCACCTGCTTATATTCAGTTTTCAGCGCATGCCTGCTGCAGACTGCCAAGGTGGAAAGAAGCATTTTCCCACCAGCTGAGATATTTTTTGGGTGGTGGTTGGGGGAGGGCAGAGAACAATTGGTGCCCTCCCAGTTCTTCCCTAGGCCCACCCAAAATCTGTTGTCTGGCTACGCCCCTGGTATGATTGTTGAAAAATTCTTGGAGCTTCTCGAGGCTTTTCCACCCATAACCTCTGTACTTGCGCAAGTTGTAACCCTCTATTATCTATTGTAACATTAGCACATGGCCATTAATGGAAAAAAGAGAAAATCTGGAGTTTCTATGACCACGATAAAAATGGTCTTAGCATGCAAGAAAGACCTGCATGAGGGCACACTAAGGCCAATTTTTACCGCAGCTTTGTAAAAGAACTCCTAAAATAACATCATCAAGCCATAAAAATATAGACATTTAAAAAACTTAGAAGTCCTAATTAGAACATGTTTTAGCCATTTCATGAATCAAGGCTGATTTGAAGTTGGCGTTTTGACAAAGCCATATGTTCAAAATAGCAAGCAATAAAGCAGTATCAACCTTCTAAGTAGAACTATGACCTCTAATGCAAACATTCAAAGTCAATTTATCATAAATCATTTTAAAAACTGAAGGAAAGTGATAAGGCTCAGCTTTCATCCTTACTTTGACAACAGACATTCTATCATATCAGCATCAGCAATTTAACGCTTTTCAAACATCAGACAGATCCATCAATTAGATGGAAATACTGATATACATATTAACTCCTCAAGGCAATGGATACCCGAGTGACACCCATACTAACGTTTATTATTATTTTCTGATTCTATATTGAAAGGTCTTCCTTGTCATTTAAGATTAATCTTCTACGTAGTTTGCTCTGGGTCATATGATGGGTGTTGTTTTTCTAGATAGCAGACCTCAAAAAACCAGGTTAGTAAATGATGAAATGTTCTAAATTATTGAACACTAGTAAAAATGGCCCGTTTCAGTCAGAAATGAAACGGGCGCTAGCAAGGTTTTCCTCGGAGTGTATGTTTGAGAGAGAGAGAGAGAGAGAGTGTGTGTGAGAAATGGAGTGTGTGTGTCAGAGAGAGAGAGAGAGAGAGAGAGAGAGACACACACACACACACAGAATGTGTGTGTGTTTGTGTCAGTGTGTGTGTTTGTGTCAGTGAGAGAGTGTGTGTGAGTCAGAGTGTCTGTGTGTGTGAGACTGTGTGTGTGTGACAGAGAGATAGAGTGTGATAGACAGTGTGTGTCAGAGAGAGTGTAAGAGACAGAGTGAGAGAGTGAATGAGTGTTTGCCCCCACCCCCACTCTCTCTTAGAGCCCCCCTCTCTCTCTCAGGGCCCTCCTCCTCTGCCCTTTATGGTCTGAGGACCCCCTTCCACCCCCACCTCTCTGGTCTCAGGACCCCCTCCCCTGACCCCCCTCCAGCCATCCATGTCCAGCGACCCTCCTCTCCCCCTGCCCCTACTCCAGCCACCCATGTCCAACGACCCTGCTCTCTCACATGTCCCCCCTCCAGCCACCCAGGTTGTCGCCCCGATCATCTCGCACCCGCTAAGTGGAGCGCCAGTCATCTTGGCAGAGCTGGCGCTCCGGAAGCCGGCCCGATCCTCTCGGCCCCACGAAGTGGAGCGCCGGACATCTTGGCAGAGCCGGCGCTCTGGAACTCACCCTGATCCTCTCTTTCTGGCCGCAGGATTCCTCGCAGCCAGGCTCCTCCTCCTCAGACAGGCCAGCCAACTGGAGGCTTCCCTGCTGGAGCCCTCGCCCCACCTCCTTCTCTGCATAATGGCAACGGTGACGTCAGGAACGGTGACGTCAACCTGACTTCAGAGCCTAGCTCAGCAACTCCAAAGGAGGCACGGACACAGGCAGCTATTTTAGAATGTTGGAGGTGAGAATTATTATGTAGGATGGTTGTCTTTAGCTGTAGCAGCTAATTTAAAACTCTTATGTTCTCATTTAGTATACATATTTTTCTGGCCTTTCTTAAATGCTGTTCTTACCAAATCTATGGTATGGTACCCAACATAATATATCAGCTGACATTTTGTAATAAGTACAGTTTTCTGAAATAGACTGAGGGCTTGATTTTCAGCAGGGGTTATGCATTAGTTCCTAAGTGGCCAATGCTTAACTTCCTTGTCTATATATTTTGAAAAGTGATATAAACAATACCGAGCTATTGAAATTGCCAAAGGTCCAGATATTATCTGTGTAATTATGGAACTGGTTAGGAGTGAGGTGGAGACAGCCCTAAAGATTATCCATTTAGCAGAGATATTCAACCAGTCTGCGAGTAAACAGATATTGCTGGTGTGGTCACTGAACTGTATATACAGTAATACCTCGGTTTTCATCGATAATCCATCCGAAAACAATTGGCAAAATCCAAAACCAATGAAAAACCGAGGCAATTAGTATTAGCACTCGCAATCAACAAAAAAAAGCACAAAAACACTGGTAAGCAATGGAATTGTTTGGCTAGACGCGCGGGCCGATGCTCACACAACGAGAAACAACGCCACACTCAGCAGAAGAATGCGTGGGTCGACCTTTGTTTTCGCAAAATTAGCAGCGAGGTCACGTTGGCACGCCGATGAAATCCGAGGCAACCGCCGAAATTCGAGACAAATTTTTCACAAAAAAGATCAATGAAAACCGAAACCGACGATAACCGAAGTCAACGAAAACCGAGGTATTACTGTATATCCAGCACCATTTGTTGTGGAGCTGAAGTTTAGAAAGGACACCCAACTAAGAATATGGACATCCAAGCCTGTATGTAAGATATGGACATCCATGTATCATGTATTTTAGAACAGGATCTGCTGACATAAAGCAAGTTCTAAAATACAACACAGTCCAAGTTCTGGATACATCTAGTATGATACTCCACTTTACAAACTGTCAGGGGCCCTTTTACTAAGCCGTGTAAGTGTCTACACACGTCCAACATGCGCCAAAATGGAGTCACCGCCCACCTACCGTGTGGCTCTTGCAGTAATTTCATTTTTGGCGCGCATCCGATATGCGCATCTGAAAAACATTTTTTTTATTTTTGGGCGTGCATAATGGATGTGCGGCAAGTGGAATTTGACGCGTGTAAGTCATTACCGCTCGGATTCTTTACCGCTAGGTCAATGGCTGGCGGTGAGATCGCAGACCCAAAATGGATACGTGGCAATTTTGATTTTGCTTTATGTCCATTTTCAACAACAAAAAAAAAAGGCCTTTTTTACAGGCGTGCTAAAAAATGGATCAACGCACACCCAAAACATGCGCCTACACTACCGCAAGCTATTTTCCAGTGCGCCTTTGTAAAAGGACCCCTGAAACATCCAAACTATGAACGGGGTAAAGTAAGGGACATGGCTGTCTATGTGGCAGCAGAGAAACATCTGTATTATAAAATGGCCACTCAGACTTCTATGTAAAGGAGTAGTGTAATGGTGAGAGCAACCTGCTAAGAACCACCACAGAGATCCAACGGTTACTGGGTCAAGTCCCAATGCAGCTTTTTGTAAATTCTGATTTTTTTTTTTAGATTGCGAGCTCTCCAGGGACAGGAAAATATCTACTATGACTTCCCTTACTCCATTCAGTGGAGAATTGCTTGATTGGAGCACCTTTCTGTAACCTGGACGTGCCAAGCACCAGGTCTAAATATGGACGCTCATCTTTTTGAACATGGACGTTCCTTCCCCTTCTGCAATGGGAACTGGGTGTCCATCTTTTTGCCCCTCTTCAGTCCTGCCTAAAAGGTCCAGACCACACCCCCTTGCCATATGGATGTACAACAGTTTTAGAGGTTCATATTTTGGATTTATAAAATTGGTATTTGAACATCTATGCAATATGGATGCCTAAATGCCAGTTTTCAGACACTCAAAACTGAATAGAGTTTCTAAAATAAGCACCCTAGAGGCCCATTTTCAAAGCACATAGACTTACAAAGTTATGTAAGGACCTCTTTTATTAAGCCACACTAGTGATCCCTGGTGCGGTAATGCTGTCAAAGCCCATTCACATTGAATGGACTTTGTTTATTTATTTGTTGCATTTGTATCCCACATTTTCCCACCTATTTGCAGGCTCAATGTGGCTTACATTGTTCCGTCATGGCGATCGCCAATTCCGGAGTTAGAGATACAAGTGGTATTACATTAAAGATCATGACTGCCATAGTAGATTAAGCAGTCAAGTAATTAAGAGTTCATATTTGGAATTGGAGGTAGAGTAATATTGTGTTAGAGTTCATTCATGGTATGATAGACCTTGGTAGTCAAGTATGTTGGCATTGCCATGTGGGAAACCCACGCACAGATGGCACCGTAGGGGTCCTTTTACCACACCTTGCTAAAAGGACCCCTAAATGCCCATCCCTAGAAGAAATATTTTTTTAGTGCGCGGTTTGCACGCATGCATTGCAAAATCATTCCGGGATGCGTCAGCACATCTCGCGGCGACCCGTTTTCAGCTGCAGTAAGCACGTGGTACTGCTTACCACAGCTTTGTAAAAGGACCCCCCTAGTGTGTGGGCAGATTTGCCCATGATGGAAAAAGTAGTGGGTTCACTGATCTTAGGGGACAGAAAATTCATGCAAGTCTTTCATTTTTCGTTTGCACCTAGCTCAAAATCCCATGGGGATTCAAACACTGCCAGCTTTTGAAACCTGGCCTCAAACAACTTCCTTTTATGAATTTTTAACTGCAAGCATTTTTCAGAAGGGAAAAATATTAAAAATAAGTTAAATACAAAATATGATTTAACAATAACTACATCGTATTATGACAGTTACTCATAAGTAGCCATTATGGGAATTGGAGCCTATAATAATGAAAATAATACCAAAGTTGTGGCAGTGACTTTGCTGCAAAAAATTAATTTCCATTAGCAGGAAATAGTGGTCCCCAGATCAAAGCACTCTCGATATGAAGGAAGTTAATCAAACCACATGAACACTCACTGTGAAACACAAGAGAGATAGCGAAAGGTTATAAGTATACAGCAAGCAATAAATATTGGCAGTTTGTTACAACTGCCCTATGCTGGACTTGTAAACATCAGGGTATATTATTAATGTAGGGTCTTCGGAATCATGTGAACTAACACTTTCTCACCATCTCTAACTCAATTTTATGTCTTCCAGAATACAAAATGAGTTCAATACCTTTACATTGCCTTTCCAAAGGCAATGAACCCATCTTTAATTATTTCTCACTTCTCAATATGCATTTCTGTTCCTCTCCTCTCCCCTTCTTCTCGGCCTTTCTCATGTGCTCTGAGGAAAGCCCGCTCTGTCTTCAACAAACGTTCCTAGATCCACGACCTCTTTATCTCTCGTACTCTCCATCTACTTACCGTAACTGAGACATGGCTTTGCCCTGAAGGCTCTGCTTCAGCTGTGGCCCTGTGTCATGGAGGTTACCTTTTCTGCCATACTCCTCGTCCAGTTGGCTGTGGAGGTGATGTCAGGCTACTACTCTCACTCTCTTGTAGATTTCAACTTCTTCTTCCACCTCAATCTCACTGTTTTTCTTCCTTCGAAGTACACTCCATCCATCTATTCACTCCTCAGTCTCTCCGAGTAGCAGTCATTTATCGACCCTCTGATAAGCCCCTTTCTTCCTTTTTCACTGACTTTGACTCCTGACGTTCCTTCTTTTTTGAACCTTCATCTCCTTCCCTCATTCTTGGGGATTTTAGCATTCATGCTAATGATCCCTCAGACTTATGCATCTCAGTTTCTCACTTTAACATTCTCTTTCAGTCTTCAACTGTGCTCCACTTTAGGCATGGCCATTTGCACCAACTAAAATGTGGTGCAAATGTACATGCCTAAATTATTATTATTTTTAAATGTTGCTCATTTCTTTTTCAGTAGTAGCTTAAGGTGAGTTACATTCAGGTACACTAAGTAGTTCCCTGTACCAGGAGAACTCAGAATCTAAGGGCCCTGTTTACTAAACCACACTATAGGCATTGTATCGTTCTTAGTGCGTGCTAAAAATTAACATGCGCTAATGCTAGAAACAGCCATAGAAATATATGGGTATCTCTAGCATTAGCACACGCTAAAAATGCTAGTGTGCCTTAGTAAACAAGGCCCTAAGGGGCCCTTTTACTAAGCCACGTAAGCGTCTACGTGTACCCAACATGCACCAAAATGGAGTTACCGCATGGCTATCACATGGCCCTTGTGGTAATTTCATTTTTGGTACGTGTCCACTATGCACACCCGAAAAATATTTTTTATTTTGTGGTGCGCCATCAGCTACACGCGCCAAATGGCATTTGGCGCGTGTAGGTCATTACCGTCCGGTTACCACATGAGACTTTACCGCTAGGTCAACGGCTGGCGGTAAGGTCTCAGACCCAAAATGGACACATGACAATTTTGATTTTGCTGCATGTCCATTTTCGGCAAAATTATTTAAAAAGGGCTTTTTTACAAGCGCACTGATAAATGAATTGGCGCACGCCCAAAACCCACGCCTACACTGCCACAAGCCATTTTCAGCGCATCTTAGTAAAAGGGCCTGAGGCAATGGAAGGTTAAGTGACTTGTCCCAAGATCACAAAGAGCAGCAGTGGGGAGTTGAACCGGTCATCTCTGGATGTCAAAACTGGTGCTCTAACCACTAGGCCACTCCTGGTGCGTAACCACCCTTATTCTATAACAACGCACATAAATGCTAGAAACACCACATTCTGCCCATTACCCTCCCTATTTTTACACACACGGAAAATTAATTAATTTATGCATGTAAATTCTAATTCACTCTAATTGCTTGCTCTGAGGCTGCTTTAAGTGGTATAAAGCGGGGTATAAATGTTCTGAATAAATAAATTATTGGTGCTAATTACTTGTCATTTAATTAAAATTTTGGTGACCTTTATAGAATTAGGGAGAAAATATCTGAATATTTCATACAGGTCCTCAAAGAAAAACATTAACAATTTGGCGCAATGAAGATGCCATTAAGGGGGTTGTTACTAATGATTGTTAAGGGAACAACACTTTTGCCTCTTAAAGCACATTAATTGGCAAATTTGTGCATCATTTTACTGTGACATATCTTGGTTTACTATAACATGCATTAATGAGATGCAAAATACCTCATTATTTTGCAAAACAAATAACACAGCTTGTGGTGAACTTTGTAAATCTAAAAGAAAATTTCAACAAAAAGGCAAGTAAAAAAAAAATCAGGGTAGACATTCCAAGTGGCTAGAATCTTGCAGAGATACGCAAAAATAACAAACAACATATTTCTACAATACCTTTTCATATATGTATCATAATATATTTGCTACATTCACTCATACCGTATTTTCCTGTATATAACCCACACACATGTATATCCCGCACCCACCTATAGCCCGCAGATAAAGCTAAGGGGCCCTAGTGGTAAGGTCTCACGCGGTAACTGGACGGTAATGGTCTACATGCATAAAATGCTGATTACTGCCCAATTACCACCCGCACATCAGAAAATAAAAATATTTTCTGGTGTGCATAGCAGTCATGCATCAAAAATGAAATTCCTGCAAGGGCCATGCGGTAGATGGTTGGTAACTGAAAACTGAATTGCGTTGGGCATGCGTAGACACCTATTCGGCTTAGTAAAAGGGCCCCTTTGTAAGTCATAAGTAATGCCATACTGGGAAAAGACCAAAGGTCCATCAAGCCCAGCATCCTGTCCCCGACAGTGGCCAATCCAGGTCAAGGGCACCTGGCAAGCTACCCAAACGTACAAACATTTTATACAAGTTATTCCCGAAATTGTGGATTTTTCCCAAGTCCATTTAGTAGCGGTCTATGGACTTGACCTTTAGGAAACCGTCCAACCCCTTTTTAAACTGCCAAGCTAACCGCCTTCACTATGTTCTCCGGCAACGAATTCCAGAGTTTAATTACGCGTTGGGTGAAGAAACATTTTCTCCTATTTCTTTTAAATTTACTACACTATAGTTTCATCGCATGCCCCCTAGTCCTAGTATTTTTGGAAAGTGTGAACAGACGCTTCACATCCACCTGCTCCACTCCACTCATTATTTTATATACCTCTATCATGTCTCCCCTCAGCCGTCTCTTCTCCAAACTGAAAAGCCGTAGCCTCCTTAGTCTTTCTTCATAGGGAAGTCGTCCCATCCCCGCTATCATTTTAGTCGCCCTTCGCTGCACCTTTTCCAATTCTACTATATCTTTCTTGAGATGCGGCGACCATAATTGAACACAATACTCAAATTGCGGTCGCACCATGGAGCGATACAACGGCATTATAACATCCTCACATCTGTTCTCCATACCTTTCCTAATAATACCCAACATTCTATTCGCTTTCTTAGCCGCAGCAGCACACTGAGCTTCAGTATATTATCAACGACGACACCCAGATCCCTTTCTTGGTCAAAATCGTATATAAACCGCACCCGTGTATACCCCACATTTATTGCAATAAAATGAAAAATTGTATATTACTTCTATTGAAAAGCACTGATTTTCTAAATAAATTTGTGTATAACCTGCGCTTTTGTATACTTGCACCTCTAGCAACAAAAAATGTAAAATCACGTATAACCCACGGGTTGCACACTCGAAAATACAGTAAGTATAATCAGTCTCGTGATGCTCTTAAATACAGCAAATATCAGATATCTTCTAATTGTATAGGTTTTCATTTTCTTTCATTTCTTGTGAAAAGCAATCATTTGTGCATATCCCTGAGCTATAATCAAGCAATACATTATGTTGACAGATGAGGCAATTGATGGGGTTCTCAGTGACTGCATCATTCCTGTGTCAATCATTCCAAGTGACAGGATGATGACAGTGACCAATAGCAATGACAGACAGAATTAACAAATTGTTCTCAATAAAGATTTGTGTCTAATATTAGATTTAACCATAAAATGAACGATATTTAAACATGTCATTGAAATATGGCAACCGATAATTTGTACAGTAGTTACATATGGTTTCTTTTACAAATTCAGTTTGGCAATTTATTTTTAAATTCATATACCTGATTAGAATTTAAATGTATTCGTTTCATAGAATTATTTTATTCTTCAAAATAGACATGTTATTAGTATGTTAATCCATAAAGCATGAACACTTAACTGATTCTTCTTCAACTTACAAATTTATAACATGGACAGCTGAGACCGTCATACTTCACACATACTTGGGGCAAGATAATTACTACTACTACTACTACTACTACTACTACTACTATTTAGCATTTCTATAGCGCTACAAGGCGTACGCAGCGCTGCACAAACATAGAAGAAAGACAGTCCCTGCTCAAAGAGCTTACAATCTAATAGACAAAAAATAAATAAAGTAAGCAAATCAAATCAATTAATGTGAACGGGAAGGAAGAGAGGAGGGTAGGTGGAGGCGAGTGGTTACAAGTGGTTACGAGTCAAAAGCAATGTTAAAGAGGTGGGCTTTCAGTCTAGATTTAAAGGTGGCCAAAGATGGGGCAAGACGTAGGGGCTCAGGAAGTTTATTCCAGGCGTAGGGTGCAGCGAGACAGAAGGCGCGAAGTCTGGAGTTGGCAGTAGTGGAGAAGGGAACAGATAAGAAGGATTTATCCATGGAGCGGAGTGCACGGGAAGGGGTGTAGGGAAGGACGAGTGTGGAGAGATACTGGGGAGCAGCAGAGTGAGTACATTTATAGGTTAGTAGAAGAAGTTTGAACAGGATGCGAAAACGGATAGGGAGCCAGTGAAGGGTCTTGAGGAGAGGGGTAGTATGAGTAAAGCGACCCTGGCGGAAGATGAATAAATAAATAAATAAATAAATATAGTATATAAATATAAACAATACAGTCAGTCAATAATTACAATCACATGAGGATGGATATAAAAACATTTATAAGACCTGATCCAATCAAATGATTTTGAGAACCTTCTCCCTCCCCCCCTCCCCCCACTGATTTCCTGCTGTTTTTGCTCCTCCACCTTTCAATTGTTTATGCATCTGACCTGATGCGTTCCAGCAAGATGCGTCGACTTTAAGCCAGCTTTGCCTTCATACAAATATATGGATCCTACAATGTCTTTGTGTTCTCCCTCATCTGGGTCCATTCACATTAATGTTGACATCATTCCATTGAAAAAGCTGCCAAACCTATCCGTTTCTTACCACATTTCAGTGTCTGCTGCCAATCAGGCAAGGTGGATATATAGTCCTGCCCACTATTACAATAGTGCAGCAACACAAAAAAATACAATACGATCATAAAAAATGGCAATTGGTTGGGGAAAGCTGATAAGTGCTTCAGGAGAACATAGGAAGGAGAAAAAAAGTACATGACTTCTCCTTTTATCCTCCACTGCTAGGACCAAGCCTCTTCAAGACCCCATCCAGCAACAAATCATCTAGCAATCAAAATTCACCCTCATTTAGCGTGAACAAAGCAGCCACTACCATGCGTTGTTGCCCCATCCATTTGCCACCCCCACCCCCTTTCAACAGTGCTCACTCTTGTTCTCTTTCTCTCTCTTCCCCCCCCCCCCCCCACTCTCTTACTATAATATAAGATTTGCATTCTTTTGAATCCAAATGGTGCTTGTTAACAGAATTGGCTTTCTCACTTTCTTGAGTAGCTAAGAGAGGAATAATTGAACGGCGCCGGCGAAATAGATTGCCGGTGATCTATTTTGGTGGCGCCGCAAACAGCTGGCCGAACCGTATTATCGAAAAAGATGGCCGGCCATCTTTTCATTCGATAATACGGTTTGGCCGAGCCAAATGCCAGAGTTCGCCAGGTTTGAGATGACCAGTTTCGTTTTTCAGCGATAATGGAAAAAAATGCCGGCCATCTGAAACCCAGCGAAATCCAAGGCATTTGGTAACGGGAGGAGCCAGCATTTGTAGTGCACTGGTCCCCATGATATGCCAGGACACCAACTGGGCACCCTAGGGGGCACTTCTAAAAATGTTTAAAAAATACACAAATAGCTCCCAGGTACATAGCTCCCTTACCTTGGGTGCTGAGCCCCCCAAATCCCTCCTAACCCCACTCCCCACAACTCTACACCATTACCATAGCCCTTATGGGTGAAAGGGGGCAGCTACATGTGGGTACAGTGGGTTTGGGTGGGGGGGGGGGGGTTTGGAGGGCTCAACACTTAGCACCACAAGTGTAACAGGTAGGGGGGATGGGCCTGGGTCTGCCTGCCTGACGTGCACTGCACCCATTAAAAACTGCTCCAGGGACTTGCATACTGCTGTCAGGGAGCTGGGTATGACATTTGAGGCTGGCATACAGGCTGACAAAAAAGGTTTTTATTTTTATTTTTTTAGTGTGGGAGGGGGTTGGTGACCACTGGGGGAGTATGGGGAGGTCATCCTCCATTTCCTCCGGTGGTCATCTGGTGAGTTGGGGCACCTTTTTGAGGCTTGGTCGTGAAAATAAAAGGACCAAGTAAACTCAGCGAAATACTGATTAACGCCGCTTTTTTTCCATTATCCGCAAAAGCCGGCCATCTGGTTGCCACACCCATGCCCGCCCATGTCCCACCTTCGCTACACCACCGACATGCCCCCTTGAACTTTCACTGGCTCGGCGATGGGAAAGCGGCGATGGTGTCAAAAAAGCAGCTTTCGATTATACGGATTTCGCCGCTTTTGAGAGATCACCGGCCATCTCCCGATTTATGTCGGAAGATCGCTGGCGATCACTTTCGAAAATAAGTCTGATAGTCATAAGTAAAACAAAATTTTCTCCTAAATTCCTTCACATAAATAAGTTTGTTGACTTTGTGCAGAATGCTCATGAGGCTTGATTCCAAAGCACAAATCAACTGGAAGTAAAGGCTAATGACCATACATTAGAAGTATAATGACACATTTGTACCTTCATTTTTAATACATCTGCATCTACTGAAGGTTGGCCATACTTCTGCCATGTCATTTTCTTCTGGCTATCTAGCTTACTTAAAAGGGTTCTTTTGAAGCACCCAACTGTATTTCCCTTCAGTTGATAAGCAGTTGTTTGTGTTTTGGTTCCACAGTTCGGAAACAATTTTGCAGTTTATTACCTTTCAAATTTGCCCCTTGGTTAGTGTGGATTGTTATAGGACTGCGTTTTTCAACTGGTGTGCCGCGGAAGTTGAGGGTCAAAGTTTGCTTGTCTCTGGTTGTCAGCAGCAGCAAGCAGAGAGCAGCCTGCTCACGCCAACCCTGGAACCTTCTTCTCTGATGCTTCCCACCTATGCAGAAGCAGGAAGTTACATCAGAGAGAATGTTCTAGGGTTGGCATGAGCAGGCTGTATGAATTGCTGCTCACTGCTGCTAATCACTAGAGACAAAAACACTGTTTAAAAGGTACATCGGTGGGGGGGGAGGGGGGCAAGAGAGACAAGGGGAGATGCCTGGTCACCGGCAGAAGAGATGGGTGGGGAAGAGAAGGCAAATGCTGGACTGTGTGAGGGGGGAAGAGAAGGTAAATGTTGGACTATTTGTGAGGGTGGGGTAAGAAGATAAATAGACTATCTGTGGAGAAGGTAAAATACTGGAGGGAGTGCAGGTGGGGAGAAGACGGTGGGTGTTGGGGTTAGTAAAAAGTAAAATGTTGGACCCTGTGTAGGGGTGTACCTCAACAATTTTAGGAAATCCATAATGACGGACGTAATTTTCCCCAGAGGAACACTTTAAGCAGTCTAATCCTTTGCAGGATACATCTCAGCATACTTCATAAAATGGTAAATGAAAGAATATTTTGAGTTTCTTTCTACCTGTTCTAACTTAACCTGCTTAGCTATATGGATGGTGGCTGAATATAGCCACTATCCATGCTGTTGGGCAGTGTGAGGGAGTGTATAAGACAGGAATGTGGAACCTCGGTCCTTGAGGGCAGCAAACCAGTTGAGTTTTCAGGATTTTCCCAATCAATATGTATGAGATCTTTTTCCATGGACTGCCTCCATTGTATGCAAATGAATCTCATGCATATTCATTGGGGAAATCCTGAAAACCTGACTGTGTTGCGGAACTCGAGGACCGAGGTTGCCCTCCCTTGGCAAAAGAGAACCCTGGTCCTCCTTAAACACTTCCACTACCAGGTCACCTTAACAGAGAAAGGGCTGGAGAATTGAGCCAGGAGGGAGTGGTCCAGCCAGGGAAGATAAAAACCCAGAGCTGGGGTCAGTCAGAGAGGCCTACACAAAGGTCAGCAGAGATGAACTTGGACTGTATAAGTTACCAAACAATGAATTTATAATACTTTGGCTCCACATGTATTTTATACTATAAACATATTTAAATATGAGAAAAAAAGGAACTCAGTAACCAAAGAATACAGATCCAGAGATTTTTTAAATCTGCAGTCAACTGGGGCATTCGGCACTGCTCATTCGTCCACTCTCCTTTTACCACCAAAAGAAGACATAGGACCAGCTGCTTCTTTGACAAATTTGGAATTTATTATGGCCGCACTTTGCATTACATCTCATAAATCGCATTTACTTCTGTTGCCAATTTCATAACTCGTAGGAAACCCCTGGGTACACAGCTTGTCATTCGTTTCTTGCTCCTCGCGCTGCCGGTTGTGTCGTAAAAGCACACCCCCGATGATTAGGGTGCCTCCCATTTAAGGACGCACCCTGCGTAATCTCAGGGCCCCCGGCCGTTTAAGCCAGGCGCCGACGCGATCACGCTAAATGAACTTCAACCTGGCCCCTTGCCGGTCATACACTTGCACTTGACCTTGAACGTCAGCCATTAGTCCCCACCCACGAGGAACTATTCTGTGCTGCCATGCTGTGTACCCACCGTAGGTTTACCTAATCCCTATCCCTAACCGCCTAGTGCGACAGTTGTGCCCTAAACTGTGGGTGGGTGGGCCGGGTCAGCTCCTCTGGCTTGCTGATTCCTGCTCGAAAGGACCTTTCCTTACCTGCTGACCCTCTTTTATGTCTTCCCTCTCCGTTCCGCCCCCCCCTTTCCCTATTCTTCTTAACCCTTTCCTTCCCGCTGGCCTACAGCCCAGTTGTGTCCGGCCTCCCTAATTGGTTTGGCCTCCTCCTCAACTGGGGCATTCGGCACTGCTCATTCGTCCACTCTCCTTTTTCATAGATCCTTAAAAACCCAATGTTCATTTCAACTGTGTGTTCCCGGGAAGACGCAGCTCCCAAAGTAAAATAGAGCATGATTCTGATTTTTGAGGTGAATCGCTAAAGTTTGCTGAATTCTTCAGCAACCCCTGAAGAAGCCTATTCTAGTGATGAAACGGGCTCCGTTGGGTTTGGAACATTAAAGATAAATGGTTCATCTGATCTTTTATGGACAATTAAATAATGGCACTGTACGTTTTTTGCACGGTTGAAATGAACATTGAGTTTTTAAGGAACGATGGTTCATTCCTCTTTCAATCTGTGAATGCAGATTAAAAAAATCTGTGGATCTGTATTCTTTGGCCTCTGAGGTCCAAAGTATAAAAAATTCAATATTTGGTCATTTTAGACCTTTTTGTTTGTGTCAGTCTGGGAGGCCTAGAACTGGAAAAAAACAGCCCTCCAGACAATGGGGCCCTTTTACTAAGCCGCGCAAGCGTCTATACATGCCCAACACGCACCAAAATGGAGTTACCGCACGGCTACTGCATGGCCCTTGTGGTAATTTCACTTTTGGCACGTATCCGCTACGCGCACTCCAATAATATTTTTTTTAATTTCTGGCGCGCATCAGCTACGCACACCAAGTGGCATTTGGCGCACGTAGGTCATTACCGCCTGGTTACCACACGAAACTAGGCTGGTGGTAAAGTCTCAGACCCAAAACGGACAAGTGGCAATTTTCATTTTGCCGCACGTCCATTTTCGGCAAAAATTTAAAAAAGGGCTTTTTTACAGGTGCACAGAAAAATGGATTGGCGCGCATCCAAAACCCGCGCCTACATTACCACAAGCCCTAAATCTCCATTACCTATGTCTAAGGAGTAGTTTGTTATAACCTAAGAGAGCCCTCTGCTTTGTTTCTCACATTACAGTCACGAAGAAGGGGGTGTTTTTATTTGTTCTTAAAAATGACCCTGTTTCTTTACAGGCTTCCTAGCGGTACAGTGCTTGAACACTTCCCACGCCATCACAGACAGTTATAGATTTATTAAGTGCTGTCACTTCTTCAGACAGTGGCACTGAGAATATATAAAGTATTTAAAAATTGCAGCCAATGGTAGAAAAAAATAATAATCACTGACTATGGAGTCTAAATTTTGACCCAAGTGTGTCTTATATAGCACTGTATGTCTTTTCCAGTTCAATGTCAGTAACACTCAAACACAAAGCTGTATTTGGTATATGATACAGATCTTTAAAATCACGTGTGGAGTAGAACGAGTAGACGTGAATCACTTGTTTACTCTTTTCAAAAGTACTAGGATTAGAGGGTATTCAATGACGTTACTGCATTGTACATGTAGAACAAATCAAAGAAAATATTTTTTTACTCAATGTGTAAGTAAGCTCTGAAATTCATTGCCAGAGAATGTTGTAAAAGCAGTTAGCATGGCAGGTTTTAAAAAAGGATCGGTCAAGTTCATGAAAGAAAAGTCTATCAAGCATTATTAAGGTGGAATTAGGAAAAGTCACTGCTTGTTCCTGAAATAAGTAGAATGAAATCTATTATACTTTTTTAGGATCACCAGCAATGTTTCCTCCAAATTCTGCAGAAGCACTCCAACCACATTCCTGTTGATGGGGGAGGGGAGTCTTCAATGTTGTGCTTTCAATCTCTGGGGACAAGCAAGTACCATGGAGTCCTGCAAAGCGTGCCTGTCCTTTACTATTGACAATGAGCACCCTCTCTGGCAGGAATGTAGGGGACCCTTTTACTAAGCCACATAAAACGTCTACGGGCGCCCAACGTGCGCCAAAATGGAGTTACCGCCAGACTATCACGTGGCTCTTGCGGTGATTTCATTTTTGACGTGCGTCCGATATGCATTTTGTGGCGCACATCAGCTACACTCGCCAAGTGGCATTTGGCATGCGTAGGTCATTACCACCCGGTTACCGTGTGAGACTTTACCACTAGGTCAATGGCAATTTTCATTTTGCCGCACATCCATTTTTGGCAATAACAACAAAAAAAGAGGCCTTATTACAGGCGCGCTAAAAATTGGATCGGCGAGCACCCAAAACCCGCGCCTATACTACCGCAAGTCATTTTTCAGCGAGCCTTAGTAAAAGGGCCCCCAGGCGAAGGACTCTTGATAGCCAATGAAAGCACTGACTAAAGCATTAAGGGACAGGTTTTCATTCTAATACTTGTGCAAAGGAGCAAGTTTCACTACTACACATTACAACTTCTATGACCCCTGATGCAGACGCTGTGCTCCGAAACAAGGCACGTGCCGGGTCATCTTTGGAAGAAGGTGAAGATGGTTGTCCAAGTTATGTGACTGAAGGAACTTTGTCCTGATTTTGAAGGCTCTTGGTGCTTTCTTTGGCTATTTGGATTTTGCTCTACTGCTACTTATCATTTCTATAGCGCTACAAGGCATACACAGCGCTGTACACCATACACAAAAAAGACAGTCCCTGCTCAAAGAGCTCACAATCTAAATATGGAATGTTGCTAGTGGAATAGCAACATTCCATGTAGAATCTCAAATAGTAGCAACAGAATCTCCAATAGTAGCAACATTCCATGTAGAATCTCAAGTAATAGCAACATTCCAGAATCTCAAATAGTAACAACACTGCACTAACCACTAGGCTACTCCTCCACTAGCAACATTCCATCTAGAAGCCTGCCCTTGCAGATCAGCAACGCAGCCGCGCAGGCTTCTATTTCTGCGAGTCTGACGTCCTGCACATACGTGCAGGACGTCAGACTCACAGAAACAGAAGCCTGCGCGGCTGCGTTGCTGATCTGCAAGGGCAGGCTTCTACATTACTACTACTACTTATCACTTGTATAGCGCTACAAGGCATACACAGCGCTGTACACCATACACAAAAAAGACAGTCCCTGCTCAAAGAGCTTACAATCTAGATAAGACAGGTAAACAGACAGAACAATTAAGGGTAAGGCAATAAAGAGGTGAAGATAAAAGGACAGAAATAAAGAGGTGAGGATAAAAGGACAGGGCAAGTGAGTAGTGGTTAGGAGTCAAAAGCAGTGGTAAAGAGGAGGGCTTTAAGTTTGGAATCGAAGATGGTCAGAGACGGGGCTAGACGTTCTGTACTTTGAACCCTCTCTGTGCTGTGCGGTGAAGGACAGCTTAATTGCCAGGTGCTTGACCTGGATTGGACACTGTTGGAAACAGGATACTGGGCTTGATGGATCTTTGGTCTGTCTCAGTGACGCTTATGTCCCTAAGGCTAATGCAACATTATTGTGTATTCAAAGGATATTAATGATGTATTAAGAATAATGCATTTTAGTATGGTGGCGGGGGAGGGGAGGGGAGCTAGTTATTAACTGCTGGTGGTAAAAGACTTTCCGTCAGTTTTCTTGTTTCTACCACTGGAAGTCAGTCTGGGATCTGTTAACACCTGCTGGATGTATATGCATTTTCGACAGGTCAAAATCAGTTTTCCCAGAAGGCTTAGGGTCTATATCATAAAACTTTGGAAGTGTCAGAAACAATAGTTAAAAGATTAACCATTGTGATCTTTAACTACATGCTCTGCAATTACCTTATGTGCATCAGTGGCTAGAGGAACAGCTGTGCTGCTGAAAGGATTTGGCATTTAATATTTCTTCATTAGCTCTCATCGCTTCCTTTGCACGGAAAATACTAGAGGGCGACACAGATCTCCAGCCACCATTTGGCTTGCTGCGAGGAAGATCACCTACACTGGCATGAGAAATATGCAGAGACACTGCATTTCCTTCATTCTATTGCTATGCAGGTGTTCCAATTGGGTCACATTTCCGAAAGCTTTAAGAACATTCCCCCGGGTTCTATATAGCGCGGCTTAAGTTGCGCGCACAAATCCAGCCACATTCTGGATTTGTGCGTGCAACTTAATTCGTTAACAAGCCAATCAGCACTGATAATTGCAACCTAACAAGCAATTATTGACACTTAATTTGCCTTTTTACTAAGCTGCATAGGCGCCTATGCGCACCCAATGTGCGCCAATTCAGAGTTACCGCCCAACTACCACGTGGCCCATATGGCAATTTCATTTTTTACGTGCATCCACTATGCCTGCCAGAAAATATATTTTATTTTCTGGTGCGCAGCAAAAATCGGGCCGTAACTCTGACTTGACGTGCGTAGGAGATTACCGCACAGTTAACACGAGAGACCTCACTGCTAAGCCAATGGCTGGCGGTAAGGTCTCAGACCCAAAATGGATGCGCAGCAATTTTTATTTTGCCGCACGTCCATTTTCTGCAAATATTTTTAAAAAGGCATTTTTTTTGCAGGCCTGCTGAAAAATGGATCTGTGCGAGCCCAAAAATAGGTGTGTGCTAAACGCTATGAGCATCTTTAGCGTTTAGCGTGGGCCTATTTTTAGCATGCGCTAAAAACGCCAGCGTGTTTACATAAAAGACCCCTTATGTGCGTTGTTATAAAATACACCCAATCCGCACCTAATTTCGGCATTGGCATTTTCACCAAAGGTTTACTTGGTGTAAGTGCCTGCAGCTAAATTTAGTTGTGTGGATGTGTGTTCTGTGTATTCTATAAACCGCATGGAAATTTAGGCGTATTTTATTTCGAGACTGATTTTTTTTAGGCTTGATATATAGAATCCCGTGGCGTAGCTACGTGAGGCCACGGGGGCCTGGGCCCCCGTAGATTTGGCCCTGGACTCCCTGCTGATGACTCTTTCTACCCCCCTCCCGCAGCCATCGCTTACCTTTGTTGGCGGGAGACCCCAACCCCCGCCAGCCGAGGTCCTCTTCTTCTGGCGCAATGTAGGTGACGGCAGCAGCGGGGAAGTTGGTGGCAGGAGAGGGGTCGAGAGGGTCGGCGGCGGGGGGTCAAAGTTGATGGTGGCGGCGGCAGGGGGGAGAGGTTGGAGGCACCGGGGGGGGGGGCTAAAATGTGCCCCCCTCACCTCAGGCTTTGGCCCCCCTCCCGCTGAAGTCTGGCTACGGCCCTGATAGAATCTAGTCCTAAATGTCACGCTGAGCTGATGTGGAATTTTTTTTCCCCATACATGTGAATTCCCTTTCAAAAATGTGCAGCTTTCAGTTCTGCTCAAGCCACATCCAAATGATAACCCTTTGAAATCTCTGAGCAAACAGGGTTTTTTTGAAATCAATAGCTACATGTGTATTTGATATACATGTATAACATGTCCCTATTTACTCATGGATATGTGTTTCTAAAATAATGGCCTAAATCTTAGATAGACGAGGAAAAATTATTTCAAAAAAGTAATGCTTAACATTTTGTAACGTAACAGTGAGGACATTTTCTGTTCATTAATATAAGTAGACCAGATGCTGAGAAAGCCATGGGGTTTGCTTCAGATGGTAAGAACACCTCGGCAGTTGCAAAGGGGTTTAAAGATGGGTCCAGTGGGCGTAAAATGAGTTTTTAATGATTCTCTCCTCGTCTCAAAGAATTGTGGTTAAGTGCTACTTAGGTTTATAATATCTAATGTTATTTGCAGAACTAGAATTCGCAGTGGAATAGCAGAGGGAGATCTGCATCCTTTTATCTTCAGATTTCTGGTGTGAGTCCAGTTCAAATTATGAAGGGAACAGGGAAGGAGCTATTTGTACCTTATTAATATTCTCCACTCAGCAGAGCAGGAATCAAGAAAGGCATGTGGCTGCTATAGAGGTTGAGGATATATTTATTTATTTATTTATTTTTGTTTGTTTGTTTGTTGCATTTGTATCCCACGTTCTCTCACCTATTTGCAGGCCCAATGTGGCTTACCTAGTGCAGTAGTGGCAGTCGCCAATACCGGGAAGAACAGATACAAAGTGAGGTTAAGACAGGCTAATGATCAGATTTGATAGACATATTGGGGGGTCAAGGGGAAGAGTAGGTTAGGTCATGTCCAACATGAACATTTATATAGATGTATTGCGGGGTTAGGCGTTAAGGTTGAGTTGTTGGAGTATGCCTTTTTGAACAAGTAAGTCTTTAGGAGTTTCCGGAAGATTAGGTGGTCGTATGTTGTTTTCACAGCGGTCGGAAGTGCGTTCCATAGTTGTGTGCTTATGTAATAGCGCTGGGCAGACTTATATGGTCTGTGCCAGAGCCGGTGGTGGGAGGCGGGGATAGTGCTGGGCAGACTTATACGGTCTATGCCAGAGCCGGTGGTTGGGAGGCGGGGCTAGTGCTGGGCAGACTTATACGGTCTGTGCCCTGAAGAGCACAGGTACAAATCAAAGTAGGGTATACACAAAAGTAGCACACATGAGTTGTCTTGTTGGGCAGACTGGATGGACCGTGCAGGTCTTTTTCTGCCGTCATCTACTATATGTTACTATATGTAAGAGAAGCTGGATGCATAGGTTGACTTATATCTGTTCATAACGTGTGTATTCAAAATAGTTCTTGCTGTGTCAAACGTTTCCTATGATTAGTGCATTCCTCTGATATTTGCTGTATCAGACACGCACGTAGCTCTGAAAAAATCATGTCCTTTATTTAAACAGCGATCTACTATCGGAGCTTCCCTTTTCATCCTTTTCTGACAACTTTTATGTTCACCCAAGCGGGTTTTAAGTGGGCGAGTCGTTTGTCCCACATACAGTTTGGGACATGGACAGATGATCAAATATACAACAAAATCTGAAATACATGCGGTGTCACTTTTGATGTAATACTTTTTACGTGAAATCGAATGCATAAAATGGGCAGTCAAGTCCATTTGAATGTCGCATAATTTGCATGCTTGGCACTGACGGTGACTGCCCTGTATAACTCCGGAGTTCTTACGTAGTTTACTTACATCTGAAGGGCTAAGTAATTCTTTCAAATTTCGATTTCTAGTGAAAGCTGTCCTCAGTTTCATATCTTTGAAAGCTGGTTGACCTGAGATCAAACATCAATGTTTCCTTAAAATGTTGTCATCTTTTTTTATACCTGGCGTATAGGTAAGGACACATGTTGCTGTATTCTCTATAGTAGGTTTCAATTGCATATCTTTGGAAGCTAGTTGACCCAAGATCAAACATATCTTTGAAAGCAGGTTGACCTGAGATCAGTTTGTTTGGAGCTTTAACAAAACTTTTCTCGGGGTTTTTTTTTTTCTTTTAATACGAGTGACATAAGAGCACCCTAAGTAATCCTACCATAACTTTCCTCGGTCATACGGAAGTGGAGAATAGGGTTCTGAGGCTTAGTCCCCATGAGGATTTTTGCACTCCATCAAACAATGTGGGGAACTTAAATACTGCCTGCTATTTTTCTGGAAAGAGTTTTTATGAAGAATTGTATATTATTTCTCTTCCTTCCTCTATATTGATTGTTTAACTTTGAGTAACCAAATGCTTTTTTGCCACTTTGTGTCTGAGGGAAAAATCAGGTCCCTAACAATGTATGATGTTCTAGGTCACCCATAATTTGATATTTACCTTGTGGCGTTAAAGGTAGCTCTCCCTCCCTTCCTTGACAATGATTGAAAATGGAGATGCCACGTGTTTACTTACTTTCTGGCAAAGTGATCATGGAATTCCACGGGAAACAGCCTGCAAGCTAATTGGAAAAGACAGTCATTCTACCTGCTTTTACGAAGAAATCTGTTTCTTGCAAAGCCAGGCCTAAGGTTAATTTGAAATGGCAGCTAATACTGTTGCCGGGCAGAAGTGTTAAGAGATAGTTGCTGCTGATTGACTTTTTAGGCTTCTCATGAAAAGCCTAGGAAAAAGATAAAGCACTTTGACATAAATATGAGAGCCAGGCAAAGAAAGATTTGTATAGTTCAGCATGCCATGGAAACTAATCTTTCATTAAAGTTGGTGAATACCATATTGCTTTTTAGATATGTTTTGCCCAAGCAATACTGCCTATTGGGAAGGTTCTATTTGTCTGTATATCAAATCAAATCTGTACTCAAAGGTACAAAGACCAATTGCAGCCAGAATTTGTTTGAAGCTACATTGTGTTGTTTTTAAGGCTTTTTGTTCAGAGCAATCAGTATATTTGTAGGATAAGTTGGTTAAATATTAGACTTCTCAATTACTATGGGCCCCTTTTACCAAGCTGCGGCACAAGGGGGGGGCCTGTGTTGGTGTCGGCGTGTGCTTTTCACATGTGCCGAGGCCCCCTTTTTCCATCGCGGGTAAAAAGGGAAGTCTTTGTGCATGCAAGCAAGTAAAGCGCTTGCCGCAAGGCCATTTTGAGGGGAGCCCTTACCGCGTTAAGTGAACCACTTGCTTTGCGGCCATTTCGGAGGGGGGAGGGGAGCACTTACCATTGAGGTGGTGGTAGGCGTTCCTGTGCTAACGCGGCGGTAAATGCAGAGTAAGCATCGGTGCTACAAAAAATAGAAAATATTTTTGTAGTGATGGAAATGGCACATGCTGGGGGTGGGAACTATGAGGCCAAAACTGTGCTAATGCTTTCTTAAGCATTCACAAGTATTAATAGGCTCCCAATCAAAGAACGGATCATCTTCAAAATCTACACCTTAGTCCACAAAATTATCTACGGCATAGTCCCAGGATACATGACAGACCTCATTGATCTACCAACTAGAAACAGACTCGGATCAGCACGATCAAACCTAAACCTACATTACCCAAACTGTAAAGGGCCGAAGTACATAAGCACCGCCATACTGGGAAAAGACCAAGGGTCCATCAAGCCCAGCATCCTGTCTCCGACAGCGGCCAATCCAGGCTTCAAGAACCCGGCAACCCCCCCCCCCCCACAAAAAAAAAAATTAATAATGTTCCATGGACTTTTCCATCAGGAATCTGTCCAAACCCCCCTTAAACTCAGTAAGGCCAGCTGCTGTCACTACATTCTCGGGCAACGAGTTCCAGAGTTCAACTACACGCAACCATAAGCGCACAACTATGGAATGGACTCCCACATGCAGTGAAAACAATACATGACCACCTAAACTTCAGGAAAGCATTGAAAACCTACCTCTTCAAAAAAGCTTATCCCACTGATCCAACATAAATCCCCACACCCAGCAGCACAAGATAATCTACAATCGTACTGGACAATTTATTATCCTCGACCCCATGATGCCTGAAACACTTCTACCTTTTTTTTTTTGTTACATTTGTACCCCGCGCTTTCCCACTCATGGCAGGCTCAATGCGGCTTACATGGGGCAATGGAGGGTTAAGTGACTTGCCCAGAGTCACAAGGAGCTGCCTGTGCCTGAAGTGGGAATCAAACTCAGTTCCTCAGGACCAAAGTCCACCACCCTAACCACTAGGCCACTCCTCCACTGTTGCTACTATTTGAGATTCTACATGGAATGTTGCTATTCCACTAGCAACATTCCATGTAGAAGTCGGCCCTTGCAGATCACCAATGTGGCCGCACAGGCTTCTGCTTCTGTGAGTCTGACATCCTGCATGTAAGCAGCCTTCTACATGGAATGTTGCTAGTGGAATAGCAACATTCCATGTAGAATCTCCAATAGTAGCAACATTCCATGTAGAATCTCCAATAGTATCTATTTTATTTTTGTTACATTTGTACCCCGCACTTTCCCACTCATGGCAGGCTCAATGCGGCTTACATGGGGCAATGGAGGGTTAAGTGACTTGCCCAGAGTCACAAGGAGCTGCCTGTGCCTGAAGTGGGAATCGAACTCAGTTCCCCAGGACCAAAGTCCACCACCCTAACCACTAGGCCACTCCTCCACTCCTTTGATTATAACACAACCTTGTATTTGTTATCAACCGTAATGGCAATCGCCACTACGATACTATGTGGGTATAAATGTAACAAATAAATAAATAAAAGCACCAGCAACATGTGCTATGTGGTTTGTGTGCATTAACAAAGCTTTTAATGCATGTTAATTAGCCCGTCATAATTTTAATGAATAATCCTATGATTATGAGATAATGATATGTAAAATTAGGAAAAAACAACTCATTATCCATTAGCGTGTAGAAATTCAAAAGAGGGAACATAGACCTATTAACACAAAATACTTAAGTACACCTCAGGGAAATGTAGTTGTTTTAAAGATGCTATTCACACCACCATGCTAACTTTAAAGCTGATAAATTAATATAAAACTCATTTGCATTTCATTAAGAGAAGCCATTAACACAAGCCTATTAATGTGCGCTAACAGCTGATGTCAACGTATTTTTAGTACATTAGCTTCTATGTCAGTAACCTAAAATCAGACTGTACGCAAAGTAAATTATATAATAAAATACCTAAAGCTTATTATTATAGTTAAAATGTCAGATAATTGACTGGGATTTTAAACATATTTGTGTAAAACTGGACCTTTTGCTAACAGTCTATGTGACAAAATGTAAAGCCATCTTAAGTACAGTATTTGTTCTAAGTATGCAAATATAGAAGACTGAAGCACATACTTAGTGTTCGTCAGTCTTCAGGGGCTTTGGAAATCCTCTGTTAATATAAATCTTATTATAAGAAATCATAATATAGTCCATCTTAGTATCTAGCAGAATTCAGAGTAAGCCAAGTAAATTGTCTCAGAACAAGATACTTACAGGTCCTTTTACTAAGCCATGGTAAAAAGTGGCTTGCGGTAGTGTAGGCGCGGGTTTTGGGCACGCGCAGAACTATTTTTCAGCGCACGACCCATAAATGCCTTTAAAAAAAATTTTTCCGAAAATGGACGCGCAGCAAAATCAAAATTGCTGTGTGTCCATTTTGGGTGTCTGACCTTACCGCCAGCCATAGACCTAGCAGTAAAGAATCTGTGTGGTAACGACCTACACACATCAGATGCCACTTGGCGTGTATCCACTGTGTGCATGCGAAAATAAAAGATATTTTTCAGACCCCCATAGTGGACGCGCACCAAAAATGAAATTACCGAAAGAGGCACACGGTAGTCAGGTAGTAAGTTCATTTTGGCACATGGTGGGTGCCTGCAGATACTTACGCAGCTTAGTAAAAGGGGCCCTTGATACTGGATGTTTCAGTTATAACCACTTCACCAGCTTATTTTCGAAGGAGAAGGGTGCCCATCTTCTGACACAAATCGGGAGATGGGCGCCCTTCTCCTAAGGGCGGCCAAATTGGCAAGATCTAAAGCTGATTTTGGTCACCCTCAACTGAAGTCCGTCGCAGGAGCTGCGAAAGTTTAAGGGGGCGTGATGGAGGCGTAGCGAAGGCAGGACGGGGGCGTGATTAACACATGGTCGCCCTCGGCCGATAATGGAAAAAAGAAGGGCGGCCCTGATAAGCATTTGGCCGACTTTACTTGGTCCATTTATTTTCA
The DNA here is from genome assembly GCF_901765095.1 of Microcaecilia unicolor. Taxonomy (NCBI): domain Eukaryota; kingdom Metazoa; phylum Chordata; class Amphibia; order Gymnophiona; family Siphonopidae; genus Microcaecilia; species Microcaecilia unicolor. The sequence goes on along the minus strand of NC_044040.1, from coordinate 200,549,011 downwards.
GGACCAAGCCTCAAAAAGGTGTCCGAACTGACCAGATGACCACCAGAGGGAATCGGGGATAAACTCCCCGTAACCCCCCAGTGGTCACCAACCCCCTCTCACCCTAAAAAAATTTAAAAACATTTTTTTGCCAGCCTCTATGCCAGCCTGAAATGTCATACCCAGCTCCATGACAGCAGTATGCAAGTCCCTGGAGCAGTTTTAGTGGGTGCAGTGCACTTCAGGTAGGCAGACCCAGGCCCACCCCCCCTACCTGTTACACTTGTGGTGGTAAATGGGAGCCCTCCAAAACCCACCCGAAACCCACTGTACCCACATGTAGGTGCCCCCCTTCACCCGTAAGGGCTATGGTAGTGGTGTACAGTTGTGGGGAGTGGCTTTTGGGGAGATTTGGGGGGCTCAGCACCCAAGGTAAGGGAGCTAAGTACCTGGGAGCAATTAATGAAGTCCATTGCAGTGCCCCCTAGGGTGCCCGGTTTATGTCCTGACGTGAGGGGGGCCAGTGCACTACAAATGCTGGCTCCTCCCACGACCAAATGGCTTGGATTTGGCCGGTTTTGAGATGGCCGGCCTCGGTTTCCATTATCAGCGAAAACCGAGGTCGGCCATCTCTAAGTCCGGCGATCTCAACATTTAGGTCGACCATCTCTAAGGTTGACCTAAATGTTGAGATTTGGCCGGCCACGACCGCATTATCGAAACAAAAGATGGACGCCCATCTTGTTCGATAATTCGATTGGCTCCGCCCCTTCCTGGGGCCATCCCTGGAGATGGGCGCCCCCGTTCAATTATGCCCCTCCACATTACAGTTTAAAAGTAGTTCAGTTTCCCCACATGAAATACATTTATTGATACAAGGTTAGGCAATTTGGTTAAGATATAATACAGTTAAATTGGAGTGGTCGCTTTTTAATAATAGAGAACAGCTCCTTCAAATGTTCCATATGTGATATGACAGTTGAGGGGGCCACGTTTTGGCACACCTTAGTGCCTAATTGACATCTAACTTGTGGAAGCACTATATAAAAATAGGTGGGAAAGTGGATGAGTAACCTAGTGGTTAATGCAGCAGACTTTGATCCTGGGGAACTGAGTTCAATTCCCACTGCAGCTCTTTGTGACTCTGGGCAAGTCACTTAACCCTCCATTGCCCCTGGTACAAAATAAGTACCTGAATATAGGTAAACCGCTTTGAATGTAGTTGCAAAAACCTCAGAAAGGTGGTATATCAAGTCCCAGTTCCCTTTCCCTATTTGAGATTCTATATGGAATGTTGCTACTATTGGAGATTCTAGATGGAATGTTGCTACTATTGAGATTCTGTTGCTACTAATTGAGATTCTACATGGAATGTTAATGTTGCTATTCCACTAGCAACATTCCATGTAGAAGTCTGCCCTTGCAGATCAGCAACGCAGTCGCACAGGCTTCTGTTTCTGTGAGTCTGACGTCCTGCATGTATGTGCAGGACGTCAGACTCACAGAAACAGAAGCCTGCGTGGCCGCGTTGCTGATCTGCAAGGGCAGGCTTCTACATGGAATGTTGCTAGTGGAGGAGTAGCCTAGTGGTTAGCGCAGTGGACTTTGATCCTGGGGAACTGAGTTCAATTCCCACTGCAGCTCCTTGTGACTCTGGACAAGTCAATTAACCCTCCATTGCCCCTGGTACAAAATAAGTACCTGAATATATATAAACCGCTTTGAATGTAGTTGCAAAAACCTCAGAAAGGCGGTATATCAAGTCCCAGTTCCCTTTCTCCCTTTCCCTTTCTAAGAGGAGAAAGCACAAATATATAAAAGGAGCAAAATGAAATAAAAATGAAGATCTAAATAATCCAGGACACAATCCAGCTTATAATCGAACGAGAAAAACGCCCAAGTTCTGACCTAAATCGGGAGATGGGCGTTTATCTCACAAAAACGAATAACGCGGTATAATCAAAAGCCGAATTTGGGACGCTTTCAACTGCACTCCGTCGCGGATGCGGACAAAGTGGACGGGGGCGTGTCGAAGGCGTGTCGAAGGCGGAACTGGGGCGTGGTTATCACCCGAACAGAGATGGGCGCCCTTCGCCGATAATGGATGCGTTTGTAGCTAGAATTTAGGGCACTTTTCCTGGACCCTGTTTTTTCACGAATAAGGCCCCAAAAAGTGCCCTAAATGACCAGATTACCCCCAGAGGGAATCGGGGATGACCTCCCCTGACTCCCCCAGTGGTCACTAACCCCCTCCCACCACAAAAAAATGATGTTTCACAACTTTTTATTTTCACCCTCAAATGTCATACCCTCCTCCCAGGCAGCAGTATGCAGGTCCCTGGAGCAGTTGTTAGGGGGTGCAGTGGACGTCAGGCAGGTGGACCCAGGCCCATCCCCCCTACCTGTTACAATTGTGCTGCTTAATGCTTATTAGTCGTCCAACCCCCCCAAACCCACTGTACCCACATGTAGGTGCCCCTCTTCACCCCTTAGGGCTATAGTAATGGTGTAGACTTGTGGGCAGTGGGTTTTGAGGGGGATTTGGGGGGCTCAACACACAATGGAAGGGTGCTATGCACCTGGGAGCTCTTTTACCTGTTTTTTTGTTTTTGTAAAAGTGCCCCCTAGGGTGCCCGGTTGGTGTCCTGGCATGTGAGGGGGACCAGTGCACTACGAATCCTGGCCCCTCCCACGAACAAATGCCTTGGATTTATTCGTTTTTGAGCTGGGCACTTTCCTTTTCCATTATCGCTGAAAAGCAAAAACGCCCAGCTCACACATTGGCGAATAAAACATGGGCGTCTATTTTTTATCGATAATACGGTTCGGTCCGCCCCTTCACGGACCCGTTCTCGGAGATTAACGCCCATGGAGATAGGCGTTTCTGTTCCATTATGCCCCTCAATGTATCTGTAATTCACAGTTAAAACCCTGCACAGCTGCACTTTCAACTGGGCATGCTGTGTGTGTAAAAAGCCCATTTTGGAAACTTCTACTTGGTTGCACCTGCATCCCGGCTCAAGGACTTTAGAATCACTGCTGCGTTTTTTGCTTTTAGCGTTGGGCTGGAAAGAAATAGGCCGTTCAAATTAGTCACATTTTGTACACATCTAAAGTTATTGCTTCATCTGAAAATGGGAAAGGAAAATGGGACTTCATAAACTGCCTTTCTGAGGTTTTTGCAACTACATTCAAAGCGGTTTACATATATTCAGGTACTTATTTTGTACCAGGGGCAATGGAGGGTTAAGTGACTTGCCCAGAGTCACAAGGAGCTGCAGTGGGAATCAAACTCAGTTCCCCAGGATCAAGTCCACATCCTGCACATATGTGCAGGACGTCAGACTCACAAAAACAGAAGCCTGCGCGACCGCGTTGCTAATCTGCAAGGGCAGGCTTCTACGTGGAATGTTGCTAGTGGAATAGCAACATTTATCATTCCATGCAGAATCTCAAATAGTAGCAACATTCCACGTAGAATCTCAAATAGTAGCAACATTCCATGTAGAATCTCAAATAGGGAAAGGGAACTGGGACTTGACATACCGCCTTTCTGAGGTTTTTGCAACTACATTCAAAGTGGTTTACATATATTCAGGTACTTATTTTGTACCAGGAGCAATGGAGGGTTAAGTGACTTGCCCAGAGTCACAAGGAGCTGCAGTGGGAATCGAACTCAGTCATCAAATTGAACATAATTCCTGAATGGAGGACAAATGAAAATTGGCATTTAACCTTAAAAGGGGAGATTATGACAAACTGAGGAAAACAGTTACAACCCCCCCCCCCCCCCAAAAAAAAATAATATATATATATATATATATATATATATATATATATATATATATATATATATATATATATATAAAAATAAAAGCTAAGAAAAAAAAACTAACTAAAAAGAGCATTTCCTAAGATTCACAATTTGGAGGCAGCATTGGGTATTCTTTAGGAACATCATCTTGGAGATGAATTCCCTGCAATATGCTCTCTCAACGTCAAGAAAGACCAAAGGACTGCCAGCATGGATAAATGGTGATATGAAAGGGGCTATTAAAACCAAAATTATGTTTAAAATAATGGAAAGCAGATCCCAATGAAAATAGAAAAGATTATAAACACTGGCAAATTAGATGTAAAGTTTCAATACAGTAGTTTAAGAGAGCAAGAAGCTTGCTAGACCGGCAAAAACGCACATTTTCAAGTATATTCAACGCAAGAAGACCGTGGAGTCTATTTATTTACCTGGATTGCCTGTTTAATACAGGAATTACTACCCGTTAACAGTACAGACTCATGCTAACAATGAATGCAGCGGCTTAACAGTTAGCACACGGTAATTCATCCCTTAAGCATCTATTGGAGGGGGCATGAAATGAGTGTACTGCATTTTCAGTAATGAAATGAAAATAACTTAACCTTATCTATTTAATTACCTTACAGCCATATAAGTACTTTTTATTCCATTAGAAATATTCTTCTTATTAAAGTTATTATTCATTCTTGTTACCTTTAGGTTAGCGTGCTCTCAGATAACTCAGCAAGCCATAACTGCTGAAATCTAGAGAGATGCATAAGGACATACAGAACTTGTCTTTGCGAATGCATTGGCGCAGCCAAATCAGAAACCAACTATTGATGTAGTTACCTTCTCTCACACACAAAAAGCCACATCTTGCATCTTCTCCGGAGTTCCATGCCAGCATTCCATGAATACCTGTCCTGTCTATACATAGACAGTAGTTCTAGTGCTCTGGCCAATCGTATCTTTCCTTTGGATTCTCCATGTAATCCTCAAGCCCCCTTTCTTCACATCAAGATGGGCAGGTGGCTTTCACCTGCCGTGCACAAGGCAATCATCACTGCAACAATAGCTGCTCAAACCTCTCAGAGCCATCTCAGCATCAGGAATCAACCCAAGACCAGCCTATCTCGGAAAGCCTACTCCAAGGATATGATACAGACGTTCAAATATTTGAAAGGTATTAATCCGCAAACGAATCTTTTCCGGAGATGGGAAGGCGGTAGAACGAGAGAGGACATGAAATGAGATTGAAGGGGGGCAGACTCGGGAAAGATGTCAGGAAGTATTTTTTCACAGAGAGGGTGGTGGACGCTTGGAATGCCCTCCCGCGGGAGGTGGTGGAGATGAAAACGGTAACGGAATTCAAACGTGTGGGATATGCATAAAGGAATCCTGTGCAGTAGGATTGGATCCTCAGCAGCTTAGCCGAAATTGGGTGGTGGAGCAGGTGGGGGAAGAGGGGTTGGTGGTTGGGAGGTGAGGATAGTGGAGGGCAGACTTATAAGGTCTGTGCCAGAGCCGGTGATGGGAGGCGGGACTGGTGGTTGGGAGGCGGGAAATACTGCTGGGCAGACTTGTACGGTCTATGCCCTGAAAAAGGCAGGTACAAATCAAGGTAAGGATGCACATATGAGTTTATCTTGTTGGGCAGACTGGATGGACTGTGCAGGTCTTTTTCTGCCGTCATCTACTATTCAACGTATAACCAAACGTCCTTCCTAATAACAGATCCATGGACCATCTTCGTCTCTTTACCCTTTTCCTTTTTCCTTCTTACCCTGTTCCTTCTATTCTATCTAATTTAATTGTATTTGTATAACCACTGCTCTGGTGATAGCCTTATCAGTAGATTGTAAACCACTTTGAGCCTGCAAAAATGTGGGAAAAAGTGGGGTATAAATGTGCCAAATAAATAAACATTTCCTCTTCTTTCACAGCGAGCGTGCTTCAATAAAGGACATTTGGGGCCCTGTTTACTAAGGTGCGCTAGCGTTTTTAGGCATGCTAAAAATGAGTGCGCGCTAACCATGTAGATGCCCAAAGGAATATTATGGGCATCTACACAGTTCACGCACTAACTCTTAGCGTTTGCTAAAAATGCTAACACGCATTTAGTGTGGATTGGTAAACAGGGCCCTTTTATCTTCATACAATCCATGAATCTCAACCGCCTTGCTACCTTCTATCATATCTACCATGCATAAAGAAATAGTGTTCTCTACAATGGTTTTTAACATTTTATTATGCAGAAGCTCCATCATTAATGAGTGAATTGATAAAGTTTCCCATCAGCTAAGAGTAATGTATGTCTGAGAGATTACTGTAAATTACATTTTCCAGGCAATACAGAGTTACGTTATAAGTACATAAGCATCGCCATGCTGGGACAGACCAAGGGTCCCTCGAGCCCAGTACCCTGACACCGACAGCGGCCAAAAGAACAAGCCATTTGTCCCGCCTATCCTAGAAATACTGTATTATTCCCTCGTCTATTCAATAACATTCTATGGCTTTTTCCTCCAGGAAGCTGTCCAACACTTTTTTGAAGTCCGCTAAGTTAACCACCTTTTCCAGCAGTAAATTCCAGAGTTGAACTACGCATTGAGTGCAGAAAATTTTCATCCGATTCGTTTTACATTTACCACACTGCAGCTTCATCGCATGCCTCCTTGTCCTAGTATTTTTTGGAAAGCGTAAACAGACGCTCCACATCGACCCGTTCCATTCCACTCATTATCTTATAGACCTCTATCATATCTCCCCCTCAGCCGCCTTTTCTCCAGGCTGAAGAGCCCCAGCCTCTTCAGCCTATCCTGATAGGGAAGCCGTCCCATCCCCTGTGTCATCTTTGTCACCCTTCTCTGCACCTTTTGGTTTACAGGTGCCTAAAATGTGGAGCGGGTTACCTTGTTCTTTAAGATTCAATGCGAAATATAGGATCTCTCTCAAAAAACTTGCCTTTTTCAAAAATGATACAGAGAAATGCAAAACACGAAGGTTGAAATTATGCCTGTTCCCGGCTCTAGTTTTACTGAGCGATTTAGGGTATCTTATTTGTGAGAAGCGGGACAACCATTCTACTTGTCACCACTCAAGAAGAAAGCCCTAGCTGATCTTCATAAATCACTACCCAATTGACCCCTGAGGCAGGCGCTGAAACACGGCCCATGTCGGGTCATGTAGACAAAGAATTGATGTTCAAGGTGTATGAATAAAGAAATTATGTCCTGATTTTGAAGGCTTCTGGTGCTTTTTCGCAAATGAATGCACAATTCCATTTGTTAAATTATATTCCTTTACCTTTATTCTGTTTTTTTTTCTTAGATTCTGCCTATTCTCAGGCATGCCCACACATATATTGCAGAAAAGAATGCGCTATGCAATCCCATTGCATACTTTTGTGTCTTCATCCACTACAATAGGACCAAAGGATGTTTGTATCATGAGATAAAATACTTCAATACAACAAAGGATAACACAAAGTAAATTCTATGCTGCAAATGTTGCAACCAGTCTCTCAGTATCCAGGGTACAAACAATACCACTTTCAATTGTAATCCTTGCTGGTCCAGTCAATTGTTCCTGGCTCATTGTAGACTTCAAGTAGCTAAAGGTACTGAAACAGGCATGCACATGAAAACTCTGAATGCAATGCTGACATTTGCAAATGCATTTTGAAGTATATTTTGGACAAAAACTTTCAGACAAGTGTTTACCTCCTCAGGCACCGTGCCTGACTAAATTTCTAGTTCTGCTAATTCTGTTCCATCCAGGTTACATGTGACAAATAAAAAGATCCTTTCGTCTCTCACCTGGCTGCTCCTGTCTCTCCCAGCCACCCCTTCCCCTGTCAGAGATGCTGCTATGGGTCTGGGAAAGACAGCCAGTGAACCCAAAAATCCTGGGCTGCTGCAGTGGGGAGCTGGTGCAGCACTAATTGAATCAAGCTGGAAATAGTGTCTTGGAAGTCCAGATGGAAATGAAGAAAGGCGGCTTGTGCTGAGTCGCTAAGCAACCTAGAAGCTCATACTGAGATCTATTAGAAGGACTGTTGAGGCAATGGAGTGGGGGGAAAAAAAACTGCAGGGAGGACCAGCCAGGTGAGACTTGGTATTTTTTTTTTAAAGGATATGTGAAGACATGTGAAGAATGATAGGTTTATTAGAAATCCAGGACTGGCCTGGAACAGGATAAGTTGGAACCTGTGCAGAAGTGACAAAGGGATCCTTTTACTAAGGTGCGCTGAAAAATGGCCTGCGGTAGTGTAGGCGTGTGTTTTGGGCGCACACAGAATCGTTTTTCAGTGCACCTGCAAAAAAAACGCCTTTTTAAAATTTTTCCCAAAAATGGACGTGCAGCAAAATGAAAATTGCCAGGCGTACATTTTGGGTCTGAGACCTTACTGCCAGCCATTGACCTAGCGGTAAAGTCTCGGCCGGTAATGACCTACACGTGCCAAATGCCACTTGGCACACGTAGCTGATGCGAGCCAGAAAAGAAAAAAATATTTTCCAGGTGCGCGTAGAGGACACGCACCAAAAGTGAAATTACCACAAGGGCCACACGGTAGCCGTGCGGTAACTCCATTTTGGCGTGTGTTGGATGCGCGTAGACACTTACGCGGCTTAGCAAAAGGGACCCACAGGGAACTATATTTTACTGCTGCTCTGCAACTGAGAAACTCTACTCTAAAGTACAGCTGTCTTGTTTGGTGCCTCTAGAAACAGCATAAAGGGTCATGGGTTTGATAAACTGCCTTTCTGTGGTACAATCAAAGCGATTTATATCCTATATAATAATTTGTACCTCCAACATTCCATGGCTGGCTGGGTTCGTAACATCTCCTGACGTCAGCCAGCCTCCAGTGTTCCATTCCCCCTCACTGTCCCGCCCTCGTGCCAAGACGTAATGACATCAGAGGAGGGCGGAACAGTGAGAGGGAAGGGAACGCTGGAGGCGAGCTGACATCAGGGGATGTTACGAACGGAACAAAGCCAGCCAGCCAGCCAGCCAGAAAACATTCAGGTACAAAGAAGAACAGAATCGCAGGACATCGAAGTCAGGGAGGGGAAGGCAGGGCAGAGCAGAGGAAAGGAGAATTGATGGGATGGGAGGAGAGGAAATAATCGCGGCACACGGATGAGAGGGCAGGGAAGAGGAGAATTGCTGGACATGGAGGGGAGGGCAGGAGAAAGAGAAAAAAAAAATCGCTTACAAGACAGCCTTCCTAGGGCCCTTTTCATTGTTGAGGAAATGGGCTTGGTTCCACTAGTATGTATGTATGTATATATATATATATATATATATATATATATATATATATATATATATATATATATATATATATTATATTATATGTAGGTCCGTTCTCTATCCCTATTGGGCTCACAATCTAAGTTTTGTACCTGGGGAAATGGAGGGTTAAGTGAGAGAGATGGTGATAGACTGACGAATCTGATAAGCCTTACGAACCCTTCACTTCAGTGAAGCCACGGAGTCAGTTTCAGAACGTTGGAGGTGCTTTTTATTATAGTACAGATGAAGTTTTTTTGCATGCATCTCATTTTTACATAGCTCGTGGGACCATGAACTAATATTCATGTAAGTAAAATAATGCATGATTTTACCATTTAACACATGTTGTGAGGTAAAAATCATATCTTACTTCCTTAAAACACATTAGTAACTATTTCAAAAAGTTGGCAATACTGCTCTGGAGAGTCAGTTTTCAAAATGGCTGCGCCCTCCCCTACTCACCTCAGACTACACCATAGTTCAACAGCAAAGTACAATTTAATTATTGCTGTCATAAGGTAAACTAACTACAATTTATTCCGTTTTGAACTAGAATAGCTAATATTTTACACAGAAATTACCTATTTTAAAATTCACCAAAAGATACCACTTTTAAGTGCCTTTTGAGTTACAATTGCAATGGGATTTCCAATCTCCTTTTGTATGGTTGGATATTTACTATCTTAAAATGGTAGATTTTCATGTTCAGAAAAACAACATACATTTATGTAAAATCTATTTACAAAAACAATAAATGCTGTTTGGACTTAATCTGCAGAAAAGTGTTTCCTTTCATTGAAACACCACATAATTCTGAGAAACTGATCACTGGAAAGGTTCGAATTACTTTGTCGTTTGCCTAGTTCGTGCTGCATGTTTTTGAGTTCTCTTTTAGCTGCTGTCAACTGTATTTCCAAATTGGCAGAAATACAAAATGTAGCACCGATAAACACGGAAAGATGAAAAGAAACAATGAAAATTAAATGAACCGCACAGTTTTCATGTTTTCAAAAAGGTACAGGAGCAAAAGTTGAGATTAATACTACCAAAGATACAGTAAAACATTGGGAGACTATTCTAAAAGGTCATATTATCCTAATTAAGTGCTACTCTTGACAATGTGGCAATGAAATTGGAATAATGTGCCCCATTTAGCAGAAAAAAGGTCTTTGAAATCCATGGCCCCTGCTCGCTAAACAAACACATTGGTAATGCTTTATAAAGGTCAAATACAAATGTGTTATTTTAAAATGAGGCATGTGCCAGTTGTGAATCTGTGAACAGTAAATAGCAGACACAGCCAGTAGACATGTTCTTATAAAAATGAGTCTTTTTGTCTTCTAACGAAATGAGATTTTCATAATGAAGAGGAAACTTTTATAACAGGGTGCCTATAAAGAAAAGGTATATAAGGAGCATATTATGTACCTAATTTCCAAAGGCAACATATGCATCTATGGGATATGTCTTTTATTTATTTATTTGTAACATTTATATCCCACATTTTCCCACCCAATTGCAGGCTCAATGTGGCTTACAAAATACCGTAAAGTCGAACGCCAAGTCCGGTAGGGGTAAACAAATATAGATTGAAATAGGGGTCAGGTAAGTTTAAGGTATAAGGTACAATACGGGTCAATGACAATAAGGAATATATAATGTCCAATGCGATCTAAGGTTATGTTGTATTGCAGAGTTAAAGCATTGAAGTAGGGTCAGTGGGATAGGCCTTGCAAAACAGGTATATATATATAGAGAGAGAAAAGTAATCCCAATGAGGCTGAAAAGTCTCTGGAGATGGGACTACAGCTTCTAGTGAAGAGTAGGATAATGGTAAAAGTACAATTAATTATAACTGGAGTGGTAAAATTCGTACAGTTCATTTCTTAGATCGAAAGATGTGATGCATTGTTCATGAATTAGTTCGGGTCTGCTGGGTAGGCTTTCCAGAAGAGGTGAGTCTTGAGATCTTTTCAAAATTTTAGATGGGTGTTCACAGTTCTAATGTTTCTAGGTAAAGCATTCCAGAGCTGGGTGCAAATGTAGGAAAAGCTGGATGGATGCATATGTTGATTTGTATTTTACTCCTTTACAGTTTGGGTAATGCAAGTTTAGAATGTTAAGCCCTAACACGTGCTTACACATGTGAAAATGCTTACTGCAAGATGTAGTAAAGCTTTTAGTGGTAGGTAACATTGTAGCGTGTGCTAAACATGTGTTATTAATTTTTTTCTGGGTTTTCTTTTGCTGGGGGCGTGGCATGGGCTCAGAAAGAGCAGGGAAGTGTTAATCAGATAGCACACTTCAAAACAAGAAAGCTTAATCCACAAAACAAAAAATGATCGACAACCACCACAAAATGGCAGTGGATATTAATAGATACTGAAGTAAATGAAAAGAGAGAAAAAGGCCTCAGCAAGTCTGCAAACCTCTGATGTAACTGAGTAAAAGTAGTAAAAATTGGTGACATTTTTACTTTGGTAAAAGTAATAAAACTTTTACTTAAATAGTAACTAATTACATTTACTTAGTTACTATACAACATTGTATACCTTGCTTATAAAATTACCTTCTAGCTTACTAAGAGCCCTGTTTACTAAGGTGCGTTAGTACTTTTAGCTCGGCCTACACTTTGGCGCGCGTGCTAATCATGTAGGTGCCTATAGAGATATTGTAGGCGCGTATACAGTTAACGCACATACATGGTTAACACGCGTTAAAAATGTTGATGCGCCTATAACGCTGCTTAGTGAACAGGGCCCTAAATATACATCTTCTTTCCTTGTAAGTGCTGACTTTTTAAAATTGAGAATGGGTGGATCATAGGTGCCAGTTTCTCAATATGATTGAGGACACTAAACACAATGCAACTAATCCTTCCCTGGATTCATTGAAAGAAGTTTATTTTATTTATTTATTGGAATGTACAAACCGGGGCGTAGCCAGACCTCGCGGTGGGAGGGGGCCAGGGCACGAGGTGGGGGGACAATGTTGGTCTGCCACCCCGCCGTTCCCCACCCACTGCTGCAGCAAATACCTTGGCTGGCGGGGGTCCCCAACCCCCGCCAGCTGAAGCAATCTCCAGCACCAGTGTCCGGCGCTGCCGCATTGCCTGCCTGCTCTCTCTTCCCCCTCACATCCTGTACTGTCCTTTTAGTGAAACTGACAATTTCACTAAAAGGAGCATGCAGGACGTGAAGGGGGAAAAAAGAGCAGGGCAGGCAACGCGGCAGTGCCGGAGACCAGCACTGGACAAGGCTTCAGCTGGTGGGGGTTTGGGACCCCTGCCAGCAAAACCAGGGGCCCAGAGAAAATTTGAGGGAGCCCAGGCCCCCGTGGCCCCATGTAGCTACACCACTGGTATGAACTGCCTTTACGAAGAGATTCACTCAAGGCAGTGTACAGCAGGTATAGTTTAACATAAAATATACAACTTTATTAACAATATAACAACATTAAAATGAACAAATATAAGCATAAGTACAATCAATGAGGTAAACTTGGAAATGGAAAATTGAAACCTAGTAATAGGAATAACATGAGACAGTATCAGAAATACAAACATTTAACAGCACTGTAAAACAATTGTACAATATAAAAAAATATCAGCGGAATACAAATGATACCATAATAGATAGAAATATTGTTGAGCACTCCCTGCACCCACAGAACTCGCATCTATGAGGTGAATTTTTCAGAATTCAGATGTTTTCAGTGTTTTGAGGGTTTTAGATACAATGTAGGAGAGGCCGAAATTCATTTTACATAAATCTGAGCCATTTATAACTGGACGGGGATATATCGGAAATAATCATGAATCAACTCTAATATCTATCTTTCCTATTTTGTTTAAATATTACTTCTATTGTCATGACAAAAATGATCCTTGCATATGTGGTTAGGCCTACTAATCTAAGGAGACCAATGATTACATGAGCAAGTATTGCTTCACTGATAACATGATGAATACCATGTTTCCCCAAAAATAAGACAGTGTCTTATATTAATTTTTGCTCCCAAAGATGCACTAGGTCTTATTTTCAGGGGATGTCTTATGCGGGAGTAGTAGGGGGACTGTGGCAGTCGGGAACAGTATTGAAGTGGGGGGCGGTATCCTGCAGGAGTAGACCATGGCTCGCCTATCTGCCCACAGTGACCGCAGGACTCGAGCGGAGCAGAGCCGCCCTGGACGGGCTGGGAATGGAGGAGGGCTATGAACTAGGGAAGGTAATGGAATGTAGGGCCAGGCTGCTCTGGCTGGGGGTCTCAGGAGGTTGTGAGAGGGCTTAGGGCACAGGATCATCCCTACGGTATTACAAACATTAAAAAAAAAACTACGGTAGCTCTGTTTCCCTTTGGTGGCGCTTTATGCGCTCCTCCTGTACATTCGCAACACTTTCCATCCTTCTAGTCTGACTTAGCCCTTGGGCGATGGAGCAGCGCCGAAAGGGCTCGGTTACTCATTTTCTTTTCTTTTATTATTTCTGCAAGGGGGATGTTTCTTTTCTTTCCGGGCTCACTTACCGGTAGTTGATCTTCACAAAAGCGTGAAGGAGGATGGTAGGAGTCCGCTGGATGATAGATTTTCCACCTCAGTCTTGTTTCTTTTATGTTATTTCGTCTTTGGGTTGCAGCAAAAAAAATTAAGGTTTCTGTGTCCATGTCCCATCGGGGCCAAACAAAAACTTTGCTAGGTCTTACTTTCGGGGGAGGCCTTATATTTAGCAATTCAGCAAAACCTCTACTAGGTCTTATTTTCAGGGGATGTTTTATTTTGGGGGAAACAGGGTAGAGGTAAACATAAACGACCCCTAGTGGCACAGAAGAGAAAGGGGTGACAGAGATTGACAGGTCTATGACACTGTGCCAGGAATGAAACCAAGCAAACTAGATGTAATGGTTCTTATCTAGTGTCATAGTCTGTAATGATAGTAGGAACAGGAGTGTGAGATTACAGTATTACAAACAATCCATCCTTCACTCCTTGATGAGCAGAGACAGGAGGAGAAGTGATAAGGTCAAAGGAAGCAGGATCTAGTGATACTTAAGGCCAAGAGGTAGCCTTATTAGTGTCAAGAGTACAATTTTTGAAGCATGAGTCAAATTGGTGCCAGCAGGATGGCGCTGCCTAGGCTCTATTCAGCAAGGTCATAAGGCTGGATATTCTGGAAATAGCTAGGGGGTAAAGCAGGATGAGAGCATGGAGACTGGGTTTAGGATTGTAGATGGTAGAGAACTGATGGAGGAAAAACAAATTAAACAGTGCGGTACCCTCAAAGCAGCCAAACTTCTGCAAATGGCAGGTGGCATGTTTCTTTAGCAGTGCGAGAATACCTGGCTGAAAGGATGAGCAAAATGGTCTTTTCCTGCTATCATTTACGATGTAAACAGGCAAGACAATCATTTGAAAACTCTAACAATGACTACTGCTTTAAGCTTCAATCATGGTAGTGGAGGAGTAGTCCGATAGTATAACGGGCTGAGAACCAGGGAATCCCACTGCATCTTTTTGTGACCTTGGGCAAGTTACTCAACACTCCATTACCTCAGATACCAACTTACTGTAGAAAGTAAGTCCTCCAGTGACAGGAAAATATCTACAGTACCTGTATATAATTCATGTTAAGCTATAACCGACAAGGCATAAGCTGAATACCCATTAAAAACAATGCAAGACCTAACCATCTTCCGAAAACTACTGAAAGATCTGTTCAAGAAGGCATATCACAAACATCCATCTTAAACATTAAATGATAAGACCACACACGAACTAGACAAATTCAAAATCTTATCACTTGACTGATCAACCTCTTTGATACTAATGAACAAATAACATCAATTCTATCCTTATGTCGAACATGGTCTCTCCTTAGTCGATGACCTAAAGTACGTTACAATCCAATATATAAATCAGGAACCTTCATGCTATATCATAATGCATTCTTCTCTACCATATATGTATGCACATGGTACATATATATATATACCATGATCTGTACCACATATGCTATGATCCATGTATGTTACCATGTATGTATGCACATTAACGCATTACCATTTGTAATTCTGTTACCCGGAAATGGCATCCGCCACTACGGCAAATGTAAGCCACATTGAGCCTGCAAATTGGTGGGAAAATGTGGGATACAAATGCTACAAATAAATAAATAAATATATAAATCCCTGCTTTTCTTTCCCTATTATATTCAGTTTCTTCGGGTTAATGTGATAACGAAGTATGGATTATTCAGTCACAGCCTCTGAAAGTCAATCTATAGACCACAATTACCAATGATCTCTTCTGATCACAGAATAATGAAGCTGCATAAACTTAGCTGAATTTGTGGCTTATGAAATTCCAGGTTGATATGCAGATTTGACTGGCTTCTCCTTGTCTCACTAACATTCTGTTATCTTTCCTGTCCCCGTGTCATCATTTTTCCATCATATGGAAGGAGGATGATCTCTATGATAGTTCAGTATGAAGTGGGTAGGGAAGATGTTGGAGATGAAACAGAGAAGGTGGCAGAGGTAGGACAGCGGTCAAGTCCGTTCAAGTAGTGGGGAAGCAGGAACAAGTAATTGGGGCAGCAGATTGATATTGAGGACAATTACTCCTCGGGCTTGAGACTGTAGATCAGTCAGCATTGAAAATATGAGCAGGAGGATGAGTAGAAAGACACAGTGGCACATTGTTGAAAAGCATGTAGACCGAGCTGTCAGATATGGTATGTGGAACTGATTGGGATACTTGTCATTCATTCAGTGTTGAGATCTAGTCAGTAAGTAAAATCTCTTTCTAGTGTTCATGGTCCAACACTATTGCTATTGTATCCTGGAACCTGTTGGCGGTGGAGTTTTGGCTTGTAAACCTCAAGAGCATACAAAAAACATTTTGTACATAAATGCAAAAGTAGTACTAGCAGGCATAAGATGGTAGGTGTTGCAAAGCCCTGACTGCCTGAACACACTGAGAAAAAAAAAAAAAAAAGAAAGTCTCCTCACTGCTCTACATTCAAAAGAACTCCAGTTCCATTCCATGGATATTTCCTTAACAGCAGGTGCTGCTGTCAGTTAACCAATTTTAAGGGCCCCTTTTACTAAGCCACGTAGGCAGCTACTCATGCCGAACGCATGCCAAATTGGAGTTATCACCCGGTTACTCCGTGGCCCTTGCGGTAATTTCAATTTTGGCGCAAGTCCGCTACGCGCATCTGAAAAGTATTTTTTATTTTCTGGCACGCGTAACGGACACGCGCCAAGTGGCGTAGGTCATTACCGCCCAGATTTTTTACCGCTAGGTATATGACTGGCGGTTAAGGTCTCAGACCCAAAATGGACGCGCGGCAATTTTGATTTTGCCACATGTGCGTTCCGCGCCTACACTACCGCAAGCCGTTTTTCAGCGTGCCTTTGTAAAAGGACCCCTAAATACTGAGCCCAATCATAATACAGTGAAATCAAAGACCTCCACAAACATACATTGAAGGTAGTGAATAGAAATTTCGTCACAACTATTGAAAATGACCTGTTGGATGCATATTAAAGACTAGGTTGAGAACCTCTGGTTTAAATGAAATGCTAAAGTTCTAGTGGGAACACAGATAATCAGGACCGACTTAAAGCTGGGTTTGTCTGGCAGTGCAAGTTCTACATTAACTAGAAGTTAGCAGAGACTTATTAGCACATTTATATTCCATACTATATATTAGAGAACAAAATATTATATACATAAGTAAACAGAAAGCAGGGTGATGCAATATAACATGAGACAGGATTAACAAATATAAGTGAGAGTGGGATATTTGACCACGGAAATTCAAATCCTGGAGACAAGAATCTTAAAAAACTTGTTTATTGATGAAAAGACTCGACACAACTGTTGTGTTTCGGCCGTCAGGCCTGCATCAGGAGTCTTGCTCAATAACGTGTCGTTTATTGAGTCTCAGATGCCAGGAAGAACTGCTGATATGTGCAGTAGGTAGCATTTGATATGATGATCTGTTGTACGGGTCTTTAGAAAGACCTTTTGTGATACGCTTGCTAGTAGACAAATCGAGTGTCGTAAAAAGCACACAACAGTTGTGTCGAGTCTTTTCATCAATAAAGAAGTTTTTTTAAGATTCTTGTCTCCAGGATTTGAATTTCCGTGGTCAAACATCCCACTCTCACTTATACTTGTGTTTTCCCGTGGGGAGTTCGAGTTCTCTGCTTGGCTGCGAATTCTTTTGAACAGGATTAACAAATATCTGGGCCCTTATACTAAACCGCGATAACATTTGCAGGTATCTGGGTTTAACACAGGAATTAACCATGTGATAGCTGCAAATTTAGCATGGCAACCATTGAGGGTATTCTCAGCATTGCCCTTATAGGTGTCATGTTAAATTTGTAGATAGCATGGAAGCACTTAGGGAAAGGGGTCTTTGTCATGCAATGCCTGGTCACCCGCCTGGGGCTACCCCACAGCTACTTAGAGGGCCTATTCCCAGCACAGCTGAGGTCTACCTGCACCTGCCGCTTGTGCTGTATGCTAGCACCTCCCTCCTACCGACAGGGGCTCAACTGCCTCTGGGCGTATCTCACACTCTAAAATTATCTCCAGTGATTCCTAAGTAACTGGGGCTACACTTCCAGTGGTCCCACAGTTCCTAGAAAGCACCCACAAACTCAACACACAAACCACCAGGATTCTTAGTCAGTCCAGACAAACTGAGGCAATAAACTAAAAATGTTTATTGTCATGAAAAAAATATTGAACAGTGAACATAAAAACAGATGGAACAAAACAGCATATAATAACAGGTAACTGAATATGGATCAATTGTAAAACTAACTAAACATTTGTTTACTATCTAAATAGTACCTGGGAAGAAATGTAGCTGCTCACAGGTTACAGAATTTAACTGCTTACAGGGTCTCAGTAAAGAGGTCTTTCTCTCTCTACTTCCAAGCTGAGACTAGAGAAAAAAATCCAGTATTTCCTAGATGAATTTGAGCTCGTGGGCCAATCAGAGCCCAAAACAACAAGTTTTAAAAATAGCTGGCCACATCACTGCAGGTTACCTCCTATCTGTGTTAACTAAAGAGGGAACAGTAATTTCCCGGTAATAGCTTTAAACATAGACTACTAAACTTTGCCTCCTAATGGAAATCCTGTTAGATCTTTTAATCAGCAGGCAGCCATAACCAAAGGGACAGCCAGCTTCTTTTTACAAAAAGTTTCTTTCATGTCTGCTTCTTCTGAGTTTCCCTACTGAGACTGTCACATAGATTTCTGAAACAATCCTCAGCCACCCCTTGCAAACTGGATTCCGCATGAACTGTTTCCTGAGGTTCATACACGTAATAGCACTTCCATATCCTAGGCTTCTCTTCTAATAGCCAGGGCCGGCCCAACCCAGTAAGCGGGGTAAGCACCACAGGGGGGCGCCTGCCTTCAAGGGCGCTGCATCATGCAATTTTCCCCACCGGAACCGGAAGCTCCCAGCCAGGAGCCAGCCCGCTGCCCGACCTCTTCTCCCATCTCCCTCAACAGAGTCTGCCTGCCCCTCGCCTTCCTGCATGCCGCCCAGAATTTAAAAGTCATCTTACCGGGGTCCCGGCAGCAGCAGTGAAAGGCAAGCATGTGGGAAAAGGCGCTTCAGCGGGCTGCCTTCCCTTCTCTTCGCTCTCAGCTCTGCCTCTGGTCCCGCCCTTGCAGAAACAAGAAATGAGGGCGGGACCAGAGGCAGAGCTGAGAGCGAAGAGAAGGGAAGGCAGCCCGCTGAAGCGCCTTTTCTCACATGCTCGCCTTTCACTGCTGCTGCCGGGACCCCAGTAAGATGACTTTTAAATTCTGGGCGGCATGCAGGAAGGCGAGGGGCAGGCGAAGCACTGTTGTGGGAGTGGGAGAAGAGGTCGGGCTGGAACTCGAGTCGGAGGGAGGGAGGGCGGGCCACCAAGCCTGGAACTCAGAGGGAGCAAGGGGGATCTGGAACGAAGGAGGAGGAGGGAGGGGGGCCTGGAACTCAGAGGAGAGGGGGGCCTGGAACTCAGAGGAGAAGGAGAGGGGAGAGGGAGGGAGAAGAGAGAAAGAAGATGCTAGACGGGGGGGGGGGGGGGCGCCAACTGATAGTCTGCAGGGGGCACCAGAGACCCTAGGACCAGCCCTGCTAATAGCCCCACCTGTGGATTCGTATAGTAAGCTGCAAAGTAGAAATTTCACCATCCCTTCTCCCAGGACTTCCCCACACAGGACCTCTCCTATCCCATGATTCTTTTATGGGAATTCTCAACCCCTTGGGAAGTAGGGAAATGTAGTATCATCTGTCCTTCTGACCTGTCTGATAACCAGGGGGGTTTCCCTATCCTTTAGATAAGGTAAAATGTTGTTTAAAATTTCTTTTGAATACATTTTACTTAAAATCAGATCATGAATAATGGTGATAAATGGATACAGATGGGATATGACACAATGTAGGAGACTGTATGCATTTGGAAATGCACAAAATACAGTATTTTCAGCATTTCTGTAGAGTCGTGTTCTTTACTGCTATAAACCTCAATACATTTGGTTATAATAATACAAAATACAGAATATTCTTGTCATCCTTGAAGAGACCACCATACTTAAGAACCTCTGAACGCAGAATCAAGTATTGAGCTTTTCACTCATTATCTCAGGCTCACTGCTTTGAAGAAGGCTAGTCAGAGGTATTGATTATTGGAAAAGCACAATTACATGAAGTAGCATTTCTAATGCTAGACTATCACATACAGTATTGAACACAGCATCCCAACTGAGTAATGCATTTTCTCCTTTAGTAATTATAATTAAACTTTCATGCCAGTGTCTATACAAGGTTCGCAAACTTTCTAAGGTCATTTTTACATTATCCATCGGCAGACTCATCTTTAATGTTCAAACTGGACACTGGCAAATTTTTCCTCCCCATTCTTACTTTCACAGCTTGCATAATGCTCTCAACAAGGGGCATAGATTTAAAGAGATTTCTGCCACATGAGTGTGAAGAACCTTATTGATTTGTCTTTTTAATTCCCTTAATTCTTAGAAAATGTGACCTAACTTTATTGATTTTTACAGGATAGAACTGTTGAATATTTGCTCAGCTGGGAAACTGTATTTCTGTTCTAGTCTGATGCAGAGCTGCTAATACCGTATAAATTAAACCACAAATTAGGAACCACGGTCAAGCACTATGTAGTGGTTTAGATTATGTGTATTTATAGTTCATTATCCACCTTATAATTGAAAGAGAAAAACGCCTAGATTTCGACCCAAATCGGGAGATAGACGTTTATCTCACAAAAACGAATAAATCGGTATAATGGAAAGCCGATTTTGGACATTTTCAACTGCACTCCATCGCGGAAGCGTACAAAGTTGACAGGGGCGTGTCGGAGGCATGGTGAAGGTGGAACTGGGGCATGGTTATCGGCCGAGGAGAGATGGGCGCCTTTTGCCGATAATGGAAAAAAGTATGCGTTTGTAGCTAGAATTTAGGGCACTTTTCCTGGACCCTGTTTTTTCACGAATAAGGCCCCAAAAAGTGCCCTAAATGACCAGATTACCACCAGAGGGAATCGGGGATGACCTCCCCTGACTCCCCCAGTGGTCACTAACGCCCTCCCACCACAAAACATGATGTTTCACAACTTTTTATTTTCACCCTCAAATGTCATACCCACCTCCCTGGCAGCAAAATGCAGGTCCCTGGAGCAGTTGTTAGGGGGTGCAGTGCACTTCAGGCAGGTGGACCCAGGCCCATCCCCCCCCTACCTGTTACAATTGTGCTGCTTAATGCTTAGTCGTCCAACCCCCCCAAACCCACTGTACCCACATGTAGGTGCCCCCCTTCACCCCTTAGGGCTATAGTAATGGTGTAGACTTGTGGGCAGTGGGTTTTGAGGGGGATTTGGGGGGCTCAACACACAAGGGAAGGGTGCTATGCACCCGGGAAGCTCTTGTACCTTTTTTTTGTTTTTGTAAAAGTGCCCCCTAGGGTGCCCGGTTGGTGTCCTGGCATGTGAGGGGGACCAGTGCACTACGAATCCTGGCCCCTCCCATGAACAAATGCCTTGGATTTATTCGTTTTTCAGCTTGGGCGCTTTCATTTTCCATTATCACTGAAAAACAAAAACGCCCAGCTCACAAATTGTCGAATAAAACATGGACGTCTATTTTTTTCGAAAATACGGTTCGGTCCACCCCTTCACGGACCCGTTCTCGGAGATAAACGCCCATGGAGATAGACGTTTTCGTTCAATTATGCCCCTCCACGTACAACAAAACTACAATATAGTCAGCACCCTCTCGATTAAAGTGAGGGTATCATAATTTGGTTGAGCCGATTTTCCACCTGATGTTTAATAAAATTAATTAATTAATTGATTAGCAAGGCAGCATTTAATTGCACATTGAGTGAAGAAATATTTTCTCCAATTTGTTTTAAATTTACTATGTTGTAGTGCCCCCTAGTCCCCCTAGTCCTAGTATTTTTGGAAAAAGCCCACCAAAACTTCCCTCATTTACTCCACTGCTTCAGCTCTGATTGGTGCTTTGCCTATAGATAGCATCCCAATTACGCTTCCTCCCACCAGATAAAATAAACCTTGCTAATCAATTAATTTTTTTGCCTCAGCGGTGCTCATAACCAAATCGGCAAAGACATACCAGATGTAGACAACCTTGCAAAATACTTAGAGGAGAAAATTATACAATTACGACTCAAAATACCCGCTAGCCCTATTGAATACGCCACAATTCTAGATTGTCTAGATCCAGAAGAAGGAACATACCCAGCAGACAGAACCTGGACCGAATTCGAACTGCTATCAGAAGACCTAATCTCTGAAACACTTAAAAGATTTGCCAAATCCCACTGCAAACTAGACATTTGGCCAAATAACCTCATGAAATCTGCTCCTCAACAATTCATAATAGACCTAACGAGCCACGTAAACTTCATGCTACAAAACGGACTTTTCCCAAAAGAAAAAGGAAAAATCTTACTCACCTCAATTCCTAAAGACACAAAGAAAAGCACGAGCGAAATAACCAATTACAGACCAGTAGCATCCATACCACTAATAACCAAAATAACTGAAGGAATGGTAACAAAACAACTGACAAACTATCTAAACAAACACTCAATACTACATGATGCCCAATCAGGATTCCGATCAAATCATAGCACAGAAACGGTCTTAGTCACCCTTATGACTAAATTTAAACAAATAATAGCAACCGGAAACAATATACTCCTCCTACAATTTGACATGTCAAGTGCCTTCGATATGGTTGACCACGGAATCCTATTACACATACTTGAATATTTTGGCATTGGAGGAAATGTCTTGAACTGGTTCAAGGGGTTCCTAACACAGCGCTCGTATCAAGTTACATCAAATTCAACCACATCTAATGCATGGACACCTGAATGTGGAGTACCACAAGGATCACCCCTCTCACCAACCATTTTCAACCTAATGATGATCCCTTTGGCAAAACTCCTATCAAACCATAACCTCAACCCATATATATACGCCGATGATGTAACAATATACATCCCTTTCAAACAGGACATCAAAGAAATTTATAACGAAATCAATCAAAGTCTACACATCATAAACACATGGGCAAATGCATTTCGTCTGAAATTAAATGCAGAAAAAACTCGATGCCTGATACTCACCTCCCAATACAACACGAACGAATTTACCGCTATAAACACACCAAAATTAAACCTTCCAATCTCAGAAACGCTAAAAATCCTTGGAGTCACTATCGACCGCCACTTAACACTCAAAACTCATGCAAACAATACAACCAAAAAGATGTTCTACTGCATGTGGAAACTGAAAAGAATAAGACCATTCTTCCCAAGATCCGTCTTTCGCTGCCTAGTGCAATCCCTCGTATTAAGCCATCTGGATTACTGCAACTCACTATACGCAGGCTGCAAAGAGCAAATACTGAGGAAACTTCAAACAGCCCAGAATACAGCAGCCAGACTCATCTTCGGAAAACCAAAATATGAAAGTGCAAAACCCTTACGAGAGAAGCTACACTGGCTTCCACTCAAGGAACGCATTACTTTTAAAGTATGCACATTAATCCACAAAATCATTCACGGTGAAGCTCCAGCCTACATGTCTGAGTTAATAGACCTACCACCCAGAAACGCCAAAAGATCATCCTGAACCTTCCTCAACCTCCACTTCCCTAACTGCAAGGGCGTAAAATACAAGACGCTACACGCGTCAACCTTTTCTCACATGGGCACGCAGTTTTGGAACTCACTGCCGCGCAACCTGAGAACGATCCACGAGCAAACCTCCTTCCGCAAAGTATTGAAGACCCATCTTTTTGAAAAAATCTACGGAAAGAAGCAAAACACATAAAGTCCACACTCACTGTTCACTAATGCATCAATACATCCACTTCCGAACTCTTATCCCCCGTAGTCTCACCTCACTCATACCTTTACTCACAGAAATATGTATACCATACATAATGCCCTTTTAACTTCCCGCTGTCTCCTTCCAGTGTTTTAAGGTTTGGTTCCAGTGTTTATATTCCTTAACAACACTTTGATTGTCTTGTATAACTCTTCAAAATGTAAACCATAACCAAGTTGTAACAAATTGTATTTCCATCATTCATATCGTATTGTAAGCCACACTGAGCCCGCAAAAAGGTGGGAAAATGTGGGATACAAATGCAATAAATAAATAAATAAATAAATAAATAAAATATAGTCAATTTCCTTGCATTTTCATAATTTAAGTACTTATCTTTATAGATAGTCAGACTGGGGGTTCAAAATTGCCCAACATGCATGTTTTGCCAGCTAGGCTGTGTCAAGGACTTCCCCCTTTGCCGTTTTCAGCGCCACCCTTGCTACATAATTCTTGGGATTACCCCTGCAAAGGAAATAGGAGGGAGCATAATTATATATACCTAGGATCCATTAATTTTGAAGTTTTGCACACCTAGGGTTCCTAGTAAGGTATATCTAAGATAACATATCAGTCTGTGCCTAAATGTAGACATGTTCCCTGACCCTATGCGCTACTCTATAAACCGTGCCTAACTTTAGGCATAGTTTATAGAATAGCGCTAATTGTTTTTAGATATTCCTACTTTTAAATGCTATTTACAGAATCTGGCCCTCAGTGGGGAATGCCTACTGATTTCTCTGCTGTGAAAAAACTACCACCCCCATTCCTCCAACACCAGAAACCCTACCAACAAACCCATACAGCACCAGGGAGGGAGGGTGGGTTGCGATCTTCCCATCACCCAGAGTCCCAAACCTATTCATAAGTACATACGGGTTGCCATACTGGGACAGACTGAAGATCCATCAAGCCCGGGATCCTGTTTCCGACAGTGGCCAATCCAGGTCACAAGTACCTGGCAAGATCCCAAAACAGTACAATACATTTTATGCTGCTTATCCTAGAAATAAGCGGAGTGCTAAGGGAGAATCATATGGTGGAGTTTATAGGTAAAGTCTCATAAACAGGCAGCAGTTATCGTTAAGTATCTTTTGTGCTGCTTTGTTATAATCATAGACTTTTACCCGCCCTCCTACCATTAACTGAGCTACCCAGCACGCTTATTATCTAACTTTCTTCGTCTTTTTTACTCTTTTTTACTTTTTTCTTATGTTTTTATAAAGCATGCCATTTAGCTCCTATGTTATATTTATAGCAGATGGCTTAAAGAGTTTATAATTTATCTGTATGCCTATACATCAGCACTCCTATTTCCATTGCAGGGGAAATCCTGAGAATTATGTAGCAAGGGTGGCGCTGAAAACGGCAAAGGGGGAAGTCCTTGACACAGCCTAGCTGGCGAAACATGCATGTCGAACAATTTTGAACCCCCAGTCTATCTATAAAGATAAGTACTTAAATTATGAAGATACAAGGAAATTGACTATATGAAAAGCCGACGAGGAAGTTGGTGCTAAATACATTTCCAAAAAAATAAGATTTGGTTATGAGCACCGCTGAGGCAAAAAATTGGAAAAAGAAAAATATGTACAGTGTTGATAAAAGTATATAGGAAATAGGAGGGAGCATAATTATATATACCTAGGATTAATTAATTTTGAAGTTTTGTACATTTAGGTACAGCCATTTACGCCACTGAAAACCTGGTATAGATACCCACATCTAAATTAGACGAGGTTCCCCTGAATTCTATAACCACGAGCGTAAATTTGAAGAACACCCTTGGCATGCTCACACTCTTCCCATGGCCACACCCTCTTTTCATCTATGTGCATTAGAATTTACATTCACCTCTTTTCAGCATATGTCTAAATATATGTGTGTGTAAATTCCAACTATTGCCAATTAATGATAATTTCTTATTATAGGCCAATTATCAGTGCTGATTGGCTTGATACTCAATTAAGTTGCTCCGCCTTATATATCATCCGGGAGTAAATGGTATATTTGAGGTTTGCTAACATTATCTGAAATTGAAGGGTTAAATGGAGGTGAGATGGATTTGTGTGTGGTACCCGTCATGAGTCCTCAGGGACATGAGCAGGGTTTTCGCATTACCGTAAACCTTCTGATTGGAGTTTCAGTACTTGTTTAAGTGGCAGCTAGTTTAGTACCAACTAAATATTTTTTAGACTCCTGAGGCAGTGGCCGAAACACAGTACTGTGCCGAGTCTACAATAAAGTATAACCTTTTATACACCATGATAGTCTCGACGTCCTGAAGTCATTGGTCCACTTCCCACTTCTTTTTGTGTATCTATAACCTCGTGGGATTTAGTGTTCATCCACTCAGTGCAGAGCCTGCCCCATCAGCTAGTTTAGTACCAACTAACTGTGAATACCCTTGGGGTAATGTTTCAGTGCTGGGTAAAGTGACTGTTTCCGTGATATCGCAGTTTAGGGGATGGTAGGGAATTCATGGTTGTGTTTGAGAAGTTAATAAAGCTGTGGCTGGTTATTTTCTCAATTCAGGTTTTCTGAGTTTCATTGCTAATTTGATTCTGATTGGAGGGATTGGGGGGGAAAGAGTGCAAATGACCACGTTATGGTTTGCAAAAATGAAAA
This sequence comes from Microcaecilia unicolor, assembly GCF_901765095.1. NCBI lineage: Eukaryota > Metazoa > Chordata > Amphibia > Gymnophiona > Siphonopidae > Microcaecilia > Microcaecilia unicolor. The sequence goes on along the minus strand of NC_044040.1, from coordinate 200,522,841 downwards.
ATTGCTAACCTATGGGGCCTTTATACTAAAGCGTGTTCTCTCCAATATTCAGCTGGTGGCGGTCAGCGTTTTTTAAAACTGGGAACCAGTACTGAATATCGGGGGATAATTTGGGGCGGGCAGGCTGCCAAAGGTTATTCGGGCCTGGCCGATATTCAGCTGGGGCCACATAAGAGTTACGCAGCCCCGGCTGAATATCGGGCCACTCTAGCCAGCATAACCTATTTTGTTGTTTTAAAAAAGCGCCTCTGAACCCCCTCCCACTCCAGTGTCCCTTTTTACCTCCTTCCCTCCCCTACAATATCCCCCATCCCCCACCTACCCCCCCCCCCAATAGTGAAAGTAAACCCCCAGGCTTACCTACATCCTTGGTGGTCCAGGGGGGTCATGGGGGGCAGGAGAGCAGCTCCCTCGCTCCTGCTCCTTTCATAACTGCCTACTGATTTCAATTAGCGTCAATAATTGCTTGTTAAAAAGCCAATTATTAGCACTCATTGACTCATTCAATTAAATTGCATGCGGAAATTGGGCGTACGCCCCAATTTGCGCATGCAATTTTTGTTAACTTTTATAGCACCTGAGGATAAGAGTAAAGCTGATGGAAAATGAGCTGTGTAGTGAAAAAATACACTTCGATGGAACAGTGGACACTTATTAATGGATGTCCTAAATGAACAAAGCAGATTATAACTACTGGAAAAGAGCAGAACGCAGCAGATGAATTAAAATTAATCCCCTATATGAATAATCTAAATTAAAAAAAAAGTTAATAGCAGCACAGACCAAAAAATATAATAAGATAAAAGCAGTAAAATCAATACGTTAATTAGGCCATTAAAATCTCATCAAACGCCTCTATTTTAATGGCAATCTTAACCCATTAGAATAGTTTAAAGCCTCTGAAGCCTGGATATGTAGCTATATTTTAACTTTGCATCTTTTTATATCTGGCTTTTGCAGGTGTGGTATTTCCCAGAATACGTAAATACTTGATAACACCAGTAGCACGGCCACGGGGGGCCTTGGGGACCTAGGCCATTCCCCAATTTGGTTTTCTGGACCCCAAAGTCTGATGCTTTGGAAGAAGGTTTTCTGTGATGATATTCACAGCCGCGCTGCCTGCCCTGCTTTCCCCTCCCTCCCTCCCTCGCATGCATGCTTAGTTTTAATGAAATTGAGCATGCGCCAGCTTTACGCATGCTCAATTTCATCAAATCTGAGCATGCACCCCAGGGCGGGAAAACAAGGCAGGCAGTGCGGCGCTGAGTATCCCCACAGGAAGGCTTCTACTGGCAGGTTTTGGGGACCCCCACCAGCTCAGGTATGTGGGGATGCGGTGGGGGGGGGGGGGGGGGGCAAAGAGCAGTGGGGAGGCAGGGCAAAATATGCCCCCCACATTTTGGGCTCAGACCCACCCAAAATTCTGGGGATCCTCAAACCCTGCCAGCTGGAAGAGGTCCTCTGGCAACCAGGACAGCTCATTCTCTTACCGCAGTCCTCATCAGCTGAAAACTCCCAACAACTGTCCTTCCTGCATACCTTGTAAATAGCAGATCTTCACCTGCAGTGAGACGCAACTGATATATACTGCTTGCTTTGCCCCCACAGCCTTCCCCCTGATGTATTCCCGCCTATGTGGAAACAGGAAGATGCATCAGAGGGAAGGCTTTGGGGTCAACATGAGCAATGTGCATTAGTTGCTGCTCACTGCCGGTGAAAATCTGTTATTTAAAAAGGTATACAGGAGAGGGGGGTGGGGGGGATGTTTGATAGACCATATGGCATGCAGGCGAGAGAGGGAGATCCAAATCACTTGTGGGACAAGGCAGAGTTCTTCTGCCCACCCATCTTAGGCCAAGGCCCACCCAAAATTGGATGTCTGGCTACGCCCCTGGTGGACAGTGCCATTGGCCGCAGCAAATAAGAGAATGAGCTGTTCTGGTTGCTAGAGGACGTCTTCCAGCTGGCAGGGTTTAAGGATTTCTGACACAGCCATAACAAAAGTGCCAGAACTGGGTAGGCCATGGCCATGCGACTGCTTAATAAATACAATAATTTAAACATTCTGAGCGGTGTGCTCCCTATGAGTCTGAAATAGATGTATAAAGCATTGCTTCTCCTACTCACCTACAAATGCACTCGATCTGCAGGCCCCTCCTTACCTCTCTACTCTCATCTCCCCTTACGTCCCCACCCGTAACCTCCGCTCTTTAGACAAATCCCTCCTTTCAGTACCCTTCTCCACCACCGCCAACTCTAGGCTTCGCCCTTTCTGCCTCGCCTCACCCCATGCTTGGAACAAACTCCCTGAGCCCATACGCCGGGCCCCCTCCCTACCCATCTTCAAATCATTGCTCAAAGCCCACCTCTTCAATGTCGCCTTCGGCACCTAATCACGACACCTCTTCTCAGGAAATCTTAACTACCCCAACTTGACATTTCGTCCTTTAGATTGTAAGCTCTTCTAAGCAGGGACTGCCCTTATTTGTTAATTTGTAAAGCGCTGCGTAACCCTAGTAGCGCTCTAGAAATGTTAAGTAGTAGTAGTAGTATTACATATAGCAATGATTTAACCAGAGCTGAGATTGTGATGTCATAATGCCTCATTCCACCAATGCCTAAGAGCCAACCTCATCAGTGATGTCACAATGGCTTGATTGTCCTATATTTGTCTCACTCTTATCTATTAGATTGTAAGCTCTTTGAGCAGGGACTGTCTCTCTTTGTTAAATTGTACAGCGCTGCGTAACCCTAGTAGCGCTCTAGAAATGTTAAGTAGTAGTAGTAGTATTACATATAGCAGTGATTTAACCAGAGCTGAGATTGTGATGTCATAATGCCTCATTCCACCAATGCCTAAGAGCCAACCTCATCAGTGATGTCACAATGGCTTGATTGTCCTATATTTGTCTCACTCTTATCTATTAGATTGTAAGCTCTTTGAGCAGGGACTGTCTCTCTTTGTTAAATTGTACAGCGCTGCGTAACCCTAGTAGCGCTCTAGAAATGTTAAGTAGTAGTAGTAGTATTACATATAGCAGTGATTTAACCAGAGCTGAGATTGTGATGTCATAATGCCTCATTCCACCAATGCCTAAGAGCCAACCTCATCAGTGATGTCACAATGGCTTGATTGTCCTATATTTGTCTCACTCTTATCTATTAGATTGTAAGCTCTTTGAGCAGGGACTGTCTCTCTTTGTTAAATTGTACAGCGCTGCGTAACCCTAGTAGCGCTCTAGAAATGTTAAGTAGTAGTAGTAGTATTACATATAGCAGTGATTTAACCAGAGCTGAGATTGTGATGTCATAATGCCTCATTCCACCAATGCCTAAGAGCCAACCTCATCAGTGATGTCACAATGGCTTGATTGTCCTATATTTGTCTCACTCTTATCTATTAGATTGTAAGCTCTTTGAGCAGGGACTGTCTCTCTTTGTTAAATTGTACAGCGCTGCGTAACCCTAGTAGCGCTCTAGAAATGTTAAGTAGTAGTAGTAGAATCCATAATGCATGCAACATGTGCATCAGATCATAGAATAAGAAGAAGAAGGAGGAGGAGGAGGACCTGGAATACACACTCCCAATCTAAGGGGCCATTTTACTAAGGTGCGTAGGCGCCTATGTGCGTTCAACGTGCATCAATTTGGAACTACCGCCCAGCTACCGTGAGCCCAGGGTGGTAATTCTACTTGTTATTTATTTATTTTAGCATATTTATACCCCACTTTATCTCACTAGCGTGCGGGCTCAAAGTTGCTTGCAATGCACCGAAAAGGCTAACGCCTGATCAGTGGTTACATAAACACAATAAAAGTTGTAGCAATCAGATAGGGTAGAAGGAACAAGGTAAGAAGGAAAAAGGGTAAAGGTATCAGAGTCCAAAATGGTCCGTGAAATAGCTGGTCTGAAGGACTATAGGATGTATGTGAAGTCTTGGGTTTGAGTGGTGAAACAGTTTTCGGCAAAGCAATCCGTAAGTGGGTGCTGTTGTAGTAACCCATCCTGAATAGATGATAAAAGCTTGCCGCGAGAGAAAACTTTGCAGGAAGAAAGATGATTTTTGGCAGGAAGTGACGGGCATCGACTTAACAGACCAGAATGATGTTGTATGGAAGGAAAGTAGTTGAAATCCGCTCTTGCCAGCCGTCTACACCAGCCCCCGAGAAAACTGTTGCAGCGATCAGGTCACTCTCTGGAATTATTTTCTTTTCCATGTTTTATTTTGTTTGATTTCTATGGAATTAACGATAAACAGCTGATTGAAAGATGGAAGCCAACGAACAGTGGCAGTTAAATCCGGCTGTATGCGTCATGTGCGACAGAAAATAAAAAATATTTTCTACCACGCCTACCACGTGGCACTAACCAGGCAGTAATTGGCAGTGTACACACGCTGACGATTGCCGCCCAGTTATTGCGTGAGACTTTACCGCTAAGTCGATGGGTGGCGTTAAGGTCTCAGGCCCAAAATGGATGCGCGCCAATTTTTCTTTCCCTACACGTTCATTTTTGGCCAAAAAATCCCGCCTTTTTTTGCAGGCGTGCTGAAAAATGGACCTGCGCGCGTCCAATACACAAGCCTACACCAGCGCAAGCAATTCTTCAGCGCACCCAGTGGCGTTCCTAGGGCAGCTGACACCCGGGTGGATCGGCGATGTGCCCCCCCCCCCCCGGGTGCAGCGCCGCCCCCAGGCGAAACGATACCTTCTCCCCCCTCCCCCAGCAAAGCGACACCCCCCCGGGTGCATTTTTACCTGCTGGGGGGGGGGGTGCCGCGCACCTTTCGGCATCGCTCGTTCCATGCTCCCTCTGCCCCGGAACAGGAAGTAACCTGTTCCAGGGCAGAGGGAGCACAGAATGAGCGGCGCCGACAGGCGCGTGGCACCCCCCCAGCGGCGTGCACCCGGGGTGGATCGCACCCACCGCCCCCCCCTTTGAACGCCACTGAGCGCACCTTAGTAAAAGGGCCGCTAAATGTGTTAAGACCAACAGGAAAATAATTGTCAAGGCTTTAAACAAAGGTTTTACAACCTCTCATATCAAAACAAATTGAGTAATAAATCAATAGTTAATAGAATTACTCAGTTTTACATTTAAACCACACTGATTTTAAAAGAGTTGCTTAGCACCTTCATCATTTAAAACTTTCCTTGAAAATAGTGCTACTAGACAGCAAGGATTACCACTCTAAGGAATTAAAATATAAGCCAAAACAATCAATTTAAAACGAAGAGATTTATAAAACATAGGGTCAAAGCCACATATTTATAAATCATACTACCATACGAGTGCATCATTAAACACTGCTGAGCTAAAGGACATGAAAACTATTTGAGATCAAAAAATATACCAACTAAAAACACAGTAGAACACAAACTATTTTCTTCACAGTTCCGACAATGCACTCATTAACCACTGCTCACATAGGGGCCCTATTACTAAGCAGCAGCCCAGTGGTAGTTCCCACCCCCACCCCCCCTTACAGCCGCTCCTCTCATGTCACTGCCCCTGGAGCAGGACCCCGGAGGAGCGCAGCGACGTGAGAGGCGAGAGGAGCGGCTGCAGAGCCGACAGCCAATGCCTGATGGCTTCCTGCGGTGCCGCACTTGCTTTTTAAAAACAGCTGTTTTTGTTTTTGTTGCGGCCGCTGCTGCTCAACAGGAGAAGCAGCAGTGACCGGAAATGGGAACTGGCGCCGCGTGTTCACGGGACAGTTGGGTGGGCGGGCCTGGAGGGCAAGTGACTGGGCCTCGGCCTGTCCAGGCCCGCCCATGGCTACGCCCCTGAAGGCATAATCAAAAACCATCTCTTAAAAGCAGTAAAAAAAAAAAACCCTGTAAAAAAGTAAAACAACTCACCAGCTTGAAGCATAACTAAGCACAGGTTGTTTCCTTCACAGCTGCAACAATACACATACTAGTTTCTGCTCTACCACTGCTCACTGAGGGCCCCTTTTACAAAGGCGCACTAGAATTTTTAGAGCACGCTAAAAATAAGTGTCTTCTAAATGCTAGAGATGCCCATATATTATCCTATGGTTGTCTCTAGCATTTAGGGCCCTTTACAAAGCTGCGTAGGCGCCTAATCATGCCCAATGCATGCCAATTTGGAACTACCACCTTGCTACCGCGTGGTCTGGGTGGTAATTTCATTTTTTACAAGCGCCCATTATGCGTGCCAGAAAGTTTCTGGCACGCGGCGCTAACTGGGTGGTAATCGGCATCGTACGCGCGCTGACAATTACTGCCCGGTTAACGCGTGAGACCTTACCGCTAAGTCAGTGGGAGGTAGTAAGGTCTCAGGTCCAAAATGGATGCTCGACAATTTTCATTTTGCCACATGTCTGTTTTTGCCCCCCCCCCCCCCAAAAAAAAAGGCCTTTTTTGCAGGTGCACTGAAAAATGAACCTGTGCGTGTCCAATACCAACCCAGACCACTTTTCAGCGCACCTTAGTAAAAGGACCCCTTAGTGCACACTAATCATTAGCACGCACTAAAAACATTAGCGTACCCTTGTAAAAGACCCCCCACAGTTCCTAAAAGATACGTTGTGAAGATGAACATCTTTTTTTTTTACTAGAAACTTTTCCCAACGGGTATGCAGATTAACAGCAAGAAAAAGTAGAGGCTGACCAAAGACGATTCACCACTGGAGACTTGAATCCAACAGACTTTATTAGTATAATTCAAAGATGGACCCGACATGGGCCATGTTTCGATGCATGCAAGCGCCTACATCAGGGGTCAAGTAATAGACTCCGGATGGAAGCACAGAGCCACAGCTCTGCTGGTATGCGAAACTGTCACCTTTCGAAACGTGTCAACACTAAGAACCAATACACGTTTCGAAAGGTGACAACTTTGCATACCAGCAGAGCTGTGGCTCTGTGCTTCCATCCGGAGTGTATTACTTGACTCCTGATGTAGGCGCTTGCATGCGTCGAAACACGGCCCATGTCGGGTCCATCTTTGAATTATACTAATAAAGACTGTTGGATTCAAGTCTCCAGTGGTGAATCGTCTTTGGTCAGCCTCTACCTTTTCCTGCTGTGATTCGTCATCATAGAGGATTCCCCTGTTTTGTACTCTGGATTAACAACAAGAGTCATAATCACAAAAAATTCTTTAAAGCAATAAATTAGACCTACCAGCATGAAGCCCAACCGGGCAAAGGCTGTTTCCTTCACAGTTGCAACAGTACACGTACTAGCCAGGTTAACACGGAAGCCCTTACCTAAATAGTGATGCCGACCTGAACATGTATACCTTAGAGGAAAGGAGAAACAAGGGTGACATGATACAGACGTTCAAATATTTGAAAGGTGTTAATCCGCAAATGTACCTTTTTCAGAGACAGGAAGGCAGTAGAACTAGAGGACATGAATTGAGGTTGAAGAGGGGCAGACTCAGGACTAATGTCAGGAGGTATTTTATCACAGAGAGGGTGGTGGATATGTGGAATGCCCTCCCGCGGGAGGTGGTGGAGATGAAAACGGTAATGTAATTCAAACATGCATGGGATAAACACAAAGGAATCCTGTTTAGAAGGAATGGTTCCGTGGAATCTTAGCGGAGATTGGGAGGCGATGCCGGTAATTGGGAAACAAAATGGGAGCTGGGCAGACTTCTACGATCTATGACGTGATCGTGACTAAATAGATAGGGATGGGCTGGAGTGTAAATTTTAAGGGGTTTCAACGTTATCTTCAGAACTTTTAGTACAAGAACAGTGCTGGGCAGACTTCTACGGTCTGTGCCCTGAGAATGGCAAGGACAAATCAAACTGAGGTAAACATATAAAGTATCACATACCATGTAAATGAGTTTATCTTGTTGGGAAGACTGGATGGATATTCAGGTCTTTATCTACCATCATTTACTATGTTACTCTTTGGGGTTCTACATGTAGAGGAGTGTGGGTTCTACATGGAATGTTGCTACTAATTGGGATTCCAGAATCTTGTAACTCTTTAGGATTCCAGAATCTTCAGAACTTTTAGTACAAGAACAGTGCTGGGTAGACTTCCACGGTCTGTGCCCTGAGAACGGCAAGGACAAATCAAACTCGGGTATACATATAAAGTATCACATACCTTGTAAAATGAGTTTATCTTGTTGGGCAGACTGGATGGACCGTACAAGTCTTTATCTGCCGTCATTTACTATGTTACTATGTCAGATGGGCTATGGCTAGGTTCCTGCCTACAAATTTCCCCTTCCCTGCTTCACTTTACCACTTCTCCTCAATCCTTCTTTCTCATTCAGTTACCATTTTACTCTTGTTAATGCTTTTACTGTTGTCAACTTCCCTGTTGTACTTCTTTCCCTGGCTCTCCTTCTCCAGTAAGTGTTTTGCTGCTGTTAATTTGTGTGTGGGGGTGGGGGGGGGGGGAGGAGAGGGGTTACAATTACTGTTTATTGGTCAGTTTTATATACTGCCTTTCCTATAAGTTAAATTAAACTATTTGTGCAATTCTTGTTTTTCTCAAATGTTCGTCTAAACATATATTTACTTATCAAGGTATACATGTGCATTTTGTAATCTGTCCCATTAAAAAAAAAAATTCTGCAGTGTAAACAACAGATGGAGCATGCGTTAAGCGCAACTGCTGAGCCTGAATGAGCATTCACAAATTGAGAATCCGGTGTTCCCTGAAGAAGCCTTTGGCGAAACGGGTCCGTTGGGTCTCGGTTGTCATTCGGGAGAATTACACATGGTCAAGCTCAGCCAGGAAAGCTAAGTTGAACTTTGTTTAATTTTTGCATATCGGTTACACAGTTCCTTTTTCTAATTGATGCATGAAGCAATTTATAAAAAAAACTTTTGAAAAAATTATTTAACGACACAAATAATTTTCACTAACCTTTGTGGTTGGTTGGGGGGTTTTGACCGATGATTACAGAGAGTAGGCACGTGACCAGGATGGTCTAATTGCCACGGGCTTGCAGTCGCAAGTCACTATTTTCTGAGGTCTTCCCCCCCCCCCCCCCCACACACACTTTTTCTCCCGTGGTGTTTATCACAGTCTAAGTAGTACTCACTTTTTGTATGTATATAATAATGAAATTTCCATCTTTTTGTTTTCTTTTACAGGTATTTTGTAATTATTATAATAATAACAGAACTTATTACCTGCGCTAGCCTTTCAGTTCAGAGCGGTTTACATAATAAGATACTGGTCAGTTCCCAGGAATGACAATAAAAATAGAAAAATTATCCCTTCCTCCCTATCCTCTCAACATAGTGAACATTTTCTTGAATAGTCAATGTATCCCTATCTTCAGTTGTCTGATAAGCATTATACTGTATTCAATGCATGCTTCCTAAATAAAAATGTTTTAATATTATGACAAAATACTAGCACACGCTAAGATATTTGTGCGCTTACAATGTGCCTTAGTAAACAGGGCCCCAAGTATCCTGTTTACTAAACCATGCTGTAGGTACGTAAACGTTTTAGCGTGCACTAATGCTAGAGACACCTATAGGAATATAATGGTACGCTGCATGGGTGAGTTTTATGTCTGAGGGTTTCCCTATTCACCTTAAGGGCACACTGTGCAACATATTATGTTTCAAAAGAGGTAATACGGTAGAAAAAAAGACAAAATGTTCTTAATCGACAAGAGTGAGTTTTGACTCTATTTCCCTGTTGTTTTTTTTTTTTTATTACCATGCAAACGTGGGAATATACACCAGCTATAGGGCTGGCGGAAATGATTGCGCCTAAAATGAAAGCATATCTGCCACTGGTACTTGTAGTCTATAAGGAAAAGTAGGTGCCTGGTTTGCTTTATAGAATTGGCCTACATGCTTTGTTCTAGAATTACCCTTTGTGCAAGGGAGTTTTAGTGTGCTGGCAATTGTTAGCATGTGGTAGCCATTAGCGTTGGCCTGCACTAACTGCTTAGCACACTTTAATACACGTGCCCCAAAGAGGGGCATAATTGAGCGGGGATGACCATCTCTAATGGCTCCCATCTCTAAGGACGTCCTGGCGAAGGGGCGGGGAAACCCGTATTATCGAAACAAGTCGGCGTCCATCTTTCGTTTCAATAATACGGTCGGGGACGCCCAAATCTCAACATTTAGGTTGACCTTAGAGATGGTCGTCCCCGGTTTTTGGCAATAATGGAAACCGAGGACACCCATCTCAAAAATCACCAACTCCAAGGCATTTGGTCGTGGGAAGAGCCAGCATTTGTACTGCACTGGTCCCCCTCATATGCCAGGACACCAACTGGGCACCCTAGGGGGCACTGCAGTGGACTTCACAAATTGTTCCCAGGTGCATAGCTTCCTTACCTTCGGTGCTGAGCCCCCCAAACCCCACTCCCCACAACTGTACACCACTAACATAGCCCTAAGGGGTGAAGGGGGGCACCTACATGTGGGTACAGTGGGTTTCGGGTGGGTTTTGAAGGGCTCATATTTACCAGCACAAGTGTAACAGGTAGGGGGGATGGACCTGGGTCCGCCTGCCTGAAGTGCACTGCACCCACTAAAACTGCTCCAGGGACCTGCATACTGCTGTCATGGAACTGGGTATGACATTTGAGGCGGGCATAGAGGCTGGCAAAAAAAAAATAATAATATTTTTTTAGGGTGGGAGGGGGTTGGTGACCACTGGGGCGAGTAAGGGGAGGTCATCCCCAATTCCCTCCGGTGGTCATCTGGTCAGTTTGGGCACCTTTTTGAGGCTTGGTCGTGAAAAAGAATGGACCAAGTGAAGTCAACCAAATGCTCATCAGGGACGCCCTTCTTTTTTTCCTTATCGGTCAAGGATGCCCATCTCTTAAGCATGCCCCAGTCCCGCCTTCGCTACACCTCCGACAAGCCCCCGTGAACTTTGGTCTTCCCTGCGACGGACTGCAGTTGAGGGTGCCCAAAATCGGCTTTCGATTATGCCGATTTGGGCGACCCTGAGAGAAGGATTTGTGTCGGAAGATGGGCGCCCTTCTCTGTCGAAAATGCCCCTGATAGTGATATTTCAAGGTTAAAAAAAGATGCTATTTCCAAGTTTTAAAAATAACTTGGAAGTGTACACTATAATTAGAAAGTAGAGAAACTGATGGATTAAATGCGCCGCCTATATCAAGTATCTTAGAGGATTCTGAAGAGCCCTTTCCCCCCTGAAGGCATTCCACTGAATCAGAGACAAGCACAGCAGCAAGTATCTTATTAAACAACAAGTATGGAAAAGCAAAAGGCAGAAGCCTCCAGGGCCATGTTAATTATCTCAGGGTCAGAGTCTGTAAGAAGGCTGTCTGCCATGTTCTAAGACAGTCAGCTGGCTGTGTCAATATACAAATGTCCCCAAGGCCTTGCCGTTACAGCACTGTCATACTTCAAATGACAGGTAATACTTATGAACACGACGACACTAGCCTCCTCAATTACGTTCAATGTCAAGGTTTTAGTACTGGAGGAACTGCTAATTTTCGACATGCATAGTGCAAGTCGTACTTTTCTATAGAATATACAAACACACATATACGTGAAGAATGCATAGGTTATGGAATATTAGTACCTACACATGTCATTGGCATCAATACTTGGTATTTACACGTATAAGTGCTAGGGAATATCCTGTAAAGTACAGACCAAAATTACTTAGGAGGGAAGTCAATAAATGGTGCCAAATGCTACAGATGCCCATATATTCCTATGGGTGTCTCTAGCATTTAGCGCAAGCTAATCATTAGCGTGCACTAAAAATGAGTGTTCAGTGCGGATCCAGTGCCTAGCTTTTGCTTGCCATACTTATGCCTGCTAAAAGCAGGAGTAAATGCCAGCACCCAACTTAAGCGCACTTCAAGTGAATTCTCTAATTTTGCATACAACCTTTTGAAACATCCCCAACATACCCCTGGCCCCCCTTTTCAGATACATGGTATGAGAATTAGGCACCAAGCCTTATAGAATAGCATGTAGCCAGTTGTGCGCAAATTCTAATTGATGCCAATTGACTGCAATTGGTTGTTGGTGCCCAATTGTTGTTAGCTAAGAGCTCAATGATCAATTAAGTTGCATGTAACTTGCACCCAAATTTCGATAAGGAACTTTGGGGACCATATATAGAATCCAGAGGTTAACACATAATTGCAAGGGGGTGTAAATGTGGGCACGGTATGTGTGGACCATCAGTTAGCCTAAATACATCATGCAACATATGCAACTTACACCAGCCATTGACCTACCTTCAGGGTCAGATTAAAGCCAACTGATGCCCCAAGCTCAACCCAACAATGGTGCCCTTCGGCCCTTCCCTTGCTTAACTAACAAGACATTAAGACTCAATAAGTGCTGAGAAATATCATTATTGTACAAAACAAAACATCGTATATACAGTGATACCTTGGTTTACGTTGATAATCCATCCGAAAACAATCAATGAAAACCGAAACAGACGAAAACCGAGGCAATTATTTCCATATGAATCAATGTAAATGTAATTAAATTTTTTTTTTGTTACATTTTGTACCCCGCGCTTTCCCACTCATGGCAGGCTCAATGCGGCTTACATGGGGCAATGGAGGGTTAAGTGACTTGCCCAGAGTCACAAGGAACTGCCTGTGCCAGGAATCGAACTCAGTTCCTCAGTTCCCCAGGACCAAAGTCCACCACCCTAACCACTAGGCCACTCCAAAATGCATAACAAAAACACATTTTATAGAGAATAAATATAGTCCCATGATGGAGCTAAAGGAAAAGGGTTAACTTATTAGCAAGGGAAACACTTAACTGGGAAAATGAGATCTGAGCACATGTGATTTTATCTTGCGTGCGTTGCGTTAGATGCATGGGGTGATGCTCAAACAACGAGAAACAATGCCACAATGAGCAGGAGAATGCGTGGGTCACCCTTTGTTTTCGCAAAATTAGCAGCAAGGTCAAGTGGGCACACCAACGAAATCCGAGACAAATTTTTCACTGTAAAAATCAACAAAAACCGAAACGGACAATAACCGAAGTCAACGAAAACCGAGGTTTCACTGTATGTATAATGACTAGACAAACACTGAAATTCATTTGGATAATAAGTCTAGCAAATGGCAGTGAAAGAGTTAAGGGCGTGATAGTTAGGGGGAAAAAAACTCTGTGGTGCCCCCTTCTCTTGGTGCCCTAAGCACATGCTTGTTTTGCTTAATGGTTAATCCACTAGCCTAGTGGTTAGTGCAGCGAACTTTGATCCTGGGGAACTGGGTTCAATTCCCACTGCAGCTCCTTGTGACTCTGGCCAAGTCACATAACCCTCCATTGTCCCTGGTACAAAAATAAGTACCTGAATATATATAAACCACCTTGAATGTACTTGCAAAAACCTCAGAAATGTGGTATATCAAGTCCCGTTTCCCTTTCCCTATTTGAGATTCTACATGGAATGTTGCTACTATTGGAGATTCTACATGGAATGTTGCTAGTAGAGGAGTAGCCTAGTGGTTAGTCCGCTTTGAATGTAGTTGTAAAATACCACAGAAAGGCAGTATATCAAGTCCCATTTCCCTTCCCTTCCTTAAGTGTGCACACCTAAGTTTCGGCACACCAGTGCACCTTTAAACTTGTGTTCTATAATGGCTTAGGTGCAACCTGAAGCCCTATAGAATTGGTCCCAAGTGGACTGAAACCTTGTGTAAATCTCTGTGCAAGTTGGGCACAGATCCCCCAAATTCTGTAACGCTGCATACGAAGTGTTTTAAGGGAATGCCCCTGGCCTGCCCATGCCCCTCCCATAGCCACACCCCCTTTGCAGATCCACGCGGAAACACTTATATGCTATTCTAGAAATGGGTGTTTTCAGGCAGATCTGCCATTTCTGATCCATCAGAATGCTTTTTCTGCAGCACCTAATGTTTAACACTATACAGAGAGAATTTCCCCCTTAATGTGTTGTTAGTGCACACTAACAGGCTACCACAGGATGCATTAAAGCATGTTGTGGTAATTTGCCTGTTTCAGCTCGCTAAGCAAAAAACTTCCCCCGTAAGTGCTGTGTTAAATCTGCACTTAGCATGCAAGAAAGTCCCACGTTCAAATGCATTAAGCCCAGATTCCCCTGCAGCGGCTTACCAAGGGCGAGGCAGTGGTGGCGGTCCGCCCCAGGTGAACGCTGCGGGGGGTGGGGGGTGCAGAGAGCAGCCGCTCGCCTGTCGGCTCCGCTTGTTCCCTGCTCCCTCTGCCTTGGAAGAGGTTACTTCCTGTTCCGGGGCAGAGGGAGCAGGGAGCCAGCAGAGCCGAGAGCCACAGCTAAAAATGCACCCGGGGGGGGGGGGGGGGGGGGGTTGATGCACCGGGGAGGGGGTGCACATCGGCAATCCGCCCTGGGTGGCAGCCGACCTAGGATCATCACTGTTCCCTGCACTTTATGCTGTGAGTTCATCATGTTGGGCAAACTGGGTGGGCCATACAAGGCTTTATCTCTGTCATCTAATATGACAATATAATATGAAGTGTGATATGGAAAAGGGCCTCTTTGTTATTTCATTTTAGTATCTATTTTTTTAAAATGCACATTAAAATAAAAGTGTGCACTACAACATAACAAAAGGAAATGCAATAGTAATAAAATGCATTTTTAAAAAAATAAGTCCTGCCAGGGCTCCTTTTACAAAGCCATGGTCAAAAGTGGCCTGTGGTAGCGTGGGCACATCTTTTAATGGGCTGGGAAAAGGGCCTGCGCTAATATTAAAACTAGTGCATGCCTCTTTATGGCCTGAGCACTTACCGCCACCCACTGACCTAGCGGTAAGGGTTCACTCGCTACCCATGTGGTAACCATGCAGTGCACGCCAATGTGGGTCTGCTTCTGGTTACCGACGGGAATGCAGAATTCGACACACGCCAAACTCGGAATTACCGCTGGGTGCACATGGTACCCTGTGTTAGACCTCCCGTGCCTTTGTAAAAGGGCTCTCACTAAACTCTGCCTCTACCGGGGGCATAGCCAGACTTCGGCAGGAGGGGGGGTCCAGAGCCCGAGGTGAGGGGGCACATTTTACCCCCCCCCCCCCCGGCGCCGATGACCCCCTTTCCGCCAGACTCAGAAAGGGGGTCCCCTGCCAGCAAAGGTAGCCCACGGCGACGGCGGTGGGAGGGGGGGGGGGAGTCGAGAAAGTCATCGGCAGGGGGGCCCAGAGCCTAATCACATAGCTACACCACTGGCCTCTACAGCATCTGTAGCTCTAACTGACCCCTGGAGCTTCATAATCAAACTTGGGTCTTCTTCAGTATAGTACAAAACACTGTAGCTGAGTCATTGCACACAACTCCAGAACTAACAATGTAATAAATTCATAGCCAGAATTTCTAATAGTTTAATAAATTCATTGCCACTAGGTTATATGTTTTCAGTTAAATAGAATCACTCAGGTTTATGGTACTCTGACTGGCCCAAATGACATGAGGACATTCTTTCTCTTAGAAAGAATAATAGACCAAACATTTATCACCGTACAACAGCGTTGATGTAAAAAAAAAAAAAAAAAAACACACACACACACACTGTAAATGAAGTCAGTGTTTTAAAGGGAGAAGCATGAGATCCTGCCTCAAGCAGAAAAAAATGTTCATTTCCATTTTATTCTGAATTTTTCCTTAGTTTGGGATGTTTTCTTGGTTCCTTCACATATTCATTTTAATAGAAATTCTTTACGTGCCCTAGTTAATTTAACAATGTTAGGGGCCCTTTTACTAAGCTGCGTAAGCGTCTACGCATGCCCAAAACATGCCAAAATGGAGTTACTGCCCGACTACCGCGTAGCTGTTGCGGTAATTACATTGTTGGTGTTCGTCCACTACGGGTGTCTGAGAAATATTTTTTTATTTTCAGGCGCGCGTAACGGACACACGCCAAGTGGCATTTGGCACACATAGATCATTACCGCCCGGTTACCGTGTGAGTCTTTACCTCTAGGTCATTGGCTGGCTGTAAGGTCTCAGACCCAAAATGGACAAGCAGCAATTTTCATTTTGCCGCACATCCATTTTTGGCAAAAAAAGGGCCTTTTTTTATAGGTACACTAAAAAGTGGATTGGCGCGCACCCAAAACCCACGCCTACACTGCCGCAAGCCATTTTTCAGCACGCCTTTGTAAAAGGACCTGTATATTTGTAGAATAATGCAAATTCCCATCAATTTAAAAAGCACAAAGGGGTCCTTTTACTAAGCTGCGGAAAAAAGGGAAAGGGAAATGGGACTTGATAAACTGCCTTTCTGAGGTTTTTGCAATTACATTCAAAGCGGATTACATATATTCAGGTACTTATTTTGTACCAGGGGCAATGGAGGGTTAAGTGACTTGCCCAGAGTCACAAGGAGCTGCAGTGGGAATTGAACCCAGTTCCCCAGGATCAGAGTCCGCTGCACTAACCACTAGGCTACTCCTCCACTAGCAACATTCCACGTAGAAGCCTGCCCTTGCAGATCAGCAATGCGGCCGCACAGGCTTCTGTTTCTGTGAGTCTGACGTCCTGCACGTATGTGCAGGACGTCAGACTCACAGAAACAGAAGCCTGCATGGCTGCGTTGCTGATGTGCAAGGGCAGGCTTCTACATGGAATGTTGCTAGTGGAATAGCAACATTAACATTCCATGTAGAATCTCAAATAGTAGCAACAGAATCTCAATAGTAGCAACATTCCATGTAGAATCTCAAATAGGGAAAGGGAAATGGGACTTGATATACCGCCTTTCTGTGGTATTTTGCAACTACATTCAAAGTGGTTTACATATATCCAGGTACTTATTTTGTACCAGGGGCAATGGAGGGTTAAGTTACTTGCCCAGAGTCACAAGGAGCTGCAGTCAGGGCCGTGCCAAGGGTCTGTGGCGCCCCCCTGCAGAAGATCAATAAGCGCCCCCAGCACCCCCCCCCCCCGCAGACAAACAGTTGGCGCATGTGCCCCCTACCCCCCCCCCCCGTGAAAATGATCACTGCCCTCCCATCCACGCTTCTCTCTCCCCTGCCCTCCCGCTCCCATGTCTCAACTGCCCGCCCTCTTCTCCCCCCCCAAGATCCCTTTTAAATTTACCTCCGTCCGGCAGCGAAGGCGCGCAGCGTCAGTGAAGGAGGCGGCGCTCCCGACGACTCTACAAGTCTTCCCTTCGCTCAATGTCCCGCCTTCTTCTGACGTCATTTCCTTGACGTCAGAAGAAGGCGGAACACTGAGTGAAGGGAAGACTAGTAGAGACGTCGGGAGCACCGCCTTCTTCACTGACGCTGCGCCTTCGCTGCCGGACAGAGGTAAATTTTAAAGGGATCTTGTTGGGGGGGAGAAGAGGGCAGGCAGTTGGGACATGGGAACGGGAGGTAAGCATGGTGCGGCAGGGCACCCCCCAGAGGACGGCGCCCTCCTGCCATGCTTATCTCGCTTACCGTGTTGGCACGGCCCTGGCTGCAGTAGGAATTGAACTCAGTTCCCCAGGATCAAAGTCCACTGAACTAACCACTAGGCTACTCCTAGGCTACTACTCCACTCCACTGTGGTAGCAGTGGGGGTCCTTTTTACTGCACCCAATAAAATGCCCCCCCTCCCAAAATGGCCATGCAGCAGGGAGCACTTAACACCACTCAATGAGGTGGCGGTAAAGACTCTCGTGGTAACCCAGTGGTAACTGGGCAGCATGAGGTGATGCCCAATTACCGCCAGGTTAGCGCCGTACTAGGGAAAAAAAAATTTCCTGGAGCCAGAAATGGCATGTACTCCAGCCACAACTACCACCACGTTGGGCCAGCGGTAGTTCCATTTTAGCTTGCAATAAGCCCGCATTGGGCTTACTGACATTTTGTAAAAGCCCCCCCCCCCCCCCCCAATTTTTTAAGATGCACTAACAAACTGAAGCACATCTCTAATCTAGTCCATGCACTGCCTCCGTTGTATGCAGATCTCTTTCATGCATATTCACTGTGGATATCAAGAAAACCCGACCGACAAGAGGGTACTCCAGGACCAACTTGGGAAACACTGGTCTATGCAAAACCATTTTAGCCTTTTTAGCTAAACTTTTTATTTGTTTGTTACATTTGTATCCCACATTTTCCCACCTATCTGCAGGCTCAATGTGGCTTACAGAGTACCGGAGAGGCGATTACGGACTCCGGTGAAAACAAATACATAGTGAAGTTGTGGACAAATCTCTCTTGTCGTCCCCCTTCTCCTCCACTGCTAATTCCAGGCTTTGTTCCTTTTCCCTCGTGGCACCTTATGCCTGGAATAGAATTCCTGGACCTATACGTCTAGCTCCATCTCTACCTGTTTTTAAATCTATGCTGAAAACCCACCTTTTCACCACTGCTTTTGCCTCCTAGCCACTACTCAATTCCCCTATCCTTGTTCCTTCTCACCCAGTACTTTCCTCGCCCTTAATTGTCTTGTCTGTCTGTATTTTTAGATTGTAAGCTCTATCGAGCAGGGACTGTTTCTCTGTGTCAGGTGTTCAGCGCTGCGTGCGTCTGGTAGTGCTATACAAATATTAATAATAATAACATTCCATGTAGAAGCCTGCCCTTGCAGATGAGCAACGCAGCCGCGCAGGACGTCAGACTCACAGAAACAGAAGCCTGCGCGTCCGTGTTGCTGATCTGCAAGGGCAGGCTTCTACGTAGTGGAATGTTGCTAGTGGAGGAGTAGCCTAGTGGTTAGTGCAGTGGAACATGGGATTGTTGCTACTATTGAGATTCTACATGGAATGTTGCTACTATTGAGATTCTACATGGAATGTTGCTACTATTGGAGATTCTAGATGGAATGTTTTGGCTCCTAACCACTACTCAATTTCCCTATCCTTGTTCTTTCTCACCCAGTACTTTCCTCACCCTTAATTGTCTTGTCTGTATTTTTAGATTGTAAGCTCTATCGAGCAGGGACTGTCTCTCTGTGTCAGGTGTTCAGCGCTGGGTGCGTCTGGTAGCGCTATACAAATGTTAATAATAATGTTAATAATAATAAGATAAAGTTCGTGTGGTATAGCCACATACGGGAATCGTAGCTGGAAAGATTCTGTTATGTCAATTTTTTGTTGTTGTTGTTGCAGAGATCAGGCATTTATGTTGGATTGGTGGGGTATGAATTTTTAAACAGGCAAGTTTTTAGTGTACTCCGGAAGTGTAGATGGCCGTACGTGGTTTTCAAGGCTTTTGGTAGTGCGTTCCGCAGTTGTGTGCTTATGTAGGAAAAACTGGATGTGTAAGTTGATTTGTATTTGAGTCCTTTGCAGCTTGGGTAGTGCAGGCGTTGGTATATTCCTGATGATTCAGTTCATGAACCAAAAACAAAGCTACAGTGTCACCCTGACCATAAATCTTAGTCAAAAACAGCGGACAGCCCAAGGATATATGCAAAGTCATAGCAGAGATACCCACCCAGTTTGCATGAGCAATAAAATTCAACACCTCCATACGGACCTCTCCTACCCCTGTCCCAGAAATTCTTGTAGAAAATGTGCCCAGCAGCCTGACTGGTAACATTTCCAATTGTTGACAGACAGAGGACTTAGAAACCTGTGTAGTTCAAAATCTCAAAGGATAGAAAATGAGGGGCATCCAAAAAGCCTGAGTAATTTTCCCCCCAGCAATATATATTTTACATAAAAATCTTATTTGCATGTTTCATGTGGGAGGCAATAAGAGCTTGATTCTGAAACTCACTCTATGTTTTATGTCACTTGCAAATCTCAATAGATCTCTCCCACTATCCATTGTCCTGAAATATATATATGTTACTCTGAAAACCTCAGCCATACTTTGTACCGTAGAATATATAATTTTGTCAGTTATCTCAACCCGTTGACAGCTTATTACAAATAAAAAAAGACACAGAAACCAAGGAAGTATAGGTCCTTTTTATATTTACTAATAGCTTCATTTTCTGTAGCAACAGTATATCAAACACTGCTTTCTCAACTAGTTGCTGAAATTGCAAACATTTTCTGAAATCCTGGGAGGCTTAGAATTATGACAACAGAAATAGGTTAACAATATTATTTATGGAAAGTGTATTTAGCAATCTTTCCAAACCACAGCATTTTCAAAGTGGAATGTCAGTTTCTTCTTTGTTTTATATATAAAAGACTATGCAATAAAGCTTAGCATGCACATAAAAAAATGCACTATGCAGGAAAGTCATAACATGTACCCAAGACAAGATTTACTTCTGGCATACCCTGAGAGGCTCCTCTTCAGAATTTGCAGGAGCTAGGTAGACAGGTCTATTTGGAATCTGCAGCACTCAGGTAATAGAGAGGTTCCTTTTCAAACATGCACTCTTATGAAAAGGACGCCTCCTCCTCGATTTTTGGGTGACATCTCACTAGAGGTCCACACCCTTAAAGACACGTAGCGCCTGACCTGCTGATACAAGATACCTCTAAACCAGGTGTTCCATCTTCAGGATACACACATAAGCAAAATAAGAAATAAGACACTGAGAGGAGGAGGAGGAGGGGCTTTTACAAATGCACGCTGAAAAATGGCCTGCGGTAGTGTAGATGCATGTCTTGGGCGCGCGCAGAATCATTTATCAGCGCACCTGTAAAAAAATGCCTTTTTAAAATTTTTGCCGAAAATGGATGTGCAGCGAAATGAAAGTTGCCGCGCGTCCATTTTGGGTCAGAGACCTTACCGCCAGCCATTGACCTAGCGATAAGTTCTCACAAGGTAACCGGGCAGTAAGGGTCTATGCGCGCAAAATGGCAATTACTGCCCGATTATCGCCCGTGCGGCAGAAAATAAAAATATTTTCCAGCTCGCTTAGTAGATGCACGTCAAAAATGAAATTACGGCAAGGGCCATGCGGCAGCTGGGCAGTAACTCAAAACTGACAAACGCTGGGCGTGCATAGGCGCCTACATGGCTTAGTGAAAGGGCCCCTGGAAGGAAAGAAGGAATGATGCTCAAGACTACTACTACTACTTATCATTTCTATAGCGCTACTAGACGTACGCAGCGCTGTACACTTGAACATGAAGAGACAGTCCCTGCTCGACAGAGCTTACAATCTAATTAGGACAGACAAACAGGACAAACAAGAGATAAGGACAACGTGTAGCAAGATTCCGGAATCTCAAAGAATAGCAAGATTCAATGCAGAATCCCAAAGAGTAGCAAGATTCCAGAATCCCAAAGTGTACCAAGATTCCGGAATCCCAGAGACTACTTCTACTACTTATCATTTCTATAGCGCTACTAGACGTACGCAGCGCTGTACACTTGAACATGAAGAGACAGTCCCTGCTCGACAGAGCTTACAGTCTAATTAGGACAGACAAACAGGACAAACCAGAGATAAGGGAATATTAAAGTGAGGATGATAAAATAAGGGTTCTGAACAAGTGAACAAGGGTTAGGAGTTAAAAGCAGCATCAAAAAGGTGGGCTTTTAGCTTAGATTTGAAGATGGCCAGAGATGGAGCTTGACGTACCGGCTCAGGAAGTCTATTCCAGGCATATGGTGCAGCAAGATAAAAGGAACGGAGTCTGGAGTTAGCGGTGGAGGAGAAGGGTGCAGATAAGAGAGATTTACCCAGTGAACGGAGTTCCCGGGGAGGAATGTAGGGAGAGATTTACCCAGTGAACGGAGTTCCCGGGGAGGAATGTAGGGAGAGATGAGAGTGGAGAGGTACTGAGGAGCTGCAGAGTGAACGCAGCAGGCTCTCACGTAGGGTCTTTCCACCTCTGGTATGTGGAAGTCTTAGATGACTGCATCAGCATGGAATGGATACTTCAGAAAGAGTGGGGTAGTAATTGTGGAATGGGGCACATGGTATTGTCAGTTGCGTAGATTTGTTTCGCTAGTGTACTACTACTAATAGTAATTTATATAGCACTACTAGATATACAGAGTGTTGTTCAGAAACATGTTTAGAAACAAATCCTGCCCAACAGAGCTTATTATTCATTAAAGGCATATAAAACTGACAAACAAGAGATTAGGGAGTTATATTTATTATGAGAATGATTAACCCAATAATGGGTATTAAATAAAGGATCATTTTAATTAGCTGTGTTATGCACCGTTGGTGCATGTGACTAATGAGCCAAAGTCTGGAGGATACGGGATGCAGGCAGAGCTCCGAAGTCTCAATGCGTGGTTGACACGACGGTGCAGAGATGAGGGATTTAGATTTGGCAGGAACCGAGCAACATTCTGGGAAAGGAGGATCCTATTCCAAAAGGTTGGACTCCACCTTAACTGGGATGGAACTAGGCTGTTGGCACTAACATTTAAAAAAGAGAGAGAACAGCTTTTAAACTAAAATGGGGGTGGGGGGAAGCCAGCAGTCACCCAGGAGCGCATAGTTCGGTGTGGAGCATCCTTGAAGGATACTGTTGAAACAGGACATTTAGGGAATCCCAACAGAGAGAGGGTTCAACAATGGTGAAAGAAAGACAGAAGTGTTTAAAGGGAGTAGGCGGTAATGACCTACGCGCATCAAATGCCACTTGATGCGCGTCTGTTACGCACGCCAGAAAATTAAAAAAAAAATTTCTTCAGACGCGCACCAAAATTGAAATTACTGCGAGGGCCACACGGTAACTCCAATTTGGCACACGTTCGGCGTGCGTAGGCGCCTACATGGTGTAGTAAAAGGGCCCCTGAGGCAATGGAGGGTTAAGTGACTTGCCCAGGATCACAAGCAGCAGCAGTGGAATTTGAACCGGCCACCTCTGGATTGCAAGACTGGTGCTCTAACCACTAGGCCACTCCTCTACTCCCAAGATTCCATTCAGAATCTCAGAGTAGCAACATTCCATGTAGAACCCCAAATATTTATTTAGATTTTGCTCACACCTTTTCAGTAGTAGCTCAAGGTGAGTTACATTCAGGTACTCTGGATATTTCTCTGTCCCAGGAGGGCTCACAATCTAAGTTTGTACCTGAGGCAATGGAGGGTTAAGTGACTTGCCCAGGATCACAAGCAGCAGCGGTGGGATTTGAACCGGCCACCTCTGGATTGCAAGACCGGTGCTCTAACCACTAGGCCACTCCTCCAAAAGTTTGGGCTTACCTTTAGTCATTTTAAAAGACAATCTCTATCAATACACACAGAAAGAAAGGTAGGCTCTAGCACTGCTTAGTAAACAGAGCCCTAGGAAAATGGATGCAATAATAACAGCAGAATATTAACTATTTTTACTTTGGATGTTACTTTGTCACCCTCATACGGTACAGACTGCTAAAGAGTTGCAGATTTTGATAAGAATCTCCATTAATGTTTGCATGCTGTAACAGTGACTCCTCAAAGCTTTCCACCGAAAATGTCTGGTTTCATTACTGTTCTCAGAATACAAGTTACATTGTATTTTCCTAATTGCTATTCATATCTATACACTTGGGGAAGGTAAAGGAGTTGAAATATTATATTAGCCTTCGAACATATACATTTTTTATGAGTTTCTTTTCACTTAAGCCTTGATTTATGGCAAATACCATATGAAAATCTGTTTCTGGATCCATTGTTTAAACAGAATATCGTTAGTGGTATTCTTGCCTCAGTCATGGCACAATGTGTTCATATGGTAAAAATAGCAGGTGTCCCTTTTGGAGATAAAGGTACATTCACCACTGTCGGGCAACAGAAAAGGCAAATCTGGCCATTACATAAGTAATGGCACACTGGGAAAAGACCAAGGGTCCATCGAGCCCAGCATCCTGTCTACGACAGCGGCCAATCCAGGCCAAGGGCACCTGGTGAGCTTCCCAAACGTACAAACATTGTATACATGTTATTCCTGGAATTGTGGATTTTTCCCAAGTCCATTTAGTAGTGGTTTATGGACTTGTCCTTTAGGAAACCATCTAACCCCTTTTTAAACTCTGCCAAGCTAACTGCCTTCACCACGTTCTCTGGCAACGAATTCCAGAGTTTAATTATGTGTTGGGTGAAGAAAGATTTTCTACGGTTTGTTTTAAATTTACTACACTGTAGTTTCATTGCATGCCCCCTAGTCCTAGTATTTTTGAAAAGCGTGAACCACATCTTGGAATTACCATGTTTTTTTGACAGGCGTTTCCATAGACATGACTGGTTGCCATGGTGCCCTTTTACAAAGGCACGCTGAAAAATGGCCTGTGGAAGTGTAAAAGTGTGTTTTGGGTGCACGCAGAATTTTACAGTGCACTTGTAAAATGCCATTTTAAATTTTTGCCGAAAATGGACATGTGGCAAAAATGAAAATTTTCACAGGTCCATTTTGGGTCCGAGACCTTACCGCCACCCATTGACCTAGCGGTAAGGTCTCACATGGTAACCAGGCAGTAATGATCTACGTGTGTAAAATGGTGATTACCACCCAATTAATATCCACATGCCAGAAAATAAAAATATTTTCTGGTGTGCTCAGCGGACACACGTCAAAAATGACATTACCGCAAGGGCCATGTGATTGACGTGCATTGGGCGCGCGTGCGAGGGGCATAATCGAACGGGGCTGGCCATCTCTAAGGCCGGCCCCGTAAAGCGGCATACCCAACCGTATTATCGAAACAAGATAGCCGGCCATCTTTCATTTCGATAATACAGTTGGGGCCAGCTAAATCTCAACATCTGGGCCGGTGCTAGATATCGCCGCCATTTGTTTCCGGCGATAATGGAAACTAATGGCGGCCATCTCAAACCCGGCCAAATCCAAGGCATTTGGTCATGGGAGGAGCCAGCATTTGTAGTGCACTGGTCCCCCTGACATGCCAGGACACCAACCGGGCACCCTAGGGGGCACTGCAGTGGAATTCAGAAAAAGCTCCCAGGTACATAGCTCCCTTACCTTGTGTGCTGAGCCCCTCAACCCCCCCCCAAAACCCACTACCCACAACTGTGCACCACTACCATAGCCCTTACGGGTGAAGGGGGTACCTAGATGTGGGTACAGTGGGTTTCTGGTGGGTTTTGGAGGGCTCACATTTACCACCACAAGTGTAACAGGTAGGGGGGATGGGCCTGGGACCACCTGCCTGAAGTGCACTGCAGTAGCCACTAAAAACTGCTCCAGGGACCTGCATAGTGCTGTCAGGGAGCTGGATATGACATTTGAGGCTGGCATAGAGGCTGGCACAAAAATGTTTACAATTTTTTTTTTGAGGGGAGGGGGTTGGTGACCACTGGGGGAGTAAGGGGAGGTGATCCCCGATTCCCTCCGGTGGTCATCTGGTCATTTGAGGCACTTTTTTTAGGCTTGGTCCTAAAAATAAGTGGACCAAGTAAAGCTGGCCAAATGCTCGTCAGAGCCGGCCTTCTTTTTTTCCATTATTGTAACCACGCCCCTGTCCCGCCTTCTGTACCCTGCCGGCACGCCCACTTTAACTTTGGCTGGCCCTGCGATGGAAAGCAGTTGAAGCCGGCCAAAATCGGCTTTCGATTATATGGATTTGGACGGCTTCAGGAGATGGCCGGCCATCTCCCAATTTGTGTTGGAAGATGGCCAGCCTTCTCCTTCGAAAATAAGCAGGCTAGGCACCTTACATGGCTTAGTAAAAGGGTCCCTCAATCTTTTATTGCACTGACTGGACTGCCACATTTATTTGGCTCCTTAAAACCTCCAGTCCTTTCATGGTCCAGTCTCCCTTGGTTCCTTTCTGCAGCATGAGAGAGCTGGCTCAAGAATCCATAACTTCAGAAACCTTAGAAAATTCTCTATGATTATCTGTTATTGATCATTGTTTTTGACTGATTTGAGGGTGTTTTTGAGTGCATGGCTCTGGTTTTTGAGAATATTAGAAATCTATTTCATCCAGAATTAATGGGTTTAGATTTGTTGAATTATATCTGTATGTTTTGGTATTTTTAGTTTTATTATTACTAATTATATGTGCATAAGTACATAAGTACGTAAGTATTGCCATACTGGGATGGACCAAAGGTCCACCAAGCCCAGCATCCTGTTTCCAACAGTGGCCAATCCAGGTCACAAGTACCTGGCAGAAACCAAACAATAGCAACATTCCATGTAGAACCCCAAAGAGTAGCAACATTCCATTCAGATTCTCGAATAGTACCAACATTCCATGCAGAACCCCAAAGATTAGCAAGATTCCATTCAGATTCTCAAACAGTAGCAACATTCCATGTAGAACCCCAAAGAGTAGCAACATTCCGTTCAGAATCTCAAATAGTAGCATAAGTACATAAGTATTGCCATACTGGGACGGACCAAAGGTCCATCAAGCCCAGCATCCTGTTTCCAACAGTGGCCAATCCAGGTCACAAATACCTGGCAAGATCCCAAAAATGCTTTATGTATTTTCCAATTATCCTATTGTGATTTCACTGTTATGTAATATACTTGGTAACATAGAGGGCCATAATCGAACGGGGCCGGCCATCTATAACGCCGGCCCCGTCAAGCGGCATACCTGACTGTATTATCGAAACAAGATGGCTGGCCATCTTTCGTTTCGATAATATGGTCGGGGCCGGCCAGATCTCAACTTTTGGCCTGCCCTTAGAGATCGCCGGCGTTAGAGATGGCCGCCATTGGTTTTCGCCGATAATGGAAACTAATGGCGGCCATCTCAAACCCGGCCAAATCCAAGGCATTTGGTCATGGGAGGAGCCAGCATTTGTAGTGCACTGGTCCCCCTCACAAGTCAGGACACCAACCGGGCACCCTAGGGGGCACTGCAGTCGACTTCATAAAATGCTCCCAGGTACATAGCTCCCTTAACTTGTGTGCTGAGCCCCCAAAACCCACTCCCCACAACTATATATCGGATTACCTCAAAATGTTTTTCGGCTAAAAAGATATTCTTCTATAAGCTATCCTTTACTACGATGAATTTCTTGCTGGACTCTTCTCTTAGGACTGGTGAGTAGTGCTCAGGACTACGTTATCGTTTTCTTGATTCTAAACTGGCCCAGCAAGTGATGGTCTTGTACCTCTAGCTAAGTGATACTTTAATTACAGACCTTTTTTACCAAACTGCAGTAAACATTTAGTGCAAGGTAAAATATGGCAGTGAACAATAGGAAAATAGCATTGGGAATGAATAGTTCTGTGTACTATTTGTTGGAATATGAAAGTGAAATAAATTGTATGCAAAGACATTCAAATCAGCTTATTATTTTGCATATGGAATAACAGGATTTGTAGTAAACTTTCAAAAAGTACAGTAAACTTTTCCCCAGGGGTATTAGGATATTAATGCATGTACTGATACTCCTAAAGCAACATGTAGGGGCCCTTTTATTAAAGCTTAGCGTGTGCCAATGGACATTAGCATGTACTAAGTGCCACATGACCCACAGGGTTCTAGGTCAGTTCCCACCCACCAATTCCCACCACACCAAGGAGTCTAATTCCCACCCATAACCCAAAACATACAAAAACACACTAGGACAAGTAATTTCCCTCCCTTTCATCTTCCAGCTCATTTGAGGGGCCAGTACCCCCTCAACCCCTCCCCAAAACATTACCTTTTACACATCCCTTTCCCTTTCTAGACATGGTTTGGTTGGGGGAGGGAGCAATGCCCCCTCACATACCCCCAAACTAGGAGTCAAGCCATATTTTGGGGGTAAGGGCCAAGAGGACGTTTCTTATCCCTTGTTCCTACATTGCAATGCCACTATCACAAACAGGATTCCTTCATTGTAGCTTAGTGGTTAGTGCAGCGGACTCTGATCCTGGGGAACTGGGTTCAATTCCCACTGCAGCTCCTTGTGACTCTGTGCAAGTCACTTTACCCTCCATTGTCCCAAGTACAAATAAGTAGTTGGAAAAACCACAGAAAGGCGGTATATAAGTCCCATTAACAACATTCCAGGCACAATCTCAAAGAGTAGCAACATTCCATGTAGAACCCCAAAGAATAGCAAGATTCCAGACTCCTGAGGAGCAGCCTTGTGGTTAGTGCTGCGGACTTTGATCCTGGGGAACTGGATTTGATTCCCAGTGCAGCTCCTTGTGACTCTGGGCAAGTCACTTAACCCTCCTTTGTCCCAGGTACAAATAAGTACCGTTATATATTATGTAAACCGCTTTGATTGTAGTTGCAAAAACCACAGAAAGACAGTATATCAAGTCCCATTAACAACATTCCAGGCACAATCTCAAAGAGTAGCAACATTCCACGTAGAACCCCAAAGAATAGCAAGATTCCAGAATCCCCCCCAAAGAATAGCAAGATTCTGGAATCCTAAGGAGTGGAGGAGTAGCCTAGTGGTTATTGCAGCCACTAGGAATTGAACCCGGATCCTGGGGAGCTGGGTTCAATTCCCACTGCAGCTCCTTGTGACTCTGGGCAAGTCATTTAACCCTCCATTGCCCCAGGTACAAATAAGAACCTGTATAGACCATGTAAACCGCTTTGAATGTAGTTGCAAAATACCACAGAAAGACAGTATATCAAGTCCCATTAACAACATTCCAGGCACAATCTCAAAGAGTAGCAACATTCCACATAGAACCCCAAAGAATAGCAAGATTCCAGACTCCTGAGGAGCAGCCTTGTGGTTAGTGCTGCGGACTTTGATCCTGGGGAACTGGATTTGATTCCCACTGCAGCTCCTTGTGACTCTGGGCAAGTCACTTAACCCTCCTTTGTCCCAGGTACATATAAGTAGTTGGAAAAACCACAGAAAGGCGGTATATAAGTCCCATTCCCTTTCCCCCTTTCCCTTCATTGGCAGTTGCATGTACATCTTGTTGTACGCTATGCTATAAATATCTGCACACAACTTTTATAGTGCATATCTGAAAAGGGGGTGTGGCAAGAGGCATGTCAGAGGCATTCCCAAATGTTGCATGAGGAATTACAGAATTAAGTCAATCCACACCTAAGCTGGGTGACAGCATTTGTCCTGAGCCCAACAGTTAGGGAGGGATTCGTACCTAATGCAATCCTATAAACATGTGCAACCTTTATAGAATCATGCTTATTTCCAATTTGGGGGGAGGGGTGCAGAATTTTGAGTGTCATTTACTAAATTCCCTCCTTCCCATATAATTCCCTGTTTTTAACCAAGGATGATAAGGGGGAAAATTACAAATTTTCAAATTTTTCTGAATAAAAAATGAAAAATCTCATAAATGATATGAGAAACTAAACAAAATGATTTTTTTTTTCACCTGCACAGCCCTAGCAAGTATTGTGCAGTGAGAAGTGAGCAAAGAAACAGAAAATGTAAGGAAGAATAGAAGGCATGTTCTGGAAATTATACATCAGAGACTGGAAGAAGGAACTCAGAAAAAGCAGAAATTATTTGCAACAAACTTTTTTTTTTTTTTTTATAAACTCATGGTAACTTTCCCGAAGTAACATGAATCAACAAAGGGCATCTCATTATCTAATGATCTTTCACACTGAGAGAAATATCTTTAGCTTTATTTTCCCTGTCAGTGATTTTTATGACTGAAAGATTCCTAAAATAAATCTAGTTTTATACACATTTTTTATTGAAAAAAGCTATGATAATTTGCATAATGAAAGCTATAAATTTGTTTTGAAGATGTCAAAGTAGTGAGACCAGCAGAAACAACAAAACCAGGGGAGGTGTGAACACAATATTCCACTGAAAGTTTTCTTCTCTATTATTAAAATCAATTTTACCATTATTTGTTATAGAACGGGAATTTAAAAAGAAGCATGTAAAGAGATAACTGGCTACCACTAAATCCTGTCGCAATTAAAAATTAATAAAAAGACAGATGGGTCCAATTTAATAGTTGATTCAAGAATTTAAAGGGTCCTTTTACTAAGCTGCGGAAAAAGCGTATGCAGTACAGCCTTACATGGGTCTTTCCCATGCAGTAAGGCCATTTTTACTGGAGCGGTCCTCTTTCCATTCTTTCTCTACATCTTTAGCCATTTTTTTCTTAAGGGTGCTGTTCGGATTGTGGGTGTTTTGAGCAAAACGTCCAAAGTCAGACTTAGATGTCATATCGAAAATGTCCCTTCACAAAGTCTATACGGTGTAGTCCCAGGATACATGATAGACCTCATAGATCTACCAACAAGAAACAGATCCAGATCAGCGCGGTCATACCTAAACCTACATTACCCCAACTGCAAAGGGCTAAAATACAAAACAACATTTGCATCTAGCTTCTCCTACATGAGCGCACAACTATGGAATGGACTCCCGCATGCTGTGAGAACAATACATGACCATCTAAACTTCAGGAAATCATTAAAAACTCACCTCTTCAAAAAAGCCTATCCCTCCGATCCAACATAACTCCCCACACCCAGCAACGCAACATAATCAAGGATCGTACTGGACAACCTACTATCATCATTCCCCTCAACCCAATGACGCCTGAATCACATCTACCTCATCTGACCACAACACAATCTTGTATTTGTTACCGATCATAACGGCAAATGCCTTTATGGTTACTTGTAAGCCACATTGAGCCTGCAAATAGGTGGGAAAATGTGGGGTATAAATGTAACAAATAAAATAAAATATATGTCAATGTGCTTTGAAAATGAGCACCTTTACCTTTAATTCTTTTATTAGGTAAATAAATTTTTTGCAGCCATTGCTTCAAGATGGTCGTTCTCATGCTGCCTGTCGAGGAGCACGGAATGGTGTAATCACCCCATGTTTTTTTGGTAATGACACTGTCGAGCCATAAATACAAGGAATGACCGTATTGCCCATTTCAAAATTTGTCCTTTATCTACCAAGAGTAAGGAGACCCCATCTGAGCTCTAGAAGCAGGTAATGGCCAGCCAGACCTTACTCTCTCATTCAACCTTTGGCCTACATAACTAATAGAGGTACACCCAAGTCATAGACACAGGTGACAGCCTACCCCTTCCCCTTTCTTTTAATTAACTCCTTCATTTCAGCGGAATACGGAAGGCCTACCCTGATTATAGAAGCACATGAGCAGGCCACTCTTCCCTACCACCATCATACGTTAATGCCAAAAAAAACTACAATAAAATAATGTAAAGAAAAATATAACCACATCGTAATTACAACAAATTGCCTGTTGGGTTCCCTCTTTAAGTACAACGTGAAAGCAACACCAAATTTTCAATCCTACAGGAGATATGAAAGTGGCAGTACAAATATTTTCTAAATAAAAGCCTAGCATGCAAACTATAATTGCCCTCTTTCACAGAACTTTCCAAGGAAATTTAAATAAATGGAAGTAATACAAAGCAAGGTTATACTTATGAATACTAGTCGCAACAACAGTAATTTAAATATTGAAAAACGCCTGTGTCAGAAGGGTGGCTATTCTGAACTAACATTACATATGCACTTTCAGCATCTAATTAGCTGCTAATACTCTGGGTACTTGTAAAGTACAATTCAAGTGCTCTGCTTACTAATGTGTTTAGTATTCTGTAAATAAATCTTCATGCAATTAAATCCCTTGTTAGTCGGAAAATGGTACCATACTGTTGTAATAACAGAGCATAATGCGGTGGATGCCACCAATCAAGCGGTTATTCTTTGAATAATTATAGGATTTATGAGCGATCATCATTTAGGAAACGCTGATCTTTAGTACTCTGTATGCACGCAATCTAATACTTTTCAAATAAATTTGATAGCTGCTCAGGTTCCCATCGTAGGGAACAATGATCCTGTATCTGATAAAAAAAAAAAAAACAAACAAACCCAAATGTTCACTTGTCAAACGTCTTTATTCTGCTTGTCACTGCTCTAGCACAACTATGAATACACAACAAAACAAAGGGATACAATAAAACCTTCCTGCACCAACAGAATTGTCAGAGATTACTGTTGTTTTCTAATTTGACTATGGCAAGCAGAAAAAAAAGGCTTTTCTAGCTCACACAAAAGGCAACTGCAGTCATTTTCTTCCCTCACTAATGAACTCCCCTTCCCTATGATTGCATGAAGAAAATGTCTGTATATTCTCTTGGAAACAGATCTTCCGTTGCTCTCGACAAATGCAATCTTTGAATGGTATGAAATAATAATCAATCTGCTTCTCCCTTTTTATCCTCAGATGAGCTAATCCTATACTGATTCTGAAGATACAGGGGCCTAGGCATTAAAGCTTTACATGTAGACTAAGATATTTTATTGTTCGTAAAAAAAATAGAGTGCATTGCAGAGAGTCCTAACATAATTATACCCTCTTCTATGTTATGTTTCTCTCTCTTTTCTCCCTCTCCTCCCTCCCATCAAAAAAACAAACAAACTAACTAACTAAAAAGAACTATTCACTCCAATGCTCAACAAATGTGGAGCACTTGGCCTACTCTCTCTTATTTCAGTACATCTAGGATCTGTCAGGAAACGCCAGCTGAGATGTAGGAAATCATGGAAAAGTGGGCCCTTTTGGGAGAGAAACAAAAGAGTGCAGGCCCACAAACCTGGTTAAAAGCCAGTTTATTCAGCAACGTTAAGGGCAGGTTCAAAAACACAACACTCACCCTTACAAATGTCCGAAGAAATGTGCAAAGCAAGAAAAGAATTTGAATGAAACAACAAAACAAGGCTTAGAGGAAGAAGACAAGGTAAAAGTTGGAGCAAGAATTTGCCGCAAGAACAGGGACAGACTGGAAACTAGAAGGAGGCAAAAAACAAGAGATATGGGTAGGATGAGTGGAGGAGTAGCCTAGTGGTTAGAGCAGCGGACTCTGATCCTGGGGAACTGGGCTTGATTCCCACTGCAGCTCCTTGTGACTCTGGGCAAGTCACTTAACCCTCCATTGCCCCAGGTACAAATAAGAACCTGTGAGTACTATGTAAACCACTTTGAATGTAGTTGGAAAAACCACAGAAAGGCAGTATATAAGTCCCATTCCCTTTCCCATCTAGGGCATGAATCAAGAGCACCAACAGGAACACAAACCCAGATATAAAGACTTAAGCACAATGATTGATTCACGCTATCATCCCTGCTCTCCATCCTTAGACACGCCCCCCTCTGCGGAAAAAGTCACCCAAATTATTTAGCATCTGGTTTGCATACACATATTCGGAATTTACTGCGGGACACCTCAGCGTGTCTTGTGGTAACCCTTTTAAGCTGCGGCAACTTAGGGGCCCCCTAAAAAAGAAATGACCATATGCTAAGTTCACACTTGCTACATGAACATTCTGGAGGGAGCGCTTACTGACATCTATTGAGGTGGCAGTAAGGGCTCCCGCACTTAACCGGTAGTAGACAGGCAGCGCGTGGTACTGACCATTTACCACCGGGTAACCCCCTGCGGAAATATTTTTTAAATATTCCACAGGTGCTGGAAATGCCATGCACTGGGAGAGGAACAACCACCGGTGCCTGCATTGGGCAAGTGCTAGTTCTGGGTTGCCAGGCAGCAACCTTTTAGTAAACAAGCCCTTATTGGGCAATAAGAGAACAGGCAGCATGGTAACTGTTGGGGGCATGCCCAGCATATCCTCTGAGGTAGCCACACAAAAATGTTCAACATCACACGTTAACTCTGGTTCCAATTAATGTGGACGCACTTAGCACCTCCTATTGAGAAGGTGCTAAATGAATCTACACTAGTAGCGCTACAAAAATGATAAATAGTAGTAGGGGCATAGCCAGACCTCGGCGGGAGGGGGGCTAGAGCCCGAGGTGGGGGCACTGTTTAGCTGCTTCCCCCTGCTACCCCACACCACTTTGGACCCCCCCCCTGCCGCCACCACCACCAACCCCGTGCCACCACTTTGGACACCCCCGCCACCACCACTGCTGACCCCCCTGCCACCGCCGCCACCGCAAAAACCCTCCCCCGTCGCTGCCGCCAGGTACCTGGTTTGCTGGCAAGGGTCTTCTTCAGCACCGGTCGACTCTGGCGCCTTCACTGTGTGATGATCTGTTTCGAACTCCTGACGTACTGCACCGTGCACAGCCTGTATGTAGCCCCGTGCAGGATGTGCATGCAGGACGTAAGGCATCAGAAACAGATCATCACACAGCGAAGGCGCCAGAGTTGACCGGCGCTGAAGAAGACTCTTCGGCTGGCGGGGGTTGGGGACCCCCGCCAGCAAACAAGGTACCCGATGCGGCGGCAGGGTGGGTGGCGGCCGGCAGGGGGGGTCGGAGGCTGGGGGAGTCAAATGTAGAGGAGGCCAGGACTTAATCTGTGGGGGCCCATGCCCCCGTGGCCCCACGTAGCTAAGCCCCTGTGTAGTAGTAGTAGTTATTTAGTTAATCAAGCAAAGATAGTTTGCGAGGGGTCCATGCAGAAGCGGAGCCAGGTTGACGGCGCAGGGGGAGTGAAAGCTGTGCGAGAGCGGACTTCCGCCGGTGCTGGCGCACATTTTCAATGCAACACGTTGAGAAAAAAAAGGCGTTGGCCACTTGGGGGAGCAGCTGCTCCCCTGGTGCCCCCTCCCCTAGCTACGCCACTGGGTCCATGGAGATCTGTGATAAAGCAAGCACATGGATTGTATATTAGTAGCTGGTCCAAAGATTCAAATCTGATTCCCAAGTACGCTGAAGTCTAATCATATGTTTAGAAGTACCAGCGATAAAATGTTTGAATTAAAAGAGGCTGTGTGGTCAATTGCAAGTAATGATGATGCCTTAGT
The DNA here is from genome assembly GCF_901765095.1 of Microcaecilia unicolor. Taxonomy (NCBI): domain Eukaryota; kingdom Metazoa; phylum Chordata; class Amphibia; order Gymnophiona; family Siphonopidae; genus Microcaecilia; species Microcaecilia unicolor. The sequence continues at coordinate 200,488,363 of NC_044040.1, read as the reverse complement.
TTAAAGAGACGGTATTTCAGTATGAGTTGACAAGACAATATTATTAGATTTCAAACATTGAGCCAATTGGAGCCATTTGAAAAAGTGAGAGGATGGTAAAATATATTGGCACTGTAATTTTTTTTAAGTTTACTTTCATTATCACATTTATCTTTTAGGGCCCTTGGGATAGTGTGGGATATAAATGTTACAAATAAATAAATAAAACACAGCCCAATCACTTTGAATGGGCTTTGTTGGCTTTGCTGGGCGGGAATCACTAGCGTAGTTTGGTAAAAGAGGCCCTAAATGATCAAATTCCCCTCTCAGCTCATTCCTTCAAGTAAATTGTAGAGTTTGCTCTCTTCATTTGTAGGTTGAACCATATAGATAAGCATAAAGAATTTTAATGTGGTAATTTAAAATTATGTTCAAAGTCTAATAAACAAATATCTGTCTTGGATAATCATATTCTGAGAGTGGGATAAAATGAAGGTCGTGATGAGTAACTGAATTGGGACTGGGAGACACAATGAGTTTTTTTCGAAGGATAACCATAATGGAGTATTTTGAGTTTCTGTCACCAACCAATTACAACCTTGTTCAAAATAAGAGGCTCTTTTACTAAGGCGCGCTAACAGATTTAGCGCGTGCTAACAATTAAGAGTCGCTAAATGATAAGACGCACATATGAATAAAATGGGTGTCATCATTTAGGGGTCCTTTTACTAAGGTACACTGAAAAATGGCCTGTGCCGGTGTAGATATGTGTATTTGACGCTCGCAGGTCCATTTTTCAGCGCACCCGCAAAAAAAGGCCTTTTTTGCCGAAAATGAACCTGCATCAAAATAACAATCAAAGTGCATCTATTTTGGGCCTGATCGGCTGATAAACACGCCCCAGTCCCACCTTCACCACGCCTCCGACACCCCCCCCCCCCCCGTCAACTTTGTTCTTTCCCACGAAAGACTGCAGTTGGAGGCGCCCAAAATCAGCTTTCGATTATACCGATTTGGGCGCCCATGAGAGAAAGGCGCCCATCTCCCGATTTGGGAGGCCCATTGACTTAGTGGTAAGGTCTCACACGTTAACTGGGCGGTAATTGTCAGCGCACGTACACTGCCAATTACCACTCGTTTAGCGCCACACGGCACAAAATAGAAATTATTTTCTGCTGCACGTATTGGACACGTAAAAATTGGAATTACTGCCAGGGCCATATGGAGGGGGAGAATCGAACGTGGACGCCCATCTCTATGGGGACTATGTCCGAGGACGGGTCCGCGAAGGGGCGGGACAGACCGTATTTTTGAAAAAGATGGGCGTCCATCTTTTGTTTCGATCATACGGTTGGTGCCAGGCAAATGCATCGGCTTTGGGCGGATTTGAGCTGGGCGGTATCGGTTTTCAGTGATAATGGAAACCGAAGCCGCCCAGCTCAAAAACGAACAACTCCAAGTCATTTGGTCGTGGGAGGGGCCAAGATTCGTAGTGCACTGGTCCCCCTCACATGCCAGGACACCAACCGGGCATCCTAGGGGGCACTTGTAAAAAGTAAAAAAATAAATAAATTAAAATACCTCCCAAGTCCATAGCTCCCTTACCTTGGGTGCTGAGCCCCCCAAATCCCCCCCAAAACCCACTGCCCACAACTCTACACCATTACCATAGCACTTATGGGTGAAGGGGGGCACCTAGGTGTGGGTACAGTGGGTTTTGGGGGTGGTTAGGAGGGCTCCCATTTACCACCACAAGTGTAACAGGTAGGTGGGGATGGGCCTGGGTCCACCTGCCTGAAGTCCACTGCACCCACTAACAACTGCTCCAGGGACCTGCATACTGCTGTGATGGAGCTGGGTGTGACATTTGAGGCTGGCATACAGGCTGGCAAAAAAAAGTTTTTAAAGTTCTTTTTTTTTGGTGGGAGGGGGTTAGTGACCACTGGGGGAGTCAGGGGAGGTGATCCCCGATTCCCTCCGGTGGTCATCTGGGCAGTTGGGGCACTTTTTGGGGACTTGTTCGTGAAAAGAAGGGTCCAAAAAAAGCGGCCCAAATTCTCGCTACTGCCGCCCTTCTTTTTTCCTTTATTGGCCGAGGGCGCCCAGCTCTCCTCGGCTGATAAACACGCCCCAGTCCCACCTTCACCACGCCTCCGACACCCCCCCCCCCCCCCCCCCGTCAACTTTGTTCTTTCCCACGAAAGACTGCAGTTGGAGGCGCCCAAAATCAGCTTTCGATTATACCGATTTGGGCGCCCATGAGAGAAAGGCGCCCACTCCTGATTTGGGTCAAAATATGGGCGTCTTTCTCTTTCGAAAATAAGCTGGATGGTAACCAGGCAGTAGTTCTAATTTGACATGCATTGCATGCGCGCAGGTGCCTATGCGTCTTAGTAAAAAGGCTCCTTAGGGGCACTAATTATTAGCGCACACTAAATCTGTTAGCGCACCTTAGTAAAAAGACCCCTAAATGTTTTATGGTACATTATAAAATCAGGGAATTATACTCCTGCTTCGTCTTTGGCTTTTTAAAGTTTCTTTAAGGCAATTTTGGGGGGACTAGATTTCCACAAACCTGGATATCTCAATTGTAAGTGCCTTCTAAAATGCCTCTCTTTAACACAACTAGAAACCATTTTTCCCTTTGACCTTTCCCTCTGTGAAATTTGGAACTATGGGGGAAAAAAATAAATAATATTCACAGTAGCAAACCTCCGACAGAATGGGACAACCTGTCCTCTACCTCAGCCTGAACACATTTTAGTAGCATGAGAAAAGATTGTGTAGGCTGAAGTGCTTGCTTAAAATATTCAGCAAGTTACATGGCATGGGTATTCTGAGGAACCGTGGAGAGCAAGGCCTTTTTAATTTAATTGTAAGTTGTGTGCCGGTGAATGCAGCAGCAGTGCATCTTGTGACCAACCGTTAACCCATGCCGCAACTGTCAATTACTAGAATACCCTGCAAGCATATGCCATTAGGAAAGATATTTTTAGTCATTGTCCTTTCATCCTACCCATAAAAATGCATTTGCGAACGCCAGACGGTCAGACATCAAGCTTTTAAAGTCAAAATAAAACCTGAGCAAAAGGCCCCAATCCCACTCTGTAAGGGAATAAAGAGGTGCAGTGGCGTTCCTGGCCTGGATGGCACCCGGGGCGGAGCGCCGATGCGCCCCCCCCCTGGTGAAATGACACCCCCCCCCCCGCTGCACACCGCTGGGGGGGGGGGGAGTGCCGTGGCGCGCGCCTGCTCCGAGTTCGCTAAACTTCGCTTCGCTGCAGCTCCCTCTGCCCCGAAACAGGAAGTAACCTGTTCCGGGGCAGAGGGAGCTGCAGCGAACGAGTGACGAAGTTTAGCGAACTCGGAGCAGGCGCGCGGCGTGCACCCGGGGCGGACCGCCCCCCCCCCTTGGTACGCCACTGAAGAGGTGGGTTCACAGCATGTGGAACCTCCCAGGGAAGCTCACTCTATTAGGGTCGGGGGATGCAGAGGGGAAGTGTAAGGTGAGGGGGTAGAATTGGACACACAGTGTGGAAACAAAAAGTAGTCTGAGACCAGAGTTCAAGAGAAATTCCTGTACTAACGTCACTTAAGAGGTTTTCAGTTGTTCTTTGAAACAGGCTGCCCACCCATCCTCTTCTTTGAGGGTGGTGTTGATGCAAATTGGGTTCTCAAGGTGGGGTTGGGGTTGTGTTGCAGTTTTGGAGGTGTTAACAGAAAAACAGATATTTCCCTGTACCTCTGGCTTCCAGATTGCCTTCTAGGGAGGGAATGGAGACAGGCATATTATGGAACCTGTAGTAAACACAGGTGTCATACTTATGTTACTCTGGGGGTGAATCCATGACATGCTTTGTAAATTATGTGTTGATTTATCGGCCTTGCATCACCACAAATTGGACAACTGAGGGCTTTGATTTGGTACTGCCTTCTGGATCTTTATCCGACCCTGGCCTGTGCCCAGCTCAGTGTGTGTGACTAGAAAAGCTGCACTGCTTTCAAGAACAAGAAATCTATTTCTTTGTGGCCCTGGTCTTGGGTGCCCCTGACCTGCGATGAGCTAGCTGGTGCCCAGGCTATTTATAGTGAGACCAGAGTTACTTACGGTATGGGTGAGAGACAGTTAATGTGGGGTGCGGGGGTCTTTTTGAACTTGGGGAATGCCCTTCAGAGTGGGGGGGGCACACCTGGGAGCTATATTGGGGGACAGTATTGGGAAGAGACCTTGATGGGGGCACATAGCGGACTATTAGCATAGGTACTGCCTTTTTAAGATATGACCTGGAAGCTCTGGGTCACGGCTTGGCAGTTTGATGCTCCTGGGCCAATGAACTAAAGTAGTTGTCAAGTTGACTTATAAGCAGGGCTTTTTTTGAGGGGGTACTTGGGGGTACTGAGTACCGGCACCTTTTCCATTGTCTGCTAGAATTGACCCATGGATCCCAAATTTTAATGAAAGAGCTCAGGCTCTACACACCAATTCTGCCTTGTCAGAGATTATGTGACTGGTTGCAGGGGGCCTAGCTATAGTGGGGTGGGTCACTCAGTGATCACCCCACCCCTGAAGAGCGGCCTAGCATTTGAGTACCGGCACCTTTTTGACAGAAAAAACACACTGCTTATAAGCAACATTAATCCATTACCACAGGTGTCAGCATCCCATGGTACAGAGATGCTACAGGTTGGTGACTCCTTTTATCTTACCTTAATAATTTCATCCCCTTATACGGGTAAGTGCTAACATCTACGCATAAGCATTTACACCAGCCATAGGTCTAGTACAAGTGATCTTGCCTTATGTTTAGAAACATTTTCACCTATTTGCACTAGTATTATCTAAAGAAAAGTAGGAATCATAACCAGTGTCTATAGTGGGTACTTTGTTATAAAATTAACCTTCATGAGAGCAATTATATAAAGGGGTGCCTATATGGACATTATTGTAGCATTTTCATTTATATTTATTTATAGAATGCTAGCATAACCAGGTATATACATGCGTATATGTTTAGATGTGAGCACTTATGGCAACCATAGAGCTGATGTATATGTTCACACCTACTGTAGATTTAGTAGATGCATACATAACCCCTTATTCTATAAAAGGCATCAAAAATTGAACACGCAAATTTGGGCACAAGCCCAATTTAATTAGATAACAACCTAATTAGTACCAATAATTGGCAAATTAATAAGCAAATATTGGCACTAATTTGAATTCATTGGAACCTGAACTCGTAAATTTAGGCGTGAGATCTGCACCAACATTTTTCTTGCAAGTAAAAAGGGGGCATGGAAATGGGAGGGTCATGGGAAGAACAGGGGCGTTCCTAGCATTTATGCATGCTTTTGTAGAATATGGGAGATGGTGCATACATTTACACCATGTTTCAGTTTGTACAAAAGGTCATGCCTAAAGTTAGGCATGATTCCTGGGCGTAAGTGCTATTCTATAAACCATGCCTAACTTTAAGCGCAGCTTAAAGAATAGAGCTTTTTTTCATCACTAATATTTTAGGCACCATATATAGTATCTAGCCCGTAACTTATAGAATTCTATGTTATGCATATTACTGTACACCCTGCCCTCACTCTGTCCATGTGAATGCCCCATCTCTAAAGTATGCACTATTGAAAATATGCAAGTACTTAAGAGAATACTGGGTAGCTATATTATTGTCACTTATGCACACATATGTTCCTAAAAGTACATCAGTACATGCATACTGCCACACTGGGACAGACCAAAGGTCCATCAAGCCCAGCATCCTGTTTCCAACAGTGGCCAATCCAGGTCACAAATACCTGGCAAGATCCCAAAAAAGCTGAATACATTTTATGCTGCTTATCACGTCTACCCATTCCACTCCACTCATTATTTTATAGACCTCTATCATATCTCCCCTCAGCTGTCTCTTCTCCAAGCTGAAGATCCCTAGATGCTTCAGCCTTTCCCATCCCCGTTATCATTTTTGTCGCCCTTTTCTGTACCTTTTCTAAATTCCACTATATCTTTTTGAGATGCGGTGACCAGAATTGAACACAATATTCGAGGTGCGGTCGCACCATGGACCGATACAAAGGCATTATAACGTCCTCATTTTTGTTTTCCATTCCTTTCCTAATAATACCTAACATTCTATTTGCTTTCTTAGCCACCGCAGCACACTGAACAGAGCATTTCAACGTATCATTAATGTCGTCAAGATCCCTTTCTTGGTCGGTGACTCCTAACGTGGAACCTTGCATTACATAGCTATACATGTGTAAATGACTAGAATGTCAGCATTGACATGCATATATGCTGCTAACTCTTTATAAAATTACTTGCCACGTGTCTAAGTCCAGACACATAAATAGCAGGTGCAGCTTTACACAAATGCCTGTCTGTATAAAGCTGCAGATATCTATTCACCATTGGCACACGTATATTGTCAGTGGTGATTGTTGTGGGTAAGTGTAGGCTGAAGAGCAGATCATATATCAGAGAGGACAAAATTCATTTATTCAAAAATTGAAAGATCTTCCCATTTTTTGAATAAATGAATTCTATCCTCTCTAATGTATGGTCTACCCTTCTGTCTGCACTTCATTGGTCCTCTCTACTTTTCTGATGTGGTTAAGTGCCATCAATTTGGTATCGACTCATGGTGACTCTCTGGATAGATGCCCTATTCAGTCAGGTGGTTAATAATTGTTGATAGAATGGTATCCATGGCAATTATTGATGGTCTTCCTCTTTTGCATTGACCTTCCACTTTGCCAACCATGATGCCTTTCTCTAATGATTTCTCTCTTTGCACAATATATCCGATGTACGAAAGTTGAAATCTTGCCATTTGAGCTTCCAAGGAAATCTTAGGTTTGATTTCCTGAAATACCAATTGATTTGTTCTTCAGGCAGCTAGCAGCACAAGCAGTATTCTTCTCTAGCACCATCATTCTAAGTCTTCAATTTTCTTCCTTCTTCACTGTCCACCTTTCACATCCATATGACATCATTGAAAATACCATGGCTTGGACAAACTGAACCTTTGTATGCAGTGATACATCATAGCACCTGAATTTCCTTTCTAGGCCCTTCATAGCAGTTCAGTGGCGTTATCCATCTAAATTCATATGGTCATCTTATCTGAACACAGTTATGTGTTAAGAATGGCGCTGAACATCTGCCTTTTATATTTTATTTACAATATTTTGTATTACACTGATATACGAAGGGCATAATTGAACAGGGATGACCATCTCTAAGGGCGCCCATCTCTGAGGATGTCCCCGCGAAGGGGCGGGGCATACCGTATTATCAAAAGAAGATGGGTGTCCATCATTTGTTTCGATAATACGTTCGGGGACGCCCAAATCTCAACATTTAGGTCGACTTTAGAGATGGTCGACCTAAATGTTGAGATGGTCGACCTTAGAGATGGGCGACCTCGGTTTTCGGTGATAATGGAAAACGAGGACGCCCATATCAAAAACGACCAAATCCAACTCATTTGGTCGTGGGGGGAGCCAGCATTTATAGTGCACTGGTCCCCCTCACATGCCAGGACACCAACCGGGCACCCTAGGGGGCACTGCAGTGGACACAAATTGATCCCAGTTGCATAGCTCCCTTACCTTGGGTGCTGAGCCCCCCCAACCCCCCTCCAAAACCCACTCTCCACAACTGTACACCATTACCATAGCCCTAAGGGGTGAAGGGGGCATCTAAATGTGGGTACAGTGGGTTTCGGGTAGGATTTGGAGGGCTCCCATTTACCACCACAAGTATAACAGGTGGGGGGGATGGGCCTGGGTCCGCCTGCTTGAAGTGCACTGCACCCACTAAAAACTGCTCCAGGGACCTGCATACTGGGTATGACATTTGAGGCTGGCATAGAGGCTAGAAAAAAATGTTTTTTAATTTTTTTGTGGGAGGGGGTTGGTGACCACTGGGGGAGTAAGAGGAGGTCATCTCTTAACCACACCTCCACCCCGCCTTCGGTACACTGCCGACACGCCCCCGTGAACTTTGGTCGTCCCCACGACAGAAAGCAGTTGAGGACACCCAAAATCAGCTTTCGATTATGCTGCTTTGGGTAACCCTGAGAGAAGGACGCCCATCTCCCGATTTGTGTCGAAAGATGGGCGCCCTTCTCTTTCGAAAATGCCCCTGTATGTGTTCTATGGAAAAAGACCTAGGATTTGTATTGTAGGACAGGCTCCTAAAATGAAGCGCTGGTTTAGCGCCAGTAGTCTACAGGTCCTTCCTGGAATCCATTAATTGCCTAAAGCACTGAACTTGCTATTTGTTTCATTTGTTTAAGGTTTGCAATTTACATTTCCTTTCTACAAGGCAGTGAAGCAATACATTTGTGACATCAAGTAGATTACCTGCATTAATCTTCTGGGTGCACTGGAAGGTTTTAAAAGGTGAATTTAAATTAATAATATGTAAATAGAGTTCTTCACGTATAAAACACAGATGGCATTGAACAGAATTTTTGTCAAGAATTTTAATTTCAAAAAAACACCATGCAATCAAATGTAATCTCATTATTAGATCTGGAGAGAAAATATGGCAGAAATGGTATGTTTTCTTTAAATTAAAAAATAAAACAACAGTACCAGACTATCTGTTGGTAAATTGATCCTATGTCCTTTTGGGAAAAAGGCCATTTCTCAAGATATTGATCTTAGACGAGAGGGCTTCTTGTTGCCATTAGAGGAAAAAAAAAAAGTGGAGAATAAAAACAAAGTAGTTTATAGGAAAAATTCTATTTTTGCTTTTCCTAAAAGAAAAGTCCATAAGCCATTATTAAGATGGACTTTGGAAAATTCACTGCTCATTTCTAAGATAAATAGCATAAAATCTGTTTTACTGCCTTGGGATCTTGAAAGGTGCTTGTGACCTGGATTGGCCACTGTTGGAAAGAGGATATTGGGCTTAATTGACCTTCAATCTGTCCCAGTATGGCAATGTTTATGTTCTTATGTTTCCTTTCTGACATCTCGCTGTGTCCATCAGTGTGGACCAAAATAAGCAAGGAGGAAGTGACATAATTTAGTAGGAAGTCATGCAAAAGAGGACAAGGAGATGGCAGCGGTAGTCTATCAAAAAAGATCATAGAAGACCTTTGAAAGAAAATGGTTTAATTATTTTGTTATGATGTGCTTTGTATTTATTTTATTGATTGTATTCGGCCTTGAACATTTTTATGGAAATACACATTATAAACCTAATACACTGTACATAAGTATTGCCATACTGGGACAGACCAAAGGTCCATCAAGCCCAGTATCCTGTTTCAACAGTGGCCAATCCAGGTCACAAATACCTAGCAAGATTCCCAAAAAAGTACAAAACATTTTATGCTGCTTATCCCAGAAATATTTTCCCCAAGTCCAATTTAATATTGGTCTATGGACTTTTCCTTTAGGAAGCTGTCCAAACCTTTTTTTAAACTCTGATAAGCTAAGCACCTTTACCCCATTTTCTGGCAACAAATTCCAGAGTTGAATTACACATTGAGTGAAGAAAATGTTTCTCTGATTCATTTTAAATGTACTACTTTGTAGCTTCATCACATGCCCCCTAGTCCTAGTATTTTTGGAAAGCATAAACAGACGCTTCACGTCTACCCGTTCCACTCCACTCATTATTTTATAGACCTCTATCATACCTCCCCCTCAGCCATCTTTTCTCCAAGCTGAAGAGCCCTAGCCTCTTCAGCCTTTCCTTATAGGGAAGTCGTCCCATCCCCTTTATAATTTTCGTTGCCCTTCTCTGCATCTTTTCTAATTCCACTACATCTTTTTTGAGATGCGGTGACCAGAATTGAACACAATATTCAAGGTGCGGTCCACAACAATGCAAGTTGAAGTTGAAGTCTGTTCTTCCTCAAAATATCTAATATATATTTTAGAGGGGGAAGTTATCAGTGTGGGCTACTGTTAAGATGGTCAATTTACCACCAGTCAGGCTATTTTAGGAAATGAGAAAGACGGCTTGTGGTAAAATATCTTAATGGTAGCCCACGTTGATAACTTCCCTTCTCCACCCGTCTCTGGGGGAGGGGGCATTACCAAGGCACAATAGATAGCCTTTTACCATACCTAGATATACCATGGGTGCACTCCACTGACCACTAGACTACTCCAGGGACCTGCTTACTGCTCTAATAGACCTGGCTACAACATCTGAAGCTGTCAGAGGCTGGTAAGTAATAGTTTTAATCACATCTTTAGGGGGTGAGAGGGGGGTCAGTGACCATTAGGGGAGTAAGAGGGAGTCATCCCTGGTTCTCTCCAGTGGTCATCTGGTCATTTAGGGCACCTTTTTGTGCCTTATTCATTCTAATAACAGGTCTAGACCAAAATGTTGATATTTCAGCCCCAGACATTTTCGTTTTGTTCTATTATGGCTGAAAAACGTCCAAGCGTTAGGAACGCCTTAAGCCCACCCACGAAATTCCCCTGACGTGCCCCCTTGTGATTTGGAAAGCACCGCAGATAAACGTCTGCAAAATAGGTGTCGAAAATACCAATTTGGATGTTTCGAGAAGATATTTTGGTAGATTCCAATAAAGAACATTAGAACAATCTAAGGGCTAGGTTTACTAAGCGGCGCTAAGGGCATGTTAGCGTTTTTAACACGTGTAAATGGTTTCCGCGCATTAAACGCTAACACGCCCATAGAAATGTATAGGCACAATAGCGTTTAATGCACCTTAAATTTACAGACGCGTTAAAAATGCTAATGCACCTTAGTAAACATACCCCTAAGTGCGATAGGATCAATATTTGAACTAGTAAGGCACAAGCAGAAAGACTCAGGTTCAAAGCTGCTTGTTTAGTTTTTCAGATCTTACAGGGTTTCACCTCTGAACTACTGACTAAGACCGCTTCACTAAGTTTGGTCCATTCTAACAGACTGAAAGAGCAATTGATGCTTGCATCACCGTTTCAAAAGCCAACTCGAAATCAGATTTTTAGTTCTCTATTCCCTGGAGTTAAAATATGGAACTCCCTACCTATTGCCATCAGAACAGAAAACAGCTACCTTAGCTTCAGGAAGAGGCTAAAAACCTTTGTCATCCCAAAGGCTGCTTCATAACAATCCATTGACTTCTAGCTCCTAGTATCATCCATTATCCTTTCTCATAATGTTTTTGGTTTCATGCATTACACCAATGGTCTCTAATTGTTCTCATACCTCACGCTAACATTATCGGCTTTTGTCTCACCTAGAATGTAAACCACACTGAACCCCGGAAAGGGGAAATTAGTGGTATACAAGAATTGATTTGATTAAAATAAGACCTTATTAATCTTAGTTGTCTTAATTTGAAAATAGTTGTCTTCCATAGTTGACTAATTTGTAACTTGAAGGACAAAGATGAATCTAGAATTATTCCAAGCACTTTTCGCTTTTGTTTCAATTAGGAAATTGATATCCTTCATTAAGGCTATCTCTTTAGGAGCTATAGAACCAGGGCAGCAAAACTACAGAATCTTAGTTTTATTAGGATTTAATTTCAGCAAGTTTGCAGAAGCCCAATTTTGAATCTTTGTCACACAGAGAGACAGTTTATTTATTTTATTGCATTTGTATCCTGCATTATCCCACCTAATTGCAGGCTCAATGTGGCTTACAGAGTTTTGTTATGACATGGATATTTTATTTATTTTTTTATTTTTGTTACATTTGTACCCTGCTCTTTCCCACTCATGGCAGGCTCAATGCGGCTTACATGGGGCAATGGAGGATTAAGTGACTTGCCCAGAATCACAAGGAGCTGCCTGTGCCTGAAGTGGGAATTGAACTCAGTTCCTCAGGACCAAAGTCCACCACACTAACCACTAGGCAACATTCCATGTAGAAGTCGGCCCTTGCAGATCACCAATGTGGCCGCGCAGGCTTCTGCTTCTGTGAGTCTGACGTCCTGCACGTACGTGCAGGACGTCAGACTCACAGAAACAGAAGCCTGCGCAGCCTTCTACATGGAATGTTGCTAGTGGAATAGCAACATTCCATGTAGAATCTCCAATAGTAGCAACATTCCATGTAGAATCTCCAATAGTATCTATTTTATTTTTGTTACATTTGTACCCTGCGCTTTCCCACTCATGGCAGGCTCAATGCGGCTTACATGGGGCAATGGAGGGTTAAGTGACTTGCCCAGAGTCACAAGGAACTGCCTGTGCCGTGAATCGAACTCAGTTCCTCAGGACCAAAGTCCACCACCCTAACCACTAGGCCACTAGGCCACTCCTCCACACCATATTACAGGATATTACAGGGTATCAGATACAATTGGTAATGTACAGAGATTAAGTCATGGAAGAGTGAAGGAGGTTGTTAGGGAGGATAGTATATAAAGGGAATTACCATGGCTGGGTAGATTAATGGGGTAGTTTTGTAAGGCTATGGGTTCTCTTTGTAGGCTTTGTTGAAGAGATGTGTCTTTAAAGATTTGCGAAAGTCAGTTATTTCGTCGGTAGTTTTCAGGGTTGTGGGTAGTGCATTCCACAACTGTGTGCTCATGTAAGAGAAGGTGGTAGAGTGTATCAGCTTGTATTTTAGTCCTTTACAGCTGGGGAAGTGCAGATTGAGAAGTTTGCGGGAAATTTGCTTATCCATAGCATCACGTATATTCAGTGATACAAGCACTAACAATAGAATACCATCTGCATAAGACGATAATAATTCCCCAGGATTAAAGATCTCTTAAAGAAGTCTTTAAAAAATTGAAAACGAAGGGTGAAAGAGGAAACCCCTGGGGCATCCCACAGCTGGGGGACCAGGATCTAGAAAAAAAAACATTATCCTTATTAATAGCATAGCTCCTATTCTGTAAAACCTTCTGAAGCCATTTCAGTACTACAGCCCCCCAGTCACATCGCACTTAATCTTGTCAATAAAAGATCATGAACTATTGCATAAAATGTGGCGCATATGTCAAACTGCAATAATATAATCGGTTTCCTTAGGCACAAAAATTTCCTTACATAGGAGGTCAAAACTAATAGAAGTGATTCAGTACTATGGCCTGTCCTGAACCCAAATTGAGAGACATGTAAACAGGAAAATTCTTCCTTATGTTCAGCAAATAATTAGCCCATATATGATTCCATTTATTTATTTATATATTAGGATTTATTAACCAACTTTTTGAAGGAATTCACTCAAAGCGGTGACAGTAAGAATAGATCACGCATGAGCAATAGGCTATTACAGCAGTAAAAATATTCAAATGACAATACAACGTATGGCATAGAGGAGCATAATCGAACGAAAACGTCTATCTCCATGGGCGTTTATCTCCGAGAACGGGTCCGTGAAGGGGCGGACTGAACCGTATTTTGGGAAAAAATAGAGGTCCATGTTTTATTCGACAATTTGTGAGCTGGGCGTTTTTGTTTTTCAGCGATAATGGAAAATGAAAGCGCCCAGCTCAAAAACGAATAAATCCAAGGCATTTGTTCGTGGGAGGGGCCAGGATTCGTAGTGCACTGGTCCCCCTCACATGCCAGGACACCAACCGGGCACCCTAGGGGGCACTTTTACAAAAACAAAAAAAAAAAGGTAAAAGAGCTCCCAGGTGCATAGCACCCTTCCCTTGTGTGTTGAGTCCCCCAAATCCCCCTCAAAACCCACTGCCCACAAGTCTACACCATTACTATAGCACTAAGGGGTGAAGGGGGGCACCTACATGTGGGTACAGTGGGTTTGGGAGGGGGGGGGTTGGACGACTAAGCATTAAGCAGCACAATTGTAGCAGGTAGGGGGGGATGGGCCTGGGTCCACCTGCCTGAAGTCCACTGCACCCCCTAACAACTGCTCCAGGGACCTGCATACTGCTGCCAGGGAGGTGGGTATGACATTTGAGGGTGAAAATAAAAAGTTGTGAAACATCATTTTTTTTGTGGTGGGAGGGGGTTAGTGACCACTGGGGGAGTCAGGGGAGGTCATCCCCGATTCCCTCTGGGGGTAATCTGGTCATTTAGGGCACTTTTTGGGGCCTTATTCGTGGAAAAAACAGTGTCCAGGAAAAGTGCCCTAAATTCTAGCTACAAACGCATACTTTTTTTCCATTATCAGCGAAAGGCGTCCATCTCTCCTCGGCCGATAACCACGCCTCAGTTCCACCTTCGCCACGCCTCCGACACGCCCCCGTCAACTTTGTACGCTTCCGCGATGAAGTGCAGTTGAAAACGTCCAAAATCAGCTGTCCATTATACCGATTTATTCGTTTTTGTGAGATAAACGTCTATCTCCCGATTTGGGTCGAAATCTAGGCGTTTTTCTCTTTCAATTATAAGGTGGATAGTATACTACTTACAATATCAACACAATATGTAATAGAACATTTTAATTGATAGTGAAGGAATGCTGGCCACTATAGCGTAGCCAGAGTTTAATTTTTAGATGGGCCTGGAGGTGGACTGGGTGGGCACAGGCCTCGCATTTCCTCTCTACCCGCTACAACTCCTCCGCCCGCCGCCGCTGCCGCATTTCCTCTCCATCCGCCTGCCACCGCCGCATTTCCTCTCCACCCACTACCCCCTCTCCCCCGTGACAGCCCCCTGCACATGGTCAGTTCTGGTCATTTTTACTGACCTGAAGCGCCGTTCTCCCTCCAGCACCGGCGATTCCCATCGCCAGCCTTCTGCCAGCGTGCCTCGTCGGAGCCTCTTCTCAGGCGCGTCCCGCCTACTCTGCAACTTCCTGTTTTCCGCAAAGGTGGGACACAGGAAGTTGCAGAGTAGGCGGGATGTGCTTGAGAAGAGGCCCCGATGATGCGCGCTGGCAGAAGGCCGGCTATGGGAATCGCCGGTGCTGCTGGAGGGAGAACGGCGCTTCAGGGCAGTAAAAGTGAGCAGACCACGCAGACGGGGAGAGCGGGCAGAAGAGGCTGGGCGGGCCCGGAGCAAAAGCGGCTGGGCCTGGGCCCGTCCAGTCCCACCCATTGCTACGACCCTGCTGGCCACTGGCTGGAAGTTAGAAGGTATAAAATCTAGAGCTGCTCTCTTGGGTGTTGGTGATCCACCCTGTCTGCGTCCAACTAATGAATGCATCAAAATGCTCTGTGGTGCCAATGCAATAAGGGGCCCTTTTACTAAGCTGTGGTAAAAAGTGGCCTGATGCAGTGGCAAAGCAAGGGGGCCACGGGGGCCTGGGCCCTCCAAATTGGATCTGTGCCCATGGTTTGGCTGGCGGGGGTCCCCAACCCCCATCAGGTGAAGTATTTTTCCAGTGCTGGTCTCCTGTGCCGCCGTATTTCCTGCCCTGCTCTCTCATCCCCTCACATCCGGCACGTTCGTTTTAGTGAAACTGAGCATGTGCACATGCTCAATTTCACTAAAACAAGTACACCGGACATGATGTGAGGTGAAGAGAGAGCAGGGCAGGAAATGCGGTGGCGCCGGAGACCAGCGCTGGAAAACACGCTTCAGCTGGTGGAGGGTAGGTGACCCCCTGCTAGCCAAGGCATGTGCGGCGGCGACTGCGGTGGTATGTGCAACAGCAGTAGAGACAGTGGGCAGCAGGGCAGTGGTGGTGGTGGTGGTGGGGGGGGGGGTGATAGGGAGGTAGGCCAAAATGTGCCCCCTCACCTTGAGCTCTGCCCCCCCACCTCGAGGTCTGGCTACACCCCTGGCCTGCAGTAGTTTGGACACGTTAAATTGGTGAATTGGGTCATTTTTTACCGCAGCTGGGAAAAAAGGCTTTTTTCTATTGGGGAAGTAAATGGCTGTGCGCTAAAATGTAAAGTAGTGCAAGGCTATGTACTGCCCGAGCCTTTACCGCCACCCACTAACCTAGCGGTAAGGGCTCACGAGCTACTTGCACGGTAATCCCGCAGTACACGCTAATGTGGCCATGCTGTTGATTTCTTCCAGGAATGCCCCCCTGCGGTAGAAATTCAAAAAGTATTTTGTAACGTGGGAAACAGCGTGCGCCAACTTCAAAATTACTGCCAGGTGCCCCTGTTACCTGGGCAGTAATATCAATTTGGCACAAGCTACTCGCATGTTAGCCTTACCACAGCTTAGTAAAAGGGCCCCTAAACGCACTATTTTATGCATAGAGGTAATTCTGTATAGAATGCTTAAAGTTAGACGCCAGGATGACAGGTGTGGATTCTATAACAATTGCCATAGCATAAGTCCACAGTTTTAGGTGTAAGCACAATCAATGGCTAGTGTAAATACTTGTGTAGACAGCCAGTCTTCTGCAGGTAATAACTAGGCATACCCTGACCTGCCCATGCCCCTTGCAACTGGGAGCTCTGGATTTTGCACGTGCAATTTATAGAATAGCGACAAATGGCAGCTATGTGCAGAAGTGCTAATTAGTGCCAAATTGGAACCAATTATAGCCAATAATTGATCATTAATGCCTTTTAGCAGCTAATTACGCTGTAAAGTGAAGTGTGTAACTGACATTCTATAACTTGTTTGCGCAACTTTGCATATGTTTATAGAATTAAGGGTAGTTGCATACAGGGCTGCCAAGAGGGGGGGGGGCAGGGGGGACAAAATTCCCCAGGTCACCGCCGCAGTCCAGCCCGCTCGCCCTCCGTCACTCCCTGGCATTGAATTTAAGCGCCTCACCTTTGAAAGCGCAGCAAGCAGCGGCAGACCACTCCTTCTTTACGTGTCCCGCCCTTGCCTGATGTAACCTGCGAAGGCGGGACACGGAAGGAAGGAGTGGTCTGCCGCTGCTTGCTGCACTTTCGAAGGTGAGGCGCTTAAGGTCTGTTCAGAGGGCCCGGGGGTGGAGAGAGGGCCCGGTGGCAGGTGGAGGTGGGCCCGGTGACCTCGGGTGGGGGGGCCCCGGGGGCGGCCTTGTCCCGGGACTGGCCCAGTCTCTCGGCGGCCGTGGTTGCATAATACACTTTCGTTAAAGAGCTCTTTATCTTTTGGCAAGGCAGTATAGAATGTTTGGATGGATTTATTACGGGGCCCTTTTACTAAAGCACAACGAAAAATGGCCTGTGCAGGTGTAGGCACTGTGTTTTGGATGTGTGCTGGTCCATTTTTCAGTGCACCTGGAAAAAAGGCCTTTTTTGTGGCCAAAAATGGACGTACGGCAACATTAAAACCAGTGCACATCCATTTTCGGCCTGAGACCTTACCGCCACCCACTAACTTGGCGGTAAGGTCTCACACGCTAACCAGGCAGTGAGCGTCAGCGCGTGCACACTGCCACTTAGCGCCGGGTAAGCAACACGTGGTGGAAAATCAAAAATATTTTCTACTGCGCCCTTTGGACACATGTCAAAAATGGAATTACCACCCGGGGCACATGGTACCCGGGCAGTAGTTCCAATTTGAAGCGCGTTGGATGTGCGTAGGTGCCTTCGCGCCTTTGTAAAAGGGCTCCTAAATGTTTAAACACTAATGCTGTGAATTTTAAATTTCACATGAACAAGAATATTCTAGTGATATCTTACCTCAATATTTTGATTGAGATGACTTGTGGGCTTATTTTCGAAAGAGAAGGGCACCCATCTTTCGACACAAATCAGGAGATAGATGTCCTTTTCCCAGGGTCGCCCAAATCGGCATAATCGAAAGCCGATTTGGGGCGTCGTCTCCTCAACTGTTTTTCGTCACGGGGACGACCAAAGTTCACGGGGGCGTGTCGGAAGCATAGCAAAGGCGGGACTGGGGCGTGCTTAAAACATGGGTGTCCTCGGCCGATAATGGAAAAAAGAAGGGTGTCCCTGACGAACACTTGGCCGACTTTACTTGGTCCCTTTTTTTTATGACCAAGCCACGAAAATGTGCCCTAAATGACCAGATGACCACCGGAGGGTATCTGGGATCACCTCCCCTCACTCCCCCAGTGGTCACTAACCCCCTCCCACCATAAAAAATAATATTTTTTCCAGCCTTTATGCCAGCCTCAAATATCATATCCAGCTGCATGACAGCAGTATGCAGGTCCCTGGAGCAGTTTTAGTGGGTGCAGTGCACTTCAGCCAAGCGGAGCCAGGCCCACCCCCCTACCTGTTATACTTGTGGTAGTAAATGTGAGCCCTCCAAAACCCACTGTACCCACATGTAAGTGCCCCCTTCATCCCTAAGGGCTATGGTAGTAGTGTACAGTTGTGGGGAGTGGGTTTTGGGGGGGGGGGCTCAGCACACAAGGTAAGAGAGCTATGCACCTAGGAGCTTTTTCTGCAGTGCCCCCTAGGGTGCCCGGTTGGTGTCCTGGCATGTCAGGGGGACCAGTGCACTACAAATGCTGGCTCCTCCCATGACCAAATGGCTTGGATTTGGTCGTTTCTGAAATGGGCGTCCTCAGTTTCCATTATCGCCGAAAATCGGGGACGACCATCTCTAAGGTCGACCTAAATGTTGAGATTTGGGCATTCCTAACCGTATTATCGAAATGAAAGATGGCCGCCCATCTTGTTTCGATAATATGTGTTTCCCCGCCCCTTCGCAGGGACATCCTGCGAGGATATCCTCGGGAAAACCTGGGCGCCCCATTCGATTATGTCCTTCATTGTGTGGTTCTGAGACAAGAATTTATAAGAAATGGCAGATAGGCACAAACTTGCAGTATCAGAGACTCAGGAGACTCTGTTCCAACATGGTAGAATTCGACAGAATCTCTCAAAAATCCCCTTTTCATGTCAGAAGAGAGAGAGAGAGAGAGAATATTCTGAAAAATGCATAGCACACGTTTAAGAGCAAGCTTGCTTTTCAGATAAAAAATCATATATTAAGGTTAGTCTCTATCCTCAGATTTTCTCAGATGGCTCATACAGTTTTTCAAGATTGGAAAACACTGGCACATCGTATAAGCCATAATTGTTTTAATAAACAAAGCATCACCACTGTGTACACAGGAGAATGGAAACCTTCAAATTTGTCTTGTGTCATCCGCCCTAATGCAAAACGGCCTCGTCTCCAGTCACAAGCTGTAGGACATTTCTAATACAGTAACTGTAGCATATGCCCAGAGGCTGTTGTCATCAAAACCTCGGAACATCCCATTACTGAAGAGGCTTTTCCTTTGAAAATATTCTCTAATTATAATTCTAGCAATTTGATTTATGTAATGCGGTGCCTCTCTAACCTCTTGTATGTTGGGAAAACACAAAACACGTTTGTATACGATAGCTTTATCAAAAGCAAAAAAGAAAGAAGCACCATTAGCAGAATATTGACGGATAAACAACATTCCTTTAGGAAATTCCATTTCTTTGTACTTCATCATGTCTTTCTCTCCTGGCAAGGGCAGAAATATAGATTGCGTTTTACTTAGGGACGAGTAAAGATATATTTTTATATTAAATATGATTTATCATTTTATCATCATTTTTATTGTTTTCTAACATGTTGAGGCACATTTTAGACAGAACGTCCAAATCAGAATTGAGATGAGCAGGTCGGGACATGTTAAGTTCCAAAATATAAACAAACGACACAGTGGAGTTGACAAAAAGAGCAAACAAAACTTTAATGATCTTGATACTCGGCACGACTGTGTTTCTGCTTATATATCCTGTATCAGGAGTCTTGTTGTGTCACCATCTTAGGCGCCCCGTATAAGAGGCTTGGGGAGGCTAAGCCTCCCCAGCCCAATCGTGGACTTCCGTTTTGTGACCCCCAGCCCACCCTCCGCGCGTGTGCGTTTTATCTTTTTTACTTCCGTGGCAGCGACATGACGTCGCTTCCATGGAGAGTACAGAGGTAAACTCCGCCCGTGGCAGCGACGTGATGTCGCTTCCACAGAGACGGAGGTAAGCTTCGCCCCCTTTAGCCTCCCCAAAACAGTTGGCTACCGACCTGACGTCGCTTCCACGGAGACGTAGGTAAGCTCCGCCCCCTTTAGCCTCCCCAAAACAGTTGGCTACCGACCGTCTATGGTCACCATAGAAACATACAATGTCACACAGCACAAGTGTGCCAGGGCTTCAAAACCTGGATACCAGACACTGTCAGTTCTGATTGCGTCAACAAAACGATGAGCTCAGATTGCAAACTAATCCAGGCAAAAGTCGTGAAAGTTTTACCGTCAACACCGTCAGCTCAAGCCCCAGCACATCTGTGCTGTGTGACATTCAAGACTCCCAATGCAGGCCATATAAACCAAAACACGGCCTTGTAGAGTCATATCAAGATCATTAAAGTTTTGTTTGCTCTTTTCGACATCTCCACTGTGTTGTTTGTTTGGTGTTCTATTGTGGTGTTAGGTTCTTCAAAGTTCTACAATAAATTCAGGAATGGATGTGTATGTGCCCCTTACGGGTGATGGGAGCATCCATTTTACAAACATCAACGTCTAAACTATCAATGAGGTCAACACAGTAACAAATGTGTCTGTGCTGACACATACAAGTGTATGTCATAATTTCAGAACATATTCTTCTATGTGCCAGAGCATACTCATATATGGCAGCCATTTTGGTAACACGCGTGACCGTTTTCTGAAGCTGTCAGAATGCTCAGTATCCTTTGCCTGTATCGCTGTTGGAAGGGAAGGTGGAAGGGGTGTGGAACAAGAAAAACAATTGGGAGATTAAGGAGGCAACCACCCCATAATTCCCTCCAGTGGAATGCTGTACAAAATGAACAACTTATTCTGAACTGGACATGTTCGGGAGCAGGTATAAATCCTGACATTCGTGTCAACGGCCATAAATGAGCATTCTCCTTCTGAAATGGGGAATGCATCTGTATCCTTTTGCCCCAACCTAGTCCCACTCAAAACATGCCCGGACCACACCTCCTTGAAATGCGCATGTATCTGTGTTTTTGACATATATGTCCTGGCTTTCTATAATTGGCATTTAGAAGTATATGCATCAATATTCTTTAGGTAATTCTAACCGCCTCTTTTACTCTAATGACGATCCTTTATGTTAGCCACATAATCCATTATGTTAAACCATGTCTCTATGTAATATCAACTGTACCTTTTACTCTGGAGTGGCAAATGCCACAAAGGAACATTGTAAGCCACATTGAGCCTGCAAATAGGTGGGAAAATGTGGGATACAAATGCAGCAAATAAATAAAATAAATAAATATGCAATATACACTTCAAATGGGTTAAAATGATCAAGCTTCTTTAGGGCATTAACCTGTGTCATTGTCCCTTAATATGTCTTCAGTAGCACTAACCAGATTATTTTGTCCCAATGCAGCATTAAGTCACCGCGGGTTACATGGTAATGAGATACAGAACATGCAAATGACTGTAACGCAGCTCATTATTGTGGAAATACAATCCTGTGGCTTGTATTGCAGGTAAAATAAACCCAGCTAACAGCTAAGATTATTTTACCACCTTAAAGGGACCAGCATCCTGAAATGAAACAACAGGCTAGAGCTTCCACCTTAGGGCAGTGGTATATTTAAACAAGGTGTGGCAGGGGCATACACACCCCCTGTCAGACCCGGCCCCCTCCTCCACCTTAAATTCCTGTCTGGAGCGTTGCAGTCTTCAACCCAGCAGCTTAGCTATGTGGGTGCCGGCCCTGAATATTGCCGGCACCTGCATAACCTGGGGCTCCTCCCCAGCACCGCCCCCTGACCTGCCCACTTTTTGTTTGGTCTGGTTAAGTGCCGCTGAATATCCCTTCAATGCAAATCTAGGACCCTTACCTCCCTAGCATTTCCTGATCTGATGTTTTCCAGTCAATATTGGGGTAATTGAAATCACACATTTTTACAGCATTGCCAAATTTGTTAGATTCCTTAATCTCTGTTAAGAATTCTGGCCAGGCAAATAGTAATATTCTCCCCCCCCCCCCCCCCCCCCCCCCCCCACACACACCATTATTCTCGTTCCTTTCACATATGGAATTTCTATCCATAAAGATTCCACATTGCAATCTGTTTCCTGCAGAATTTTTATTCCATTTGACTAAATTCCCTCTTTTACTTACACTACCTCCTCCAATATGATCCGCCCTACCACTGCGATATAATTTGTACACTGGTATCAGTGTCCCAAGGGTTATTTTCCTTCCGTCAAGTCTCTGGGATGCCTATTATTTCAGCCTCTTCATTTAGTACATAAGTAAAGCCATACTGGGAAAAGACCAAAGGTCCATCGAGCCCAGCATCCTGTCCACGACAGTGACCAATCCAGGTCAAGGGCACCTGGCAAGCTTCCCAAACGTACAAACATTTTATACAAGTTATTCCCAAAATTGTGGATTTTTCCCAAGTTCATTTAGTAGCGGTCTATGGACTTGTCCTTTAGGAGACCGTCCAACCCCTTTTTAAACTCTGCCAAGCTATATATTCTAACTTTCCGCAATGAACCCTAGAAAGGGGATATTAATGGTATACAAGAATTGATTTGCATTGAATTGAATAGTATTCTTCTCAAAGATATCTCACTCTGAACCATGCATTCCTGAGTGACTATCAGGTTTCCCCCAGGTTCTAGATTAAAATCTGCTCTACCTCCTTTTTAAACTTTACCACCAGCAGCCTAGTTCTACCCCAGTCAAGGCAGAGCCCATCTTTTCAGAATAAGCTCTCCCTTCTCTAGAATGTTGCCCAGTTCCTAAAAAAAAAAAAAAAAAAATCAGATCCCTCTTCCTTGCACCATATTTTCATCCATGCAAAGAAATCCTGGAATTCTGCCTGTCTCTTGGGTCTTGCGTACAGAGCAGGGAGTATATCAGAGAATGCAAAACCGGGAGTTCTGGATTTCAATTTTCTACCTAAGAGGCTACATTTAATTTCCATAACCTCCCTCCCGCAGTTTTCTATGTCTACAGAAGCAACATCTGCCAAGACAGTCGGGCTCCTCCTCAGCACTGTCTAGGTGATGCATCAGGTTTACCAGGCACCAGGCAGACCACCTCTGAGGGAGGCACAGTCCCAGGCACATTAGAACATTGGAGGTGAGAATTATTATATAGGATGTGCATAACTTAATTGACTTAACAAGCTAATCTAATCAGAGTTGATAACAGCACCTAACAAGCAGGCAGGGAAGTAACCAAGCAATCCTCATGCCAACAAGCCACCCAGCTAGCTACGTACCTAATGATTAAATTGCCTACTAAAATGGCCATCCTCTTTCTCTCCTGGGCAGGAGCCCCTGGAAAGACATCCTTGATGAAAGATGATATTGCATCAGGCGACCCTCAGGGGGAGGAATGCTGGCTTCGGCCTAACCCCTGGTAAGCCTTTCCTCAGCTGAGAGGTACCCACCTCTACCACCGGCTGCCTTTCAGGTGCTGTGGAGGACTTGCAGCTCATCTGCATATCCTTACAGCCTTCTCCGGGGTGACACCCAGGTCCACCCCGATCCACTCAGGGCCTCCGCTCTAGGTGCCCAGCGCTCCCACCAGGTGCTGTGGAGGACTTGCAGCCCTTCTGCATTTCCTCACAGCTGTATCCGGGGTGACTCCAGTTCCACCCCGACCTTCCCAGGGCCTTCTCTCCAAGTGCCCAGAGTTCCCAGGTGCTTTTTGGCTAGGATCAGGCGACCCTCAGGGGGAGGAATGCTGGCTTCGGCCTAACCCCTGGTAAGCCTTTCCTCAGCTGAGAGGTACCCACCTCTACCACCGGCTGCCTTTCAGGTGCTGTGGAGGACTTGCAGCTCATCTGCATATCCTTACAGCCTTCTCCGGGGTGACACCCAGGTCCACCCCGATCCACTCAGGGCCTCCGCTCTAGGTGCCCAGCGCTCCCACCAGGTGCTGTGGAGGACTTGCAGCCCTTCTGCATTTCCTCACAGCTGTATCCGGGGTGACTCCAGTTCCACCCCGACCTTCCCAGGGCCTTCTCTCCAAGTGCCCAGAGTTCCCAGGTGCTTTTTGGCTAGGATCAGGCGACCCTCAGGGGGAGGAATGCTGGCTTCGGCCTAACCCCTGGTAAGCCTTTCCTCAGCTGAGAGGTACCCACCTCTACCACCGGCTGCCTTTCAGGTGCTGTGGAGGACTTGCAGCTCATCTGCATATCCTTACAGCCTTCTCCGGGGTGACACCCAGGTCCACCCCGATCCACTCAGGGCCTCCGCTCTAGGTGCCCAGCGCTCCCACCAGGTGCTGTGGAGGACTTGCAGCCCTTCTGCATTTCCTCACAGCTGTATCCGGGGTGACTCCAGTTCCACCCCGACCTTCCCAGGGCCTTCTCTCCAAGTGCCCAGAGTTCCCAGGTGCTTTTTGGCTAGGATCAGGCGACCCTCAGGGGGAGGAATGCTGGCTTCGGCCTAACCCCTGGTAAGCCTTTCCTCAGCTGAGAGGTACCCACCTCTACCACCGGCTGCCTTTCAGGTGCTGTGGAGGACTTGCAGCTCATCTGCATATCCTTACAGCCTTCTCCGGGGTGACACCCAGGTCCACCCCGATCCACTCAGGGCCTCCGCTCTAGGTGCCCAGCGCTCCCACCAGGTGCTGTGGAGGACTTGCAGCCCTTCTGCATTTCCTCACAGCTGTATCCGGGGTGACTCCAGTTCCACCCCGACCTTCCCAGGGCCTTCTCTCCAAGTGCCCAGAGTTCCCAGGTGCTTTTTGGCTAGGATCAGGCGACCCTCAGGGGGAGGAATGCTGGCTTCGGCCTAACCCCTGGTAAGCCTTTCCTCAGCTGAGAGGTACCCACCTCTACCACCGGCTGCCTTTCAGGTGCTGTGGAGGACTTGCAGCTCATCTGCATATCCTTACAGCCTTCTCCGGGGTGACACCCAGGTCCACCCCGATCCACTCAGGGCCTCCGCTCTAGGTGCCCAGCGCTCCCACCAGGTGCTGTGGAGGACTTGCAGCCCTTCTGCATTTCCTCACAGCTGTATCCGGGGTGACTCCAGTTCCACCCCGACCTTCCCAGGGCCTTCTCTCCAAGTGCCCAGAGTTCCCAGGTGCTTTTTGGCTAGGATCAGGCGACCCTCAGGGGGAGGAATGCTGGCTTCGGCCTAACCCCTGGTAAGCCTTTCCTCAGCTGAGAGGTACCCACCTCTACCACCGGCTGCCTTTCAGGTGCTGTGGAGGACTTGCAGCTCATCTGCATATCCTTACAGCCTTCTCCGGGGTGACACCCAGGTCCACCCCGATCCACTCAGGGCCTCCGCTCTAGGTGCCCAGCGCTCCCACCAGGTGCTGTGGAGGACTTGCAGCCCTTCTGCATTTCCTCACAGCTGTATCCGGGGTGACTCCAGTTCCACCCCGACCTTCCCAGGGCCTTCTCTCCAAGTGCCCAGAGTTCCCAGGTGCTTTTTGGCTAGGATCAGGCGACCCTCAGGGGGAGGAATGCTGGCTTCGGCCTAACCCCTGGTAAGCCTTTCCTCAGCTGAGAGGTACCCACCTCTACCACCGGCTGCCTTTCAGGTGCTGTGGAGGACTTGCAGCTCATCTGCATATCCTTACAGCCTTCTCCGGGGTGACACCCAGGTCCACCCCGATCCACTCAGGGCCTCCGCTCTAGGTGCCCAGCGCTCCCACCAGGTGCTGTGGAGGACTTGCAGCCCTTCTGCATTTCCTCACAGCTGTATCCGGGGTGACTCCAGTTCCACCCCGACCTTCCCAGGGCCTTCTCTCCAAGTGCCCAGAGTTCCCAGGTGCTTTTTGGCTAGGATCAGGCGACCCTCAGGGGGAGGAATGCTGGCTTCGGCCTAACCCCTGGTAAGCCTTTCCTCAGCTGAGAGGTACCCACCTCTACCACCGGCTGCCTTTCAGGTGCTGTGGAGGACTTGCAGCTCATCTGCATATCCTTACAGCCTTCTCCGGGGTGACACCCAGGTCCACCCCGATCCACTCAGGGCCTCCGCTCTAGGTGCCCAGCGCTCCCACCAGGTGCTGTGGAGGACTTGCAGCCCTTCTGCATTTCCTCACAGCTGTATCCGGGGTGACTCCAGTTCCACCCCGACCTTCCCAGGGCCTTCTCTCCAAGTGCCCAGAGTTCCCAGGTGCTTTTTGGCTAGGATCAGGCGACCCTCAGGGGGAGGAATGCTGGCTTCGGCCTAACCCCTGGTAAGCCTTTCCTCAGCTGAGAGGTACCCACCTCTACCACCGGCTGCCTTTCAGGTGCTGTGGAGGACTTGCAGCTCATCTGCATATCCTTACAGCCTTCTCCGGGGTGACACCCAGGTCCACCCCGATCCACTCAGGGCCTCCGCTCTAGGTGCCCAGCGCTCCCACCAGGTGCTGTGGAGGACTTGCAGCCCTTCTGCATTTCCTCACAGCTGTATCCGGGGTGACTCCAGTTCCACCCCGACCTTCCCAGGGCCTTCTCTCCAAGTGCCCAGAGTTCCCAGGTGCTTTTTGGCTAGGATCAGGCGACCCTCAGGGGGAGGAATGCTGGCTTCGGCCTAACCCCTGGTAAGCCTTTCCTCAGCTGAGAGGTACCCACCTCTACCACCGGCTGCCTTTCAGGTGCTGTGGAGGACTTGCAGCTCATCTGCATATCCTTACAGCCTTCTCCGGGGTGACACCCAGGTCCACCCCGATCCACTCAGGGCCTCCGCTCTAGGTGCCCAGCGCTCCCACCAGGTGCTGTGGAGGACTTGCAGCCCTTCTGCATTTCCTCACAGCTGTATCCGGGGTGACTCCAGTTCCACCCCGACCTTCCCAGGGCCTTCTCTCCAAGTGCCCAGAGTTCCCAGGTGCTTTTTGGCTAGGATCAGGCGACCCTCAGGGGGAGGAATGCTGGCTTCGGCCTAACCCCTGGTAAGCCTTTCCTCAGCTGAGAGGTACCCACCTCGACCACCGGCTGCCTTTCAGGTGCTGTGGAGGACTTGCAGCTCATCTGCATATCCTTACAGCCTTCTCCGGGGTGACACCCAGGTCCACCCCGATCCACTCAGGGCCTCCGCTCTAGGTGCCCAGCGCTCCCACCAGGTGCTGTGGAGGACTTGCAGCCCTTCTGCATTTCCTCACAGCTGTATCCGGGGTGACTCCAGTTCCACCCCGACCTTCCCAGGGCCTTCTCTCCAAGTGCCCAGAGTTCCCAGGTGCTTTTTGGCTAGGATCAGGCGACCCTCAGGGGGAGGAATGCTGGCTTCGGCCTAACCCCTGGTAAGCCTTTCCTCAGCTGAGAGGTACCCACCTCTACCACCGGCTGCCTTTCAGGTGCTGTGGAGGACTTGCAGCTCATCTGCATATCCTTACAGCCTTCTCCGGGGTGACACCCAGGTCCACCCCGATCCACTCAGGGCCTCCGCTCTAGGTGCCCAGCGCTCCCACCAGGTGCTGTGGAGGACTTGCAGCCCTTCTGCATTTCCTCACAGCTGTATCCGGGGTGACTCCAGTTCCACCCCGACCTTCCCAGGGCCTTCTCTCCAAGTGCCCAGAGTTCCCAGGTGCTTTTTGGCTAGGATCAGGCGACCCTCAGGGGGAGGAATGCTGGCTTCGGCCTAACCCCTGGTAAGCCTTTCCTCAGCTGAGAGGTACCCACCTCTACCACCGGCTGCCTTTCAGGTGCTGTGGAGGACTTGCAGCTCATCTGCATATCCTTACAGCCTTCTCCGGGGTGACACCCAGGTCCACCCCGATCCACTCAGGGCCTCCGCTCTAGGTGCCGCGCGCCTAACGGCGCGCGGGGCATTTTTTCTCTTTGTATCTAATCTTTTTCCAGTTGCTAAAGTACCTTAATCGTTTATGGCCCCTATTCACATTCTCTTCCTAGCTCTGTCCCTTCCTAATCTTTTCCCTCACCCCCTACCTCTCTCCGCTACAGGAACTCACTTCCCATCCATTGACTTCATCACCTCACCTTCTCTCCTACCCTCTTCCTCCTTTTTGGCTTTTAATCTCCGTCTCTTTCTTCCCTCCATTTTGCCTTCCCCATTCCACCTAAATACCTCTCGCCTTCGACGCCTTCGTGGCCACACCTCTCCTACTCTCCTCCGCTCTCTTTTACTCCTTCTCTTACTCTCAGCTGGTGACATCAATCCCAATCCTGGCCCTCCTCACCAACTATTATCCAAACTCTACAGATCTCACCGTGACCTCTCTAACCTCATCTCTATTCCTCTACTCCCCTCCTCTTCTCTGCCCTTCTCTTGCGCCCTATGGAATGCCCGCTCTATCTGTAACAAACTCCCCTATATCCAGGACCTCTTTATCTCGCGTCACCTCCATCTGCTCGCCATAACAGAAACCTGGCTCTGCCCTGATGACTCTGCTTCAGTCGCAGCCCTGTGCCATGGCGGTTATCTATTTTCACATACTCCTCGCCCTGCTGGCCGTGGGGGCGGTGTTGGACTACTTCTCTCTCCCTCCTCCAGATTTCAACCCCTTCTTCCACCTCAATCTCACTGTTTTTCCTCCTTTGAAGTCCACTCTATCCGCCTTTTCTCTCCTCTGCCTCTTCGAATAGCGGTCATTTATCGTCCCCCTGATAAGTCCCTTTCATCCTTTCTCAGTGACTTTGATGCCTGGCTTGCCTTCTTCCATGATCCTTCCTCCCCCTCTCTCATCCTTGGTGACTTTAATATTCCTGCTAATGATCCTTCCAACTCTTATATTTCCAAGTTACTCGCTTTAACGTCGTCCTTTAATCTCCAACTATGCTCCACCTCCCCCACTCATCAAAATGGTCACTGTCTAGATCTCATCTTCTCCTCCAACTGTTCACCCTCTAGTTTCCTTGCCTCCGATCTTCCCCTCTCTGATCACCATCTTATAACTTTCACACTTAAATCTCCTCCCTCCCAGTCCCGTCCTATCCTATCTAATTTATCTAGGAATCTTCACGACATTGACCCTTCATCTCTATCCTCCCATGTTTCAAACCTCCTCTCTACTGTGGCACCATCCACGTCTGTCAACGAGGCTGTTTCTTCTTACAACAATACTCTATCCTCTGCCTTAGACACTCTTGCACCTTTGGTGACCCGCCCTGTAAGGCGTACAAAACCCCAACCTTGGCTGACTTCTAATATCCGCTACCTACGTTCCTGTACCCGCTCCGCCGAACGCCTCTGGCGGAAATCTCGGGCCCTTGCCGATTTCTTACACTTTAAGTTCATGCTGACCTCCTCCCAATCTGCTCTTTTACGTGCCAAACAGGATTATTATATCCAACTGACCAACTCTCTTGGCTCTAATCCTCGACTTCTCTTCACCACATTGAACTCTCTCCTCAAGGTGCCCCCTCCCCCAACTCCCCCTTCACTATCTCCTCAGACCCTTGCTGAATTCTTTCACAACAAGGTTCAAAAGATAAACCTTGCTTTCTCTACCTCACCAGCTCTCCCTCCACTAGTCCGTTCCCCTCTCTCTCCTTCCCCTCATTCCCTTTCCTCCTTTCCTGAAGTTACTATTGAGGAAACTACACTTCTCCTTTCTTCCTCAAAATGTACCACCTGTTCCTCTGATCCCATTCCCACCCACCTTCTTAATGCCATCTCTCCTACTCTTATTCCTTTTATCTGTCACATTCTCAACCTCTCACTTTCCACTGCGACTGTCCCTGCTGCCTTTAAACATGCTGTGGTCACACCTCTCCTTAAGAAGCCTTCACTTGACCCTACTTGTCCCTCTAATTACCGACCCATCTCCCTCCTTCCTTTTCTCTCCAAATTACTTGAGCGTGCTGTTCACCGCCGCTGCCTTGATTTTCTCTCCTCACATGCTATTCTTGACCCATTACAATCTGGTTTTCGCCCTCTCCACTCAACCGAATCTGCGCTTACTAAAGTCTCCAATGACCTATTACTGGCTAAATCCAGAGGTCAATATTCCATCCTCATTCTTCTTGATCTTTCCGCTGCTTTTGACACTGTCGATCACAGCATACTTCTCGATACCCTGTCCTCACTTGGATTCCAGGGCTCTGTCCTTTCCTGGTTCTCTTCCTACCTCTCCCTCCGCACCTTTAGTGTTCACTCTGGTGGATCCTCTTCTACTTCTATCCCTCTGCCTGTCGGCGTACCCCAGGGTTCTGTTCTTGGTCCCCTCCTCTTTTCTATCTACACTTCTTCCCTTGGTTCATTAATCTCATCCCATGGCTTTTCCTACCACCTCTATGCTGATGACTCCCAAATCTACCTTTCTACCCCTGATATCTCACCTTGCATCCAAACCAAAGTTTCAGCGTGCTTGTCTGACATTGCTGCCTGGATGTCTCAACGCCACCTGAAATTAAATATGACCAAAACCGAGCTTCTCATTTTCCCCCCCAAACCCACCTCCCCGCTCCCCCCGTTTTCTATTTCTGTTGATGGCTCTCTCATTCTCCCTGTCTCCTCAGCTCGAAACCTTGGGGTCATCTTTGACTCTTCTCTCTCCTTCTCTGCTCATATCCAGCAGACCGCCAAGACCTGTCGTTTCTTTCTTTACAACATCCGTAAAATCCGCCCCTTTCTTTCCGAGCACTCTACCAAAACCCTCATCCACACCCTTGTCACCTCTCGTTTAGACTACTGCAATCTGCTTCTTGCTGGCCTCCCACTTAGTCACCTCTCCCCTCTCCAGTCAGTTCAAAACTCTGCTGCCCGTCTCATCTTCCGCCAGGGTCGCTTTACTCATACTACCCCTCTCCTCAAGACCCTTCACTGGCTCCCTATCCGTTTTCGCATCCTGTTCAAACTTCTCCTACTAACCTATAAATGTACTCACTCTGCTGCTCCCCAGTATCTCTCCACACTCGTCCTTCCCTACACCCCTTCCCGTGCACTCCGCTCCATGGATAAATCCTTCTTATCTGTTCCCTTCTCCACTACTGCCA
The DNA here is from genome assembly GCF_901765095.1 of Microcaecilia unicolor. Taxonomy (NCBI): domain Eukaryota; kingdom Metazoa; phylum Chordata; class Amphibia; order Gymnophiona; family Siphonopidae; genus Microcaecilia; species Microcaecilia unicolor. Next base: position 200,457,748 of record NC_044040.1, on the reverse strand, counting down.
ACTCCAGACTTCGCGCCTTCTGTCTCGCTGCACCCTACGCCTGGAATAAACTTCCTGAGCCCCTACGTCTTGCCCCATCCTTGGCCACCTTTAAATCTAGACTGAAAACCCACCTCTTTAACATTGCTTTTGACTCGTAACCACTTGTAACCACTCGCCTCCACCTACCCTCCTCTCTTCCTTCCCGTTCACATTAATTGATTTGATTTGCTTACTTTATTTATTTTTTGTCTATTAGATTGTAAGCTCTTTGAGCAGGGACTGTCTTTCTTCTATGTTTGTACAGCGCTGCGTATGCCTTGTAGCGCTATAGAAATGCTAAATAGTAGTAGTAGTAGTAGTAGTAGCTGGAGGTCAGGTCCAAGATATAGCATCACTTCCTGACTCACCAAGATGGCCTCTCTCCTCCAAGAGAGGCTGGATGAGGGTAACTGGATAAGGGGATTCTATGGCGTGTTAGTAATTCGGGTGCTAAATACGAGAAACGTTTTTTTGATTTCTTTGGAATATGTCCTTCAATGTGTCTTTCATTTTTCGTTAAAGTAGGCTATATAACCTGTGTTTTGTTATGTGAATAGAATATTTATTTATACTATAGTTATACAAGGCTCTGTTTTCTTGTACTTAATTATGCATATTTTAATATCAATAAAAAAAATAATCAGACCATGAAAAATGTTCCACTTACACTGTAGCATCTTCAGTGCTAGTTCAGGCCAGGTTTCAAATAATGGCAGAAAGGACATTTTCTTTCTCTCAAGCTAAATTAAAGGGAAACTCTCTCCTCTGGATTTCCAGATAACTGCCTACAGCCAGCAATAATGTGATGTTATGGGACATTCAAAAATAATAATAATAATAATTCACGCCTGTTCTTGAGGTTATGTTGTGTATGTGATGTGAATGGGGGAAAGTCGACATCGCAAGTCACAGCTGTTATAGCCAAAGGGCAAAATAACACTTAAAAGGAGAGGAAGGCTTAGATTAAGAAGCATTCAGAAACAATATTTAAAAGACAATGTGGGTCCCTTTTACAAAGTGGCAGTAAGCCCAACGCAAGCTTACTGCTCGCTCTTTCCAGACTACCGCCGGCCCAACGAGGCCGCTGGTGGTAGACCCGCCCCAAGCGCGTGCCATTTCCAGGGGAAAAAGAAAATGCACGTAAATGGCTTGCGCAGTGATAACCCTGCGGTAATTGGGCATCGCCATGCGCTGCCCGGTTACTGCTGGGTTAGAGTGGGAGCCCTTATTGCCACATCAATGGGTAGCAGTAAGGGCTCCCCATCACATGGCCATGCGGTAAAGGTTCGTAAAAAGGACCCTGGCGCGCAGAAAAAAACAGCCCCCGCCAGCAGCGCAGGGCCCTTTTTCCGCAACGTAATAAAAGAGCCCCTGTATGATGCTAAATATCATGGGTAATAGTGCTATAAGCAAATCGCTACATTTGCTTACAGAAGGGAGAGCTTATTCTGAAAATATGGGCTCTGCCTTAACTGGGGTAGAACTAGGCAGCTGAGGGGAGATATGATAGAGGTCTATAAAATAATGAGTGGAGTTGAACGGGTAGATGTGAAGCGTCTGTTCACGCTTTCCAAAAATACTAGGACTAGGGGGCATGCGATGAAGCTACAATGTAGTAAATTTAAAACGAATCGGAGAAAATGTTTCTTCACTCAACGTGTAATTAAACTCTGGAATTCGTTGACAGAGAACGTGGTAATGGCGGTTAGCTTAGCGGAGTTTTAAAAAGGTTTGGACGGCTTCCTAAAGGAAAAGTCCATAGACCGTTATTAAATGGACTTGGGGAAAATCCACTGTTTCTGGGATAAGCAGTATAAAATGTTTTGTACGTTTTTGGGATCTTGCCGGGTATTTGTGACCTGGATTGACCACTGTTGGAAACAGGATGGTGGGCTTGATGGACCTTTGGTTTTTCCCCAGTATGGCAATACTTATGTACTTAATTTAGCATTATTTGCCGGATTCTATATAGCATGCCTAGCATTCTGCGCTGAAATCTAAGAGTATTCTATAACAACTAGTTAAAAAAATGCCCGTTTCTTAAGGGAAGGAAACAGGCACTAGCAAGGCCATCCCCCACCCTCCCTCGCTGTTCCAGACTCTGCCCTCTCTCCGTTTTCACCCCTCCTCCGCGTTACGGACCCCTGTACCCCCCTTCCGCGACCCTGTCGACCCCCCTTCTCGGCGAAAACTGTCCCCCGCCGCCGTGGAGTACCTGTGCTGATGGGGGGCCCCAACCCCCATCAGCCGAAGTCCTGTGCTGGCCTTCGCAGCGTTGCTTCCTCAATGATCTTCTGTTGAAGTTCCTCTGCGTGCGTCTGACATCAGACGGATGCAGAGGAACTTCAACAGAAGATCATTGAAGAAGCAATGCCGCGAAGGACAGGACAGGACAGCACAGGACTTCGGCTGACGGGGGTTGGGGTCTCCCGTCAGCACAGGTACTGGACGACTGCGGGGGATGGTTTTCGGTTGGAAGGGGGGGTCAACAGGGTCATGGAAGGGGGGTATAGGGGACCGTAATGCGGGGGGGGGGGGGGGTTGAAATCGGAGGGAGGGCGGAGTGTTGAACTCGGTGGGATGTGCGTGAGGGGACACGGGTGTTCATGCTCGTCGGGTGGGGGGGCAGGTTGGTGATGCAGCGAGGGGGGGGTCTGTGTTGCCCCACTCCCTACCACTTGCTCCGAAGTGGCAGGGAGCGGCGCACTGACAGCTGATTCCCAGGCAGGCTTCGCGTGTTTCCCTACTCCTCCCCTTGCTTTGGAATCAGCTGGCACTGACGTCAGTGCATGCCTGCCTAGCAGACCACCTCTGAGGGAGGCACAGTCCCAGGCACATTAGAACATTGGAGGTGAGAATTATTATATAGGATGTGCATAACTTAATTGACTTAACAAGCTAATCTAATCAGAGTTGATAACAGCACCTAACAAGCAATAATGAGCACTAATTGGTAGTAATTAAAATGTACTTGCACAACTTGCTAAGCATAGTCTGTAATGGACTGCGCCTAAATTCTAATGCGCGCAGTTCAAAAGGGACATGGTTACAGGCAGGGAAATGGGCATTTCATGGGCATTCCAAAATTTACACACATAGTTATAGAATATGGCCCAGTGCACATAAATTTATGTGCAGGGATTTACGCCACATTCTCACTGGTGTAAACAGAAGTGTGTAGATTTAGGCCCTGGGATATCAACGAAGCGTATTCTATAACACACGTTTAAATCTAGGTGCCACTTATAGAATACGCTTAGCCAGGAATGTTTACCGTGTGGATTTTTTTAGGCGCCTTATATAGAACCTGGCCCTATATGATTATTTGCATAGTTTTGCAAGATAACAGCTGTAGCCTGCTGCACACTGTACTTTTCCATGCAAATTATAACACGACCATGAATATGTTAATCCTAGAACATTTTTACAATTTACCTTTCTTTTATTTTTTTCATGCGAGTAGCCTCTTTACAATGTTAGTATAGAAGTTTATTTTATTGAAAAAGAAATCCTCTATGTATTCATCAAGGCCCAGGGACATGAGTTAATTACTTTGTGCTCTGTGTAAGCATTTTATCTTGGAAAAGAACGCCTCTGCAGAGAAAGATAGACCACCATAAATGTATTTCTGTCAAAAGACATTAGGAGATACCATGAAAAAGCACAACTTTGTACAACCTTTCACCTCTAGGTGACCACTTCAGATCAACGCTGACTAAAAGTCATTATTACCATCTGGCAACCATTTCTGTGAAATGAACTGCTGGTCCATCTGTACTTCCCTGTAGATGTAACTCCCCTACGACTTAAGTCATCACAGTAATTGGTACCCAAGCTGGCAGCGCCAACAGGGATAGCAAAAACTGAATTGTATTGAAGATGAACACTACCCTAATTCTCACCTCTAAAGGTGACCCTTCCTGAACAGAACTGGGATAATGTAAAAACAAATCTGCGCTGATGTTTCATTTGATATTATTTTTTAAAATTTTTTTATTACATTTGTACCCTGTGCTTTCCTACTCATGGCAGGCTCAATGCGGCTTACATATTATATACAGGTACTTATTTGTACCTGGGGCAATGGAGGGTTAAGTGACTTGCCCAGAGTCACAAGGAGCTGCCTGTGCCTGAAGTGGGAATCAAACTCAGTTCCTCAGGACCAAAGTCCACCACCCTAACCACTAGGTCACTCCTCCACTGTTGCTACTATTTGAGATTCTACATGGAATGTTGCTATTCCACTAGCAATATTCCATGTAGAAGTCGGCCCTTGCAGATCACCAATGTGGCTGCGCAGGCTTCTGCTTCTGTGAGTCTGACGTCCTGCACATACGTGCAGGACGTCAGACTCACAGAAACAGAAGCCTGCGCAGCCTTCCACATGGAATGTTGCTAGTGGAATAGCAACATTCCATGTAGAATCTCTAATACTAGCAACAATCCATGTAGAATCTCCAATAGTATCTATTTTATTTTTGCTACAAATTTGTACCCTGCGCTTTCCCACTCACGGCAGGCTCAATGCAGCTTACATGGGGCAATGGAGGGTTGAGTGACTTGCCCAGAGTCACAAGGAGCTGCCTGTGCCTGCAGTGGGAATCGAACCCAGTTCCCCAGGACCAAAGTCCACCACTCTAACCACTAAGGCCACTCCTCCACTCTATCTATTCTATCTCAGAGTAAAATATAGAAAGTTTACATGCTCTCTGGATTTTACTTCTCAATATAAATTTGTCTAGTGCCATCAACAAGCTCTACAAATTATTCATTTGCTTTATCGGTGCAGTTGAAATAATTTTATTTTTTTTTTAAGTTATTGCATGTGATTGTTTGATCAAAGGTTCACACACTCTGATCTGGTACTGAAACATTTCTTATCATAGAAACAGAGAAACATGACGGCAGATAAAGGCCATATGACCCATTCAGTCTGCCCATCCTCTGTAACCCCTACTTCTTCCTGTTCCGAAGCGATTCCACATGCTTATCCCATGCCTTTTTAAATTCTGGAACAGTCCTCGACTCCACCACCTCCACCGGGAGGCCATTCCTCGCCTCCACCACCCTTTCTGTGAAATAATACTTCCTTAGGTTGCTCCTAACAGACTGATCTGACGCAATATGGCTATTCTCGTGTTCTTATGTTCTAAAAGAAAAGCCCCATTTAGCAAGTGATAACTCTCTTCATTTACAATTTTTATTTATTTATTTGTTTTTGTTACATTTGTACCCTGCGCTTTCCCACTCATGGCAGGCTCAATGCGGCTTACATGAGGCAATGGAGACTTAAGTGACTTGCCCGGAGCTGCCTGTGCCTGAAGTGGGAATTGAACTCAGCTCCAGGCAAAGTCCACCACCCTAAACACTAGGCCACTCCTCCACTGTTGCTACTATTTGAGATTCTACATGGAATGTTGCTATTCCACTAGCAACATTCCATGTAGAAGTTGGCCCTTGCAGATCACCAATGTGGCCGCGCAGATCACAGAAACAGAAGCCTGCACAACCTTCTACATGGAATGTTGCTAGTGGAATAGCAACATTCCATGTAGAATCTCCAATAGTATCTATTTTATTGTTGTTACATTTGTACCCCGCACTTTCCCACTCATGGCAGGCTCAATGCGGCTTACATGGGGCAATGGAGGGTTAAGTGACTTGCCCAGAGTCACAAGGAGCTGCCTGTGCCTGAAGTGGGAATCTAACTCAGTTCCTCAGAACCAAAGTCCACCACCCTAACCACTAGGCCACTCCTCCACTGTTGCTATTATTTGAGATTCTACATGGAATGTTGCTATTCCACTAGCAACATTCCATGTAGAAGTCGGCCCTTGCAGATCACCAATGTGGCCGCGCAGGCTTCTGTTTCTGTGAGTCTGACGTCCTGCACGTATGTGCAGGACGTCAGACTCACAGAAGCAGAAGCCTGCGCGGCCTTCTACATGGAATGTTGCTAGTGGAATAGCAACATTCCATGTAGAATCTCCAATAGTAGCAACATTCCATGTAGAATCTCCAATAGTATCTATTTTATTGTTGTTACATTTGTACCCCGTGCTTTCCCACTCATGGCAGGCTCAATGCGGCTTACATGGGGCAATGGAGGGTTAAGTGACTTGCCTGTGAGCTGCCTGTGCCTGAAGTGGGAATCGAACTCAGTTCCTCAGTTCCCCAGGACCAAAGTCCACCACCCTAACCACTAGGCCACTCCTCCACTCCACAATAACATCCTCACTGAAATCTGTTGTTCCTTTATGGTTTAATTGTTCTACCTAATAAATGTGTTAAATTGCTATCACTAGACCAAGGAGGTTTTGAAAAAAAAAATTGTAACGACCAACAGTGCATAATAGGTTTAATACATTTTGGGTGTGTCTATGCAAGTTCTTAAAGCTTCCTCATCTCTTTATGTCAGGGTCCTAATTTGCTTCATTTATATTAAAGGTGACTTGCCTAATTGTTATCATGTTTGAAAAATCGCACTAATGTTCTGTAAATATCCCTCTAATTATTATGATTAATGTAAACTTAATCGGCATGGATGACATTAACAACTTACAACGAGTAAAAGACAATAAAGCAAATATTGCTTCAAAGTCAGGTCTTTAGTCTTTGTACCTAATGAGACCCCCCCAAGTAACACACTCAGTAATATGAGATGTGCTATAAAATCCCACTTACAGAGATATGTCACAACATATTTATTAAACTAACTAGGAAAAAAGGCCCGTTTCTGTCACAAATGAAACGGGCGCTAGCAAGGTTTTCCTCGGAGTGTGTGTGTGTTTTACAGAGTGTGTGTGAGAGTGAGTGTGTGATAGAGAGAGAGTGAATGTGTGAGTGTGTGTGACAGAGAGAGTGAAACTGGGTGCGAGAGTGTGTGTGTGAGAATGAGAGTGTGTGCCAGGGGCCCCCCCCTCTCTCCCAGTTTCTGGGTGCGGCCGCCCCCCCTCTCAGTTCCAGGGTCTGCCCCCCCCCCAAGTTCCAGGGTCCGCCCCTCCTCCCACCCAGTTCCAGGGTCGTTTCCCCCCTCTCTCCCTCCTAGTTCCAGGGTCGTTGCCCCCCTCTCCCCCCCCTCCTCCAGCCATCCTGCGATGTTTAACTGCAAAATTAGGGAGCTGTGTAGTGTAATAAAACGCACCTGCAACGTTGTGAAGCTGACTCCGTGGCTTCACTGAAGTGAAGGGTTCGTAAGGTTCATCAGATTCGTCAGTCTGTCACCATCTCTCTCGGCCCCGCCCTCGTGCCTCTGATAGGTCTGCTGCCCTCTACGTCATCACGTTTTGACGCGAGGGCAGGGCCAAGAGAGATGGTGACAGACTGACGAATCTGACGAACCTTACGAACCCTTCACTTCAGTGAAGCCACGGAGTCAGCTTCAGAACGTCGGAGGTTCTTTTCATTATAGTAGAGAAGTGATAATTAAAGCTACACTAGGAATTCATTCTTGGAATTATTTATAGAGACAGAGGAGAACGCTGATCCGAGATCCCATCCGAACAGTATATTGGGACTTCTTTTTATTTGGCAAAAGAAATGTGGGATGCAGAAGGGAGCTAAAGCGGGGAGTACCCTGAGAAGAGAGGAGAGAGAAGCAAACAGATCTATTCTGAGGGGATGATGCACAAAGCTTACCGTGCTAGCCACATCCAATTTAGACTGGTTCTAGCCAGTTTAGCATTCATCAGTGAGTAATGCAGTATTGATCTTACTGTTCACGGTAGCAGCCTACAATAATCCTATACAAATGTATTGCAAGGAGCTGATTAGTATTAAAATGGAGCATTCCAAGCGATGTACAGCTGTTTTTGAGTAATGCACAGAAAGGAGCACCTACTTGTAACGTGCAAAATTTTCTGGGAGGTCTGGAGCTGTTGTAGCATGACAGTGACTTCTCGGCAGAGCAGTCTGCTGTCATATTTTAATAGTATTTGATATGTGTGTGTTAAAAATATCCAAAATACAGAAGAAACCTGTCTCCGCAAACAACAACAGTAATCAAAAACAGCGAAGATGACGCAAAAAAAAGGGACAAAAAGAAAAAAAAGGAAAAAAATCCCAAAAATAAAAAAGGAACAGTGGAAAATAAAAAATAAAAAGTAAAAAATACAAAATACACAATTGGAAAAAAGAACTATAAAAAACAAAACTATAGGTGAAATAGAAAAAATAAAAAAAAGGAGGACGACACAAGCATAATGAAAAAACTAAATGAATTTATTGAGGTGATATGACTTGACACAGCTGTGTTTCGGCCCAACTGGCCTGCATCAGGAGTCTGTTACACCATGTATGTATTTTCTGGTAATATCAGTCCTTGAAGAGTATTCAATTAAACGCACCCTTATTCAAAATCACTCTGCCTTTAAAAAGGCTGTGTGCATGATCTGACAAAACTCGTTATAGAAGACTCTGGCTAAAAAAATATATATTTTCTCACTGGAATAGCTGCAAAACAGCTTAGCACTCCAGGACCTAATGGTGGTAGTAAATAAGTTTGCTTCCGATATAATCTTATTAGTGAGCCACATGGATAATCTAATTGAATCCTTTGAGAATGAAAAATTGATACAGCAAATTAAGTTCTACAGGAATAGGAAATGGTTAAGATTTTGAAGATGATAATAGACCAGAAAAATTTGAACAAAATGAATATTATTACAGATGATTAATATCGAGATTGTTGTTTTCCCAGAGTTCCGGGTATGACTCCTAAAGTTTTTTCCTCTGAAATGATTCCTCTTAGTATATTTATTCAAAAGGAGTGAAGTCTGTGAAACTGGGATTACTTTAATCAGTGGGAAGTGGTTTAGAGATTCAAGTGTTTGTATTGTTAAATAATTTCTGGTTTTAAAAGAGAAAAAATAAAATTAGGTGTATTATTCTACTAATTTTGGACAATAAGTATGTTTCCAATGAATTAAATTGAATATACACCGTTTTGGGTTTGAAGAAGCCAACCAGACGATCAATGTGGAATAATGATTCAGATAATAAATAACTGGGGATAATCAGGTTAATACCACGTTTTCTTTGTTTACTGTTGTTTAATTGATCTCCTTGTCTTGTTTCACTCTCCCTATTTTGTGGTCTAAGGAAGAGTTTATAATTACCTGATTGAAATAATTCTTGTAGTATTTTGTCTGTATTTCTGGCAAGTTATTTTAGTGCTTGTAAAATTGAATTCTTATAAATAAAATAAAAAAAAAAAATTACTAGCATAAACCCAGTGATTACGGTTAGGACTCATGAACGGATCTAGTAGCGATGTAATACTTTTGTATTTTTCTGATATATGTTTTCACCATTCATTGTTTTAGTTATTGAATGTCAATGGATATGATTTTACTGCTATGTAAAACGAGAGTCATAATATTGTTATGTTAAATGTGAGCACATCGTCTGGATAGCGTGAGACATAAGAGCAAATAAATGAAATGACATGAAAATGAAAACTCAAACACAGTTGACCTACTGAGTCAACTCCCTCTACCCTTTATCCCATCAAAAGCAATCAACACTGTGCTTTTTCTTCCCCACCCCCCCACCCCCACCAGTCCCATTGTACCCGTCAGTTAAGTTATTCAGCCCCAGCCATTTCACATTGAGATTTCTAATAGAATAGGTGTAGGAGTTAATTATTGCTGTGGAGGTAATGTAAGCCACTGTTAAATGAAAATCGGTAAAACATTTGAATGCACCGATCTAGAATGGTCTTTCTAAAATAATCCGGATGCTTTATTTAATAGTGACATTATAGGCTAGTGTTCCAGCTGAGCTCCACCCTCTTGACCTTTTCAGAACAAGTTAATACTAGGATGAAAACTCTTATGTAGTTTTTTTTTTTTTTTTTGTTACATTTGTACCCCGCACTTTCCCACTCATGGCAGGCTCAATGCGGCTTATATGGGGCAATGGAGGGTTAAGTGACTTGCCCAGAGTCACAAGGAGCTGCCTGTGCCAGAAGTGGGAATAGAACTCAGTTCCTCAGGACCAAAGTGCACCACCGTAACCACTAGGCCACTCCTCCACTGTTGCTACTATTTGAGATTCTATTCCACTAGCAACATTCCATGTAGAAGTTGGCCAAATGTGGCCACGCAGGCTTCTGCTTCTGTGAGTCTGACGTCCTGCACATGCAGGACGTCAGACTCACAGAAACAGAAGCCTGCGCAGCCTTCTATATGGAATGTTGCTAGTGGAATAGCAACATTCCATGCATGTAGAATCTCCAATAGTAGCAACATTCCATGCAGAATCTCCAATAGTATCTATTTTATTTTTGTTACATTTGTACCCCGCGCTTTCCCACTCATGGCAGGCTCAATGCGGCTTACATGGGGCAATGGAGGGTTAAGTGACTTGCCCAGAGTCACAAGGAGCTGCCTGTGCCTGAAGTGGGAATCAAACTCAGTTCCCCAGGAACTGAGGGTCCACCACCCTAACCACTAGGCCACTCCTCCACTGAGAACTCACAAACCATGGAAGGAAAACAATGAAAGATGAATTTCTAAAATGTATTCATTAGCTCCAAGCTCTATTACAAGAATAATGAAACAGGAGTGTCAAATTCTGTCATCTCTGTCCTTGAAAAAGACTAGCCCTGTCCTGGGAATCAAAAGAAATCTATATTACAGCATCACTGTGCCTTACCTTGATCAGCATTTAAAGAAGAAATTGCTATTCTGAGAGGAAGGTCGTATTCAGATTGCGCCTATAAATTTTATAAAAGAAAGCCCACAAAGCAGCAGTCTGAGACTCTGCTTTTTAACTAAGCCCTGTAAATCCCCTTTCGCAGTGACTGGGCTCTCCTGACTAATATTTAATTGTGTTCTTTTGCAGAATACTTGCTGTGCAAGCATCTATGATGCATTTCAAAGTAGATGCGATTGCATTGTTCGGGATAGGACTCAGTACCTAACCTGATCAAAATAACTACATAATAAAGAAAGAAAATTAAGATTCTAGGTTTCAAGAAAAATACGCATCTAACCTTTCTTGTGTTATCTGTGGTGCATATGAGCCAAGATGTTACCACTGTGTGCATCCTGCTATTCTCCTATTCAAGTCAGATCATATACAAAGCAGATTATAAAACGGATCTGCAGGAGTGTTAACTATGACAGCAAAGATGTGTACATTTTAGTTAATAAGTCTGGGGTCAGTGTTGGTGGTGGAGTTATTCCCAGCTGTTCAATGCTGGGCCATATCTGCTACTACTACTAGACATTTCTAAAGCGCTACTAGGGTTACGCAGCGCTGTACAATTTAACACAGAAGGACAGTCCCTGCTCAAGGAGCTTACAATCTAAAGGACAAATGTACAGTCAGTCAAATAGGGGCAGTCAAATTGGGGCAAAGTGCAGCACTGGCACTGAATATCCAAGTTTATGTGGCCGGCTCTCGCTTACGTGGTTAAGTACGATTTTCAACACTCACTGCCTAAGTGATACCACATAATGATAGGACTGACTTTTTATGCAGTCATAAGTACATAAGCGTTGCCATACTGGGACAGATCGAAGATCCATCAAGCCCAGTATCCCGTTTCCAACAGTGGCCAATCCAGGCATGTGCAGAATTATTTTTCAGCAGGTTTGTAAAAAAAATAGCCCTCTTCCCACCCCCGAAAATGGACAGGCAGCAAAATCAAAATTGCCGCGTGTCCATTGTGGGTCTCTGATCTTACCGCCAGCCATAGACCTAGCGGTAAAGAATTTGTGCGGTAATGACCTACGCGTGACGGATGCCAGTTGGCGAGGGCGTCCGCTACGCGCGCCAGAAAATAAAAAAAAAATTTTGTGGACGCGTGCTAAAAACGAAATTACTGCAAGAGCCATGCGGTGGTCGGGCGGCAAGTTCATTCTGGCATGCGTTGGGTGCGCATAGACACTTACGCAGCTTAGTAAAAGGGGCCCTAAGTTTTTGCATTTAACGTGCCTTAACACCGAAAAATTTTTATGTCTAAAGTGCAAAAGCTGCAATGCTAACTGTTGGGGATTTGCCCAATACCATCCTTTGCAATTACCACCCTGAAATGTTCATTACTGTGCTTTAACACTGCTCGCAATTAACGAAGATTCTTATCACTTCCTACTGAGGAGGTGCGAAGTGATCCCGCCCTAGCAACACAATTGACAGTGTACTTCATGTTTTCCGCTCTAACTGCAATATGCTACACACACCACACCCATTTTCCACCTATGCTCCACCTAGCTCTGTCCCACTAACGCAAAAAGTGTGAATTCGTGCATGGTAATCACCAAACCACTGCAGATATTTGTGTGGTAGCAGCAGTGGCGTAGCAAGGGCGGGGCAGTGGGGGCGGTCTGCCCCGGGTGTCACCTCAAGGGGGGTGCTCCCAAAGTTCTCCTCTTCCTGCCAGCTCCCGCACCCTACTACCTTTACAAAAGAAGTCTCAGAAGCCGAGGCGCAGCGCCTCGCGTCTGCATGTAAAAGCAGTGTGGATCGTCTCTTCGGGACTTCCCTCACTGTCTGTCCCGCCCTCCGCTGACGCAACTTCCTATTTCCGCAAGGGTGGGACAGACAGAGTGAGGGAAGGCCCGAAGAGACGATCCACACTGCTTTTACATGCAGACGCGAGGCGCTGCACCTCGGCTTCCGAGATTTCCTTGTAAAGGTAGGGTGCGGGAGCTGGCAGGAAGACGAGGACTTTGGGCGGAGCTGAGGGTAGGCACTGGGTCGGGGGGGGGCTCAGATGGGAGAAGGGGCGTGGAGCTTCCCAACAGTTAAAATGCACTCGGGGGGGGGGGGGGGTCCAACGGCGAACCGCCCCGGGTGGCAGCCACACTTGCTACGCCACTGGGTAGCAGTTAACATGTGTTTAAGTTGTGCATTAAAAGGGAGATTCTATACATGATGCCTAAAATAATTGGTGAGGAAATCAGTATTGACTAAAGTGTATTCTATAAACGGCGCCTAGATTTAAGCGCAGTATATAGAATGTGCCTAGTTGATAATATCAGCACCTGAAACTGCGCGCATCCATTTACACCAACAAAAATGTGGCGTAAATCCTGGCGCGTACTGGACCATATTCTATAACTACGCATGTAAATTTCAGAATGCCCATAAAACGCCCATAACCATGTCCCTTTTTGCCGGTGTGCGTTAGAAGTTCCGGTCACTTCGTTACAGAATATGCTTAGTGAGTTGTGTGCCTAAATTCTTGCTTGTTAAGTGCTGTTAACAACGCTGATGGTCTCATTAAGTCAATTAAGTTATATGTGTTGTTATAAAATACGATTGGATTTTGGTGCAGAACACTAGGCATACTATATAGAATCCGGGTTTTTTATAAACTAGAGCGCCCAAATTTATACTTATTGGGCAAATTTGTTCACGCAAGTTATCGAATAAGGGCAACTTAGTTCAATTATTGGCTTGAATTGGCGCTAATTATCACCAAATGGTGTTTGTGTGTGCAGCTGCCATTATGCCCTCTAAGCTGAGCCAGGTTCCTCCAACTGCATTGCTGGCAGTAGGGGGTGGTACTTCAATACTGTGTTTTCAATCGCTAGAGACAGGCAGGTTCCCCAAAGTCCTGCAGAGCTTGCCTGTCCCTCATTACTGAAAAAACATAGTAACATAGTAGATGACGGCAGAAAAAGACCTGCACGGTCCATCCAGTCTGCCCAACAAGACAACATATGTGTAAACCTTACCTTGTGATAGTGAAAGAGCACCTCCCACTGGAAGGACTGTAGATTGTTCCCTCTCAGCTGAGCAGGAGTCCTCAATCTACCCATAGTAGTACTACTACTACTAATCATTTCTATAACGCTACTAGACCTACTCAGCACAGTACACATATTTTGGTACTTTCTCTGTCCCTAGAGGGCTCACAATCTTAAGTTTTTGCACCTGGAGTAATGGAGGGTTAAGTGACTTGCCCAAGGTCACAAGGAGCTGCAGTGAGAATTGAACCCAGATCGCCAAGCTCTAAGGCCGCTGCACTAACCATTAGGCTACTCCTCCACTATTCTAGAAGACCTGCGCTAGGTATCTGCCTACCATGCCATCACGGTGCTCCTATGGTCTCTTGATCATACACCATGCTTGTTGGAATTCTGACACTGTTTGGCTCATGCAATCCTGCTGGATATCTGCAACATGTGCCCAGCACCCTCGCAATAAAAACACTATTTTCACAAATGCCTTTTGAGCCTCCATCGCTTCAGCTTCCTAAGAGAGCCCTTAACCCACTGGAATGAAGTCACACACTTTCTCCGATTCTGCAGTTTATCCATTGCTTGTAATCGCAAAGTTTTATCTCAAGGAAGAGCATACCGCATTGTGGTATATGTTTTTATAGATTTAATTGGAGAGAGACGTCAGCAGGAGACTAATGTTCTACAGACATGTGCATCGCGTCACATTTGCCAGTCACTATTTTGCTTCTGCCATTTCTGGATCCTTTCAAGCCTGCAGGTTTCCCCCAGCTGTCACTATTTGCTCTAACACGTCAACTAAGTCGAAAAATCTTGAGTTCCACAAGAGTTAATAGTAGGCAAATAACCACTGCAGCTACAAAACAACATTCATTTCTGCATTCAAAATTTACATATGTTTTATTCACCTAATTGGATCTGCTATCTGGAGAAACAACACAGAGTTTCCTTGGCAACTGACACATTACACAGTACTTGAGTTATCTCATCCTAGCAGAGCCTTTCCTTAAATGTAAAGCGATACCTACAAATATTCTGAGATGCTATATCATTTCAGTACAATTTAATATAATTAAAAAAATAATAATAATGTGCCAGTTCTGTTAATGAGCACTTGCATAGATCACATTTGTCCATTTATATGGCATTTAGTTTAATTGATACTTTAGAATGGATTTGTTTTACATTACAACATGTATTTTACTTCAAAATAATACTTAAATCATTATACAGTGCTACCGGACACACAGAAGCTACAAGTGCATCAGTGTTTTAAAGAGAAAGGACAAGATATCAAAGTGTGGAGCCCTTTTGCAAAGCTGCGTTAGCCGTTACCACGCTCCCGACACAGCAAAAACGGCCTAACACGGGATGCTCCAAATCATTCCGTGTTAGTTTTGTTGGTGGTGGTCATTAAGGGGCCCTTTTACAAAGTTTTACAAACCGCACTGGCTCCCAATCAAAGAATGTATTGCTTTCAAAATCTGCACCCTGGTTCATAAAATTATCTACGGCGAAGCTCCGGGATACATGACAGGCCTCATAGACCTACCAACCAGAAACACAACAGGATCAACACGAACATACCTAAATCTCCACTACCCAAGCTGCAAAGGACTCAAATACAAATCAACCTATGCATCCAGCTTCTCCTACATAAGCACACGACTATGGAACGCATTACCAAAAGCCGTGAAAACAACTCATGATCACCTAAACTTCTGGAAATCATTAAAAACTAACCTATTCAAAAAGGCATACCCTACTGACCCAACTTAAATGCCTGTACCCTACAACACAACAAAACCAAAGCTCGTAATGGACATATAATAACTCTTCCACTCTACGATTCCCTAATGTGTCTGTACACACGAACCTTACTCTACCACAACATTACTGTATTTGTTCGTACCGGAATTGGCGAACCACATATGTAAGCCACATTGAGCCTGTAAATTGGTAGGAAAATGTGGGATACAAATGTAACAAATAAATAAAGTGGTGGTAACCCAACGCAGGCTTACTGCACGCCAATATGGAGTTATTGTCAACCCAATGCAGGCGCTGACTGTAGTTCCAGCCCTAGCACACGCCATTTCCCAAGCTAGGGAAAATAGGGCACTATTTACTAGCGCAGCAGCTCCCTGGCAGTAAGGCAGCACTGGATTAGCACGGGAGCCCTTACCGTCATCTCAGTGGTTGGTGATAAGTGCTCCCCCTCACAAGGCCACACAGTAAGAGCAATCTTACCACATGGCCATGTCTATTTTCACACTTTTTACCTACTGCGGAAAAAAGGGCCGCAACTCGTGGCAAAAATGTCCCTCGCCACTAGCTGCCTCTACACGCAGCTTAGTAAAAGGGTCCCTAAGCGTATGGTAATTATTTTTTTTTTGATGGGGTGTATCAGGGCAGAGAATGGGCATTCCTGGTGCCAACCCGTTAGTGCATCTATGTTTCCGCACACTAACTAGATAGCACATGGCTAACACAGGAGCCCTTACCACCTCCAAAATAGGAGGAGGTAAGTGGTCCCATGGTACCGTTTGTTAATGGCTAACATTAGCGCACAGACCACCAAAGGTGGAACTTAATCACTAGTGCTGAAAGTGATCTTAAAAAGTACTTAAAGCGTGCATAGCGTTCGTCAGAAAAAGATGCGAGCCTTTTTAACTGCATGAAAAATTGTTTTGAAAAAAAATAATAAATGCATGATCGAAATGGACATTGAACACTGCACTTTGAAGAATTAAAAATAAATACTGAAAATTGAGAAGTTTGAGGGTGTTTTGACTGATGAAAAAACTTGTGGTCTGCAAAGTACTAAGGGGGTCTTTTTCAAAGCGGCAGTAAACCCAACACGGGCTTATCACTCGCTTTAACATCCTATTTTCACAAGTACACAGAACATGTATGAAATTCATCAGATTTGCATGTGATATTTTCTGCAAACTTGTTAATTTATCGTAGATGTGAACTAATGTTAACAATTTACCTTGGATGTCTGTTGTACTTGGGGAATACCAAGAACTACTTACATTTTATTGGCAAACATGCTTCAGAATATCAGCAACTAATAATTAAAACACCTCTGAACAAGCAATAAAAATATGCCAAGCAGTAAAACTAGTGATGCAATGATTTCATAAAAAACTGAGCACCTTATTGCCTTGAGCTATAAAGTTCAAGACAGAAACAAAATAAAAATAATAATAATAATAACAGAAACTCCAGCTGTTAACATAAAGAGAAAGAGTCAGCTTTTTATTTTGAGAGGAAATCACTGTTACGTTCCCTAAGTTAGAATGCATGGAATATTTTCCCCAGTACGGGCGTTTGCAGTGCCCTGAGTTAAGTGGTTAGTGTGATAGTTTGTAATTAAGAACTAGGAGCATCCGTCAGTAAATTACACAAACTAGAACGCTAACAACACCCAGCAGAAAATGCCCCTATCATAAAATGAACGGTGGCTAGAGCTTCTGTTTGTTCACCAAATTCACTGAAGCAAAGATCAGGCACAGAGCGAACTACGTTGGAGGCCAACAGCTTCCCACAATACTCTAAACAACCAGCAACCAATCGGCCTTCAGTTTTGTCCTACGAAGCTTATTATATGAAGCATTTTCCTACATGCTTAAAGAACTCTTATAAACTTGTGTGTGGATATACAGGCACGAAAGGAGAAAACAGAGGTCTATCGGGAAAAACATGTTAAGTGGGCAATCAAATTAGAAAGCTTTCATGCCCAAATTATTGCTAGAATTAATAAGTTCTGAACTAATCCCTTTTTGCTACCTTAACACTCATTATGGGGTCCTTTTACTAAGGTGTGCTGAAAAATGGCCCGTGGTACTGTAGGCGCGTGTTTTCGGCGCTCACAGATCCATTTTTCAGCCTGACTGCAAAAAAATGTCTTTTAAAAATTTGGGGCTGAAAATGGACGTGCGGCAAAATCAAAATTTGCGCGTGTCCATTTTGGGTCTGAGACCTTACCGCCAGCCGTTGACCTAGCGGTAAATTCTCACACGGTAACCGGGTGGCAATGACCTACGCGCATCAAATGCCACTTGGCGCATGTCCAAAATAAAAATGTATTTTTTTTTGGACGCACGTATCGGACGTGCACCGAAAATAAAATTACCGCAAGAGCCACGTGGTAGCTGGGCAGTGACTCCATTTTGGTGTGCGTTGGGCGTGTGCAGACACTTACGTGGCTTAGTAAAAGGGCCCCTATGAGCACCGACACTCCTTACATGATGCTAGGTTGGAATTGGTTTTATTCTTGTGCCAAATTCTTTCGACCATCAGGACTGCCTCTTAAGAAGGCATAACCCCTATGATACCACAGATGGTTGTTTAGCTCAGTGGTTCTCAAGCCAGGCTCTCAGAGCATGCCTAGCCAGTCTGGTTGTCTTGATACTCCCAATGAATATGCATGAGCTAGATTGCATGGACTGACTTCATTATATGCAAATCTAGCTCATGCATTTTTTATTGGGGATATCTTGAAAGCATGAGTTGCCTGATATGCCCTGAGGACTGGGTTGAGAACTCCTTGTTTAGCCTTCTTGCTGACTGCTGTACTTAACATAGCATTCCAGGTGGCTGCTTGATCAGCTAGTGATAAATTATTATAATTAAAAGGAAATGCAGAGAAGCTGGAAGCCAAAGAATTAAGACTGATTTTATTTACGCTGCTGGATCACCTGGTTTTTAATACTTTGATTACTCTCCTGGATCATCTGGTTACCTTTAAGAGGATGTCTCTGTTGGCAGTACAGCCAAGCAAAACAATCAAATAACAGTGTGACCTCAATATCAGGTGAGTTGCAAAGTCTCCCAAATGAAACTCAGAAGAGTCCAAAGTAAAGATAAGATCTAAAATATGACCCACGCAGTGGGTCAGAAATCCCACATGAAAGATGAACTCTAAGGCTGCCATAGAAGTCCGAAAATCCTTGTTCTTGGACTTTAAAGGATTAAGTATGAATATTAAAATCACCCAATCTAATTGTTTATAAAGCTCTAAGGACATTATCTGAAGCTGTAAAATATAATTCCTCCCACAAAGAAGACAAGATCGTAGTACGAATAATACCAAATACCTTTGAAGGTACAAGGCGGAAAGGGTCTAGTGCTGTGACCGAGATAGTATTTGCAACAAAGATATCAACCCTACCCCCAACTTACATAATTGGTTCTTATACAGACATACAGCAGCCAGATTAATTTATGGAAAATCAAAATTAGACAGTTCTAGACCCCTCCGTGAGAAACTACATTGGCTTCCAGTAAAGGAACGAATCACTTTTAAAATTTGCACATTGGTCCATAAAATTCTTTATGGTGAAGCCCCAGTTTACATGGATACCCTTATCAATCTGCCATCTAGGAATTTGTGCAGATCATCTCGTTCATATTTAAATCTACATCATCCTACCTGTAATGGTCTCAAATATAAATCCACCTACGCTTCCACCTTTTCCTTTATTAGCACTCAACTATGGAATGCATTACCTAAATCTGTGAAGACCATTCATGATCATCTGTACTTCAGAAAATCTCTTAAGACCAGCTTATCTGGAAAGGCTTACCCTAATGGACCCGTCCTAAATCCATAATTCCTACAACATGACTAATTTATGGACCGCATGGACTCTATTACCCTTCCCTCTTTTCCCTCGTCCCTTGTAATTACTATCCTTCCTATTCACCTTACCATACTTTGTCTGTTTGTTTTCCAGATTGGCGATTGCCTATACGGACTGATGTTAGCCACATTCAGCCTGCCAATGGGTGGGAAAATGGGGGGGTATAAATGTTATAAATAAATAAATACATGAAAGAGAAAACTGCGAGAGCAGTGATGTAAAAGTGCTTCATCGTCATCTTTGAGCTAGGCCTTAGTAACATGGAAACTTAAGTGTTGAGTAGTGAATAGATCTAGCATTAAGTAATTCTATCTTAAAAGAAGTCAAGAATGCTAGCACACCAGGATATCCAAAATCATTTAGGGGTCCTTTTACTAAGCTGTGGGAAAAAGGGTCCTGCGCTCCATCTGGAAATACCACCAGCGGCCGCGTTTTGCTGGCAGCAGTTACGGATTAACAAGCGGTAAGCATGCATTGGGCTTATGGCTGCATTGTAAAAGACCCCCTTACTGTTTAGCCCTATACAATTCATGAGGGACTTTAACACAGGAGTATGCAAGGAGCATTCAGCTTCCTCTACCCCACACTACTGGACTGGGATAAAATGCATCCTTCATGGAATGAAAAAAACAGCCAAGAGGGACCAAAACAGGAGGCAAAAATCAGTGGTCATGTTTAACAAGAACATAAGAATAATGGTAGTCACCACAAGGAGCAAGTGCTGTTGCACCTTGGGTGTGGCTCCTTTGACATACACTGCTGCAGTACGATACCACAGCAAATATTACTTCAAAAAGTAGAATTTTCTGTCATCACCTCCAGGTCATTTGGAGACATGGCCTAGGGCCGTTCAACTGGGCTTAACCACTGGTCTAATGGAAAATATGCAGCAGGACTCTGGATCACTGGAGGTAAGTTCTAGGCAAATCTACAATGGAGAAATACGTGACAGGGCTGAAGAAGGGAAAAGGCAAAAGAAATATAAACAAAACAAGACAAACGCAGAACAATAAGCATAAGAACAAGCAGAGTTGAAAAACTACAGAATGATCAGAAAGGAGATATTTAAACAAAAAGGAGAAATCATAATGCAAGATATTGTTCCAAAAAGTATGAAATTATGAGGCAAAGTACAAATAGCAAGAACTGCATTAACGCCCTAATTCTTTAAAAGTCACCAAACATTGGGCATGCACAATTTAATTGACTAATAAGCTTAGTGCCAAATGACTTTTTAACAAGCAATTATTGGCACTAATTATTTATTTTATTTATCTCATTTGTACCCCACAGTGTCCCAACAGTGTCAGGCTCAATGTGGCTTACAATGGACCACAGAGGCAGACGCCAATGCACTAAAATGAAGCTAATACAGCAGAAAAACATACAAGAGATATTGGGGAAGAGTAGGAATGGACAGAAGGATTAGGGAAACCTGGAGGGAAGAGGGAAGGGGAAAGTGTCCAAAATGTCTCTAAATCGATGCGCTTCCAACAGTGGAGACAGACACATGCAGTGGCATTGGGATAAGCACTTCCAAATAACATGGTCTTTAGAGATTTTCTGAAAGTTAGATGGTTGGTGATGGTTTTAATGGTCTTCGGCAAAGAGTTCCAAAGCTGAGTGCTGATAAAAGAGAAGGAGACGGCATACGTGGATTTGTACTTGATGCCATTGCATTTTGGATAACGAAGGGTAAGATAACGGGAGAGTCTAAATGTATTGCGGAGAGGTAGGATGATGAGAGCTATCAAGTAGCCAGGTACCTCACCATATAGGATTATGTGAACTAGATTTAATTGGTGGGATCCGCACCTAAATTTTACATGCAAGTAAAAATAGGGGCATGGAAATGGGAGGGTCATGGGTGAAATGGGGGTGTTCCTAGCATTTAAGCACGTTGTTATGGCACACGGGGAATATGTGCCTAATTTAGGCATATACATTTGCATCACATGCTTATAAGCTTTTTAACCAATTAGCTTATGCACATTGTTATGGAACACACTTCAATTTCTGCATGAAAATCTCAGCTTGATATATACAATCCTGGGGCATATGTGTAAAAAAAAAAACAGTACCTACTTGGCCTCCTAATCAAGACAAGCTCTTATGAACTTAACCTGTAAGAGATACTTCTACTGTGCTGTATTTTTATTATTATTTTGATTCTACACTGCCTTAAAGGAGTTTCTTCAAAGAGGCAGTAACTAAACCAAATAAATAAATAAATAAATAAATAAATAAAAGGTTATTTCTAACAGAAACTGTCCAGGTACTTCAATTAATATAAGGTAGCTTAGAAGATCATTTTAGAAGCGAGTTGAAGAACAGCATTTTACATGCTCAAGTAGGTGATGCTCAAATTACCCAGAAGTATACATGCATAAAACTAGGTGCTCAGAAACACAGTGCCTCATTTTATGCGATATATGAACAGGCATTCCAAGAGGTCGACAATAGGTGGCGGGATAAGTACTTAGGGGTCCTTTTACTAAGCCGCGTAGGCACCTATGCGCTCCCAATGCACATCAATTTTGAGTTACTGCCCAGCTACCGCATGACAATTTCATTTTTGACGCGCGTCCGATATGCGTGCTGGAAAGGGCTTAGATTTGGTCGGTTTTAAGATGGGCGTCCTCAGTTTCTATTATGGCCGAAAACCGGGGACGACCAAATCTAAGGTCAACCATCTCAACATTTAGGTCGACCATCTCTGAGGTCAACCTAAATGTTGAGATTTGGGCATCCCCGACTGTATTATTGAAACGAAAGATGGACGCCCATCTTGTTTCGATAATACGGGTTTCCCCGCCCCTTCGCCGGGATGTCCTTAGAGATGGGCACCCTTAGAGATGGTCATCCCCGTTCGATTATGCCCCTCATTGTCTTCCTTTCAAAAGTCTATTCTTTCATAGCACCGCATATAGGAACTTTGTCATTCAAAGCAACTGTATCTGACCCCTGACGCAGGTGGTGTTTTCCGCCAAAATACGGACCAGGTCAAATTGGGTGCTTTGAATAAAGATTTTTAGTCCTAACATTAGCGCATGATCACTAATGCAAAAAAAAAAGGGTGTTTTACCACTATAGTAAAAATGGCCTTAGCATGCGGAAAAGACCCACTTTTTCCTGCAGCTTAGTAAACAGATCCCATGCTTTGGTAACCCACACATACGTTTTTTGCCAGGTAGAGACAGACTAATTCCAAAGAGTAAATGGCTTTGAAAATTGCCCTCCTTTTCCCAGAATTATTATTGGATAGAAAATACACTTTTTTATTTTTTTTGCAGAAATATGCAGGCAAACTATTTATTTTTCTCTAATCCTAGTGATTCAGATGCAGATGGTTAATGTCAATGAGAAAGAATACAAAAGGCCAAATGTATTAGTGAATATAAATGGAAATCTGTTTTTTAAATGATTTCTTAGGCAATAATTTGCGGTGTTCTATGAATTTTACCACCCTCCCTTTTCTAGCAAAAATGTGTAGTTTCACCTATTAGAGAATGCATCTAAAACCCGATACTAAAGGCTAAATATGTTGATTGATATATGTTTATCAATAATGTATATATTTCTTCTTTTATTAGCTTTGTAGTAATCCTTTATGCTGCTTTTCACACACACGCACACACACACACACACACACAATCTGCTGCAGTAATAATTCAGCTTTCTTCTAGTCCTTTTCTAACTGGTTCTGCTGTCCTCAAATCTGAAAATATAACTCCTCTTTCACTTTAATCAGATAGATGCCCATCTCAATCATTAACAGGGAAATTTCAATCAGATGGATTAAATTTACCAAACGGCGAAAAGTCCACCACGGGCTTGCCGCACAGCAGTCTGGAACTATCGCTGGCCCAGTGCAGGTGCTGGTGCGTGTGGATAAACACAGAGGAACACTAGACAGAAAAAGGATGGAATCTAATTAAAGCAAAACTTAAATGACTTCATAACTGGAGTGAGTTTTGACGGAAGCTTCAGGAGGTTGGAAAGTATAGTATGGCCAATGCTGGGCCGACTTCTATGGTCTGGGTCCTCTAAATGGCAATTCAGGATCAGGATCAAGGCTGGAGTGGACTTCAGTGGCATCTCCTGTAGTCGGGAAGTAGGACTGTGCCAGGAAGACTTCTATGGTCTGTGCCCCAAAACTGGCAGGAAGAGACAGTGATTGCATATTTTTCAAAGCCCTTAGACTTACAAAGTTACAGAGTAACCTATGGAACTTTGTAAGTCTAAGTGCTTTGAAAATGAGCCCCTTAAGTATACCAGTGTTTAATCATGAAGTGTCACTCTACACAGGTCATCTTGGGCAGACTGGATAGATTGTGCGAGCCTTTAGCTGCTGACATTTACTGTGTTACTATGCGAAAGGGATCCAGGTATGACATTCCATACAACAGTCTGCGCCTTTCATTCACCTCCATACGCCATCACTGTTTGGTTCCATATATTTCATCTTGTTAGGCACATTTCTCAAAAAAAAAAAAAAAGAGAAAGTACATAAGTATTGCCATACTGGGAAAGATCAAAGGTCCATCGAGCCCAGCATCCTGTTTCCAACAGTGACCAATCCAGGTCACAAATACCTGGCAATATCCCAAAAATGTAAAAAAAAAGTTTTATACTGCTTATCCCAGAAATAGTGGATTTTCCCCAAGTCCATTTAATAACGGTCTACGGACTTTCCTTTAGGAAGCCGTCCAAACTTTTTTTAAACCCCGCTAAGCTAACCGCCTTTACCACATTCTCTGGCAACGAATTCCAGAGTTTAATTACACGTTGAATGAAGAAATATTTTCTCAGACTCATTTTAAATTTACTACTTTGTAGCTTCATCGCATGCCCCCTAGTCCTAGTATTTTTGGAAAGCGTAAACAGACGCTTCACATCTACCCGTTCAACGCCACTCATTATTTTATAGACCTCTATCACATCTCCCCTCAGCCGCCTTTTCTCCAAGCTGAAGAGCCCTAGCCGCTTTAGCCTTTCCTCATAGGGAAGTCATCCCATCTCCTTTATCATTTTCGTCGCCCTTCTCTGTGCCTATTGTTAAGGGTCAGTCCTGAATACTTGGGATTTATAGACATAAAGTAAAATTGTGAGAAGCTCAGTCTAGAGCAGGGATGGCCAAACTCTGTTCTTTAATGGAAACAGGAGCCAACCTGGCCAAGATTCAGAAAAATAAACCAAGACGTGGTGGTTATTGACTTTTGGAATTGGACCAGAGCTTTTTCTATGCAGGTATTGCAGTACATGCATTGAATCTGTGAATGTGGAACTCTGTGAGACCCATGACAAAGGTTTTTCTGACACTTGGCTTGGTTGGGTCCCGTTTCCATTAAGGTTGACATTTGGATAAACACTTGCTGTGTTTGTCCTTCTTTAGATCACTCTTCTGTTATGAAAACCAGAATTTTTCACTCATAGATGGTAAATAATCAACTTATTACACAGTAAACTGCAATGCATTTTGCTTTTTGCATCCCCACCTGTAGCTTTTGGATTGCATTTGCAGATCATTGCTCTGGACAGGGGGAAAGGAAACACATCTGATTAGCACTCAATGGTTTAGCCTGATTCAAAAATCAGCAAGAAGTATTTTGGTCTCAGTTGAACATGATGCCTGCTACCAGTGGCGTTCCTAGGCTGGATGACACCCGGGGTGGATCGCCGATGCGCCCCCCCCCCCCCCCGGGTGCATTTTTACCTGCTGCGGGGGTGCCACGCGCCTGTCGGCTCTGAGTCCGCTCGTTCCCTGCTGCTCCCTCTGCCCCAGAACAGGAAGTAACCTGTTCCGCGCAGCGGGAGCAGCAGGGAGGGAACGGGCTGACTCGGCCAACAGGCGCACGCGGCACCCCCCCCAGTGGCGTGCACCCGGGGCCCACCGCCCCCCCTTGGTACGCCACTGCCTGCTACAGTATAGAAGTAATAACTACGGTAATGCCATTTATTCAGGAGAATTAATTATAGTCAATTGCTTAGTGTGCTTTCACACTTAATACATTTACAATTCTTATGTTGGTCAAAGGAAAGTTTGACTGTTCAAAAATTAAATTACGAGTCATGTCAGTTAGATAAGTAGGATTCCCATGTCCTTTCATTCTATATAGCTACAATACTCTGTCCTTTGTAGTCAAATGGAAACGATCAACCTACTGTAAAAGGCTCTTTTTAAAATTCCCTAATGTGTTAATTATAGAGTAAGAAATATAAAGTATTTGCAAATGGCATGTTCATCGTAATGGTTCAATAGGTGTTTTGAGTATTATAGTACCTCTGCTATAAACTCAGCTTTTCTTCTGATGCTCTAATTCGAGACTATCAGTTGATTTAATATATCCAGTGTTACAAAGGCATCAGCAACAGTGCTGGTTAACCTATATACACAGATCCACTGTACTTAAGAACTGGAATGATGCGCTTCCAAAGTTGGAAATGATTTCTAACACATATATACATACACATATATATACAGTGCACTCCATTTAAGTGCACGTCGGATAAGCGCATGCTCTGTTTAACTGCATGCTGTACTTCGGTCCCGTTTTTGGCACCATCAATTTCTATGGGGACAAACTTCGGTTTAGCGCACCACTGACAAGTGCAAGATTCGCTTATATGCATGGTTTAAGACCGCTCCTCTGCAGGAAAGACTCCGCATAAACGCATGCACGGAATATGGAAGCCGATTGGCGCGTGACAACCAATGAGATTTCAAATTTACCGGCCCTTTAACTGCCACAGGCAGAATAGGTGAAAGAATGTTGTCAGAGTGTACACTGGGGTCGTCGTCGTCGCACAACTGTAAGACTTTAATACTGGCTGAACGAATAGAAGTTCTTAAAAAATTAGAAAACAAACAAAATCAATCAGTTATAGTCCTCTGTACACTATTGGGTCTGTGAGTTCCATAGACCGTCTGCCAGAATCAATAACCAATAATAATGGATGAACTCTGAAGTTACATGGTCACACTTATGTGCTTTTCCTATAACAAACAGAAAGCGGCATTCTGTATTGCCTGGAATTGCTTTAGATTGCATGCTGAAATACCAACACATGCCCATTGCTGGTATTTCAGGAGGAGTGGCCTAACAGTTAGTGCAGGGGGCTTTGATCCTGGCAACCTGGGTTTGATTCCCACTGCAGCTCCTTGTGGTCTTGGGGCAAGTCACTTAACCCTCCATTGCTCAAGGTACAAAAACCTAGGGGTCCTTGTACTAAGGTGCACTGAAAAATGGCCTGTGGTACTGTAGGCGCGCGTTTCCTGTGCACGCAGATCCATTTTTCAGTGCACCTGCAAAAAATGCCTTTTAAAAATTTTTTGCCGAAAATGGATGTGTGGCAAAATCAAAATTGGCACGCATCCATTTTGGGTCTGAGACCTCACCGCCAACCATTGACCTAGCGGTAAAATTTCATGCGGTAACCAGGCGGTAATGACCTACGAGCATCAAATGCCACTTGGCGCGTGTCTGATACTGTTGTAAATTATCTATTGTGTATGTTTCGACTTATTCTTGCTGTACACCGCCTTGAGTGAATTCCTTTAAAAAGGTGGCAAATAAATCCTAATTAATAATTAAATAATACTAAATATATATGAAAGTGACCCACCAATTTACAGTTTACATTTTTTCCCTCTTATCGCCACTCCTTTCAGATTTTGTGCCCCCCTACCCCAACACACTGCTACTACTCATCCACCTGATCCTGTAGTCATTTACCCAAGGTGGTGGGCTTCCCAGGTGTAGTCCTCCAAATTATATGTATGGCGCTCAAAAATGTATACTATATTGATGACATACTCCTATTAAATATTTTCAATAAATTTATTCAGTATTTCATGACATAAATGTGAATATCCTACAACCCTCAATGCAATCTTGCAATATCCTTATGTTCTTGCATTGTCCATGTGCGTTTTGCAAATGAGTTAGATCTTTTCTACTGGAGAATGATGTCCTCTGTAAGAAATATAGTCATCCAAGCCACGAAAAGGTGCCCAAACTGACCAGATGACCACCAGAGAGAACCAGGGATGACCTCCCCTTACTCCCCCAGTGGCCACTAACACCCTCCCACCCTCAAAAAAACAAAAAAAAACTTAAAAAAAATATTTTTTGCCAGCCTCAAATGTCATACCCAGCTCCATGACAGCAGTATGCAGGTCCCTGGAGCAGTTTTAGTAGGTGCAGTGCACTTCAGGCAGGTGGACCCAGGCCCATCCCCCCCCCCCCACCTGTTACACTTGTGGTGGTAAATGCGAGCCCTTCAAAACCCACTGTACCCACATCTAGGTGCCCCCCTTCACCCATAAAGGCTATGGTAGTGGTGTACAGTTGTGGGGAGTGGGATTTTTTTTTTGGGGGGGGGGGGGTTGGGGCTCAGCATACAAGGTAAGGGGGCTATGCACCTGGGAGCAATTTCTGAAGTCCACTGCAGTGCCCCCTAGGGTGCCCGGTTGGTGTCCTGGCATTTCAGGGGAACCAGTGCACTACGAATGCTGGCTCCTCCCACGACCAAATGGCATGGATTTGGTTGTTTCTCAGATGGGTGTCCTCGGTTTCCATTATTGACGAAAATCAGAAACGACTAAGTCTAGGGACGACCATCTCTAAGAACGACCTAAATTTCAAGATTTGGTCGTCCCCGACCGTATTATTGAAACGAAAGATGGACACCCATCTTGTTTCGATAATACGGGTTTTCCCGCTCCTTCGCCGGGACGTCCTCAGGAACACATGGGTGCCCCTTTCGATTATGCCCCTCCACGTGTCCCCTGATGAAGGTTTTTCCGAAACTTGATCAGGTTGGATCTTGTTTCCATTAAACTTGACATTTGGATAAACTCTTGCTGTGTTTGTCCTTCCTTGGATCGCTGCTGCTGTTTGGTCATCTGTTAAGAAAATGAAAACCAGCATTTTTGACTCAGAGATGGTGATTTAACCCTTTAGTGTCCAACATCCTACTCACCCCAATACCAAAAGATACCAAAAAAAAAACCCCAAATGATATCACCAACTAGCACCCAGTAGCATCAATCCCACTAGTAGTCAAACTGATGGAAAGCATGGTAACTAAACAACTAACTGACTACATAAACAAATTCACAATACTGCATGAATCACAATCAGGATTCCGCTCCAACCACAGCACCAAAACAGTTGTAATTACTCTCTTAGCCAAATTCAAACAAGAGATTGCAACAGGCAAAAGCGTACTTCTCCTACAATTTGACATACTACTAAGCATCCTAGAATATTTCGGGATTGGTGGAAGTGTACTTAGCTGGATCAAGGGTTTCCTAACCAATAGAACATATCAAGTGAAATCAAATTCGAACATATCATCACCATGGAAAGCAGACTGTGGAGTACCTCAAGGATCACCACTATCACCACTCCTTTTCAACCTAATGATGACCCCCACTAGCCAAGTCCTTATCCAATCAAGGCCTCAACCCTTCCATATACGCAGACGATGTCACAATTTACATCACATACAAACATGACTTTACAGAAATCACCAAAGAAATCAATCTTAGCCTAAACATCATGAACTCATGGGCAAATGCATTTCAACTAAAACTTTAACGCAGAAAAAACACACAGTCTCATCCTCTCATCCCAATATAACACGAATATAACATCTGTAAGTTAAGAAACATATTTTCTAAAAAGGAAAGTCTTTAGTAATTTCCAAAACACAGAATAATGTTCTATATGCCTTATAAAAGGAGGAAGAATTCTAGCCAGAAACTGCCTAGTAAGTCAGTGAGGACTGCAAAGGGTGCAAAGCCTTTACTTTATGAACAGTGGGAAACCTAACAGAAAAAGATTTCTAGTAACTCTTCAACATTGCACTGCAACTGCTCCGGACTCAAGGACACCACATTGATGTTATCTTCAGCTACTCCACTTCCAAGACCCAAAAGAGCAGAAACAGCCTTTTCTGGGCTTCAAAGCCACTGAGAATCACCCCTCTCCTTGGGGCTTGGCTGGGTCAACAAAACAGTCCTCAAGGGCTCATAAAGATCACCTTGGCATGGCCAGCTTCAATACCAGTGCACGTATTTGAAGGTAGGCAGTTTTCAAACAGCCAACTTACTGGCATTTACTGAGGAAATTGCATTTGAAAATGCTTTCTCCATATATTGAATTTCATGACTTTACTCATGTTGCAATTTTATTAGGCTGTATGTTAAAAAGGTGGTTTTTCATTAAAAGCAATTTTTTTTACTCCAATGTATCATATTGGAACAAATTATGAACACACAAAGGAGTTAAAAGATTTGTAGATACTCATAATTGCCAGCATTATACAAGGCTAATGAGTGTTTAATGTTTTCTTAATGTGTGTAAGTTGTATAAGTTGATTTTTTTTTCTGATCAGGTTATAAAGTTTTTGGCTTAGCCTTAACTGACAATGATCTCTGGTTGCCAAAGAGTATTCAACATTCTGACTTAAAGAAAGAGATAGCAGGAAGGTTTAAGAACCCCTGTTCATTAATGTGAATCAAGCACGTAATGTGTGGCTACCACAGGTTAACACATGACTATCCAGCTTATTTTCGAAAGAGATCGCCGGCCATCTTGTGACACAAATCGGGAGATGGCCGGACAACTCCTGAAACCGGCCAAATCGGTATAATCGAAAGCCGATTTTGGCCGGCGCCAACTGCTTTCCGTTGCGGAGCCGGCAAAACTTCAAGGGCGTGTTTTGGTAGGGTAGCGAAGGCGGGACGGGGGCGTGCTTTGAGATGGCCAGCTTCGCCCGATAATCAAAAAAAGAAAGCTGGCCTTGACGAGCATTTCGCCGGCTTTAGTTGGTCCTTTTTTTTCACGACCAAGCTTCAAAAAGATGCCCCAACTGAGCAAATGACCACACCTCCCCTTACTCCCCCAGTGGTCACCAACCCCCTCCCACCCAAAAAAAAAAAAAAAAAAAAAAGAAAAAAAACCCTTTTTTGCCAGCCTTTATGCCAGTCTGAAATGTCATACCCAGCTCCCTGACAGCTGTATGCAGGTCCCTGGAGCAGTTTTTAGTGGGTGCACTGCACTTCAGGCAGGTGGACCCAGGCCCATCCCCCCTACCTGTTACACTTGTGGTGGTAAATGGGAGCCCTCCAACCCCCCCCCCCAAACCCACTGTACCCACATGTAGCGCCTGCAGCGCTTCCACACGGAGGTCAGAGGCGCTGTCAGGTCAGTGCAGGGGGCCCGATACGGAGGAGGGCGGGAGCGGCGGCGGGGATGGGGGGAGGGTGGAGGTTGGTGCGCGCGATGTTTGTTTCCAGGCGGCAGCGTCCGACAGTGACTCCGACTCCGTTTCCCTCTCTGCTCCGCCCTCTGACATCATCACGTCTTTGACACGAGGGCGGGACAGAGAGGGAAGTCTCTACTGCGCATTTGCAGGTGAGTCGGTCACTTGCTGTTTATATGTTTGATATACAATGCTGTAATTTTATGTTATGTACAAACCTCTAGGTGAACATTATTTTTCAAAGAGAGAACTTTTACGTTAAAACACTAGTAAAGAAGGCTGTAAGTCACAAGTAGAACTGGAAAAAAATAGTTTGTGAATTAATAAATAAATATAACTATTTATATTAATCAAAATAGACAAATACGGTAGCACCATACATTTTTTCTAAGTTGAAATTCTGAGTGATTCAAGCTCTCCATGTGTAAAGTTGTTGTTGATAAAATAAACAATTAAAACATAGCTATTAGGCTTTTGGAAGTCTATTATTAATAAACCAGACATGCAGTTATAATATTTATTCCGGGCACCATTTGACAATAGAGCAGTGGAACAGAATTACTAATGCGGACAGAGCCCAGGTGGTTGGGTAGATAAGAGCAATGCCCTACACTGAGGTGGGGTGACGGCTTGAATAGTGTCTTACTTCTTAAGGTTTTAAGATGACAATCATTGTGTCTCTCCGACTCCAGAGGAAGTCCCTGTTGGATCGCATCTGTCAACTTCAGTGTATTCTTCATCCCGCTGCTGGACTGACAGCCTGACTGCACTGTGGATAGGTGAGGCTGAAAGAAGCTTGGGAAAGGCCGTATAATCAATCACTTAACGGGGAATGTTTCTTTCTGTGAAATAGATAATTATAACCATGAAACGAGGTTTTCAAAAGAATGGGATTCATTTGAAGGTAATTTTGAAGAAGGTTGTATGGCATTTAAACTGATTACTATGCTTTCTCTCTCCCAGCCATTATTTTCCATCAATTGCCACACTTACACCTTCATTTGCTTGAGATTTTCTATGGATAAGCTTTGACAAGCTGAAGTATTTAAGGTAATTCTAAGAAATACCAAATAGAGTGCAGCGACAGCATAGCATCATATGGAATAGCCTAATGGTTAATGCAGTGGGCTTTGATCTAGATGACCAGGGTTCGATTCCCACTGCAGGTCCTTGTGACCTTGGGTAAGTCGCTTAACCCTCCATTGCCCCAGATACAAAAAAAACATAGGTGCCCTTTTACAAAGGCGTACTGAAAAATGGCCTGTGGTAGTATAGGTGTGCGCAGAATCATTTTTCAGCGCACCTGTAAAAAATGCCTTTTTAAAAATTTTTGCCGAAAATGAGTGAGTGGCAAAATGAAAATGCGATCTGCCTACTATGTACTTGTTATTATCTTAACTTCTACTCAGGTGTGTGCTGGTAAATTTTTAACGGGCTCTCTCTCCGGGCATAGCCGGCCCTGAAATTATTTTTTGGGGGGGAGGGAAATACATGCCTCTCTCCCCTCCCTTTTGCGGGCACGCTAAGCATATCTTTGCCAAGCCCTACCAGCCAATAAATGGACTGCCACCATTCTCTGCTGCTTGTTTCTGGCTCTGAGCAGCATGATGGAACCTTCTTGCGCTTGCATGAAAAGTCCCAGCCTGATGCTCAGATCAGAAACAAGGAGCAGGGAGCAGCAGCAGTCTATTTACTTGGCTGTTGGGGCCAGCATCACTGCCAGCAAAGTAAAAGAGAATTCAGGAGGGGGCCCAAGCCCACATTTTGGGAGTCAGTTGTTAAAGTAGCGGCAGGGAGGCCTACTTTAACAACCGGCTCCCAAAATTCTTAAAAATTTAACAAGAGGCTCTCGCGAGCCCCGTGAGAGCCCGCTCCAGCACACCACTGCTTCTACTCTTGTTTGTTCCTTTTCAAGGGCATTTTGCAACAGGTGCTACCACTGGTTGTGCAGGATTTACCCATCCATTCCTACATGTAATTATATTTGTGCATGCACAAACATGCATGTTGAGAACAGTAGAAATGACAAAGGGCAATGGGGTTGGGGGATGGGCCTTGACCTCAAAAGTCAAGAGGAGATATTCAAAGATAAAGAGGAGAAAAAAAAAGAAAATGTGGCCCAACTTAACATAGAAACATAGAGAAACATAGAATCATTACTACTACTATTACTTATCATTTCCATAGCGCTACTAGACGTACGCAGCGCTGTACACTTGAACATGAAGATACAGTCCCTACTCGACAGAGCTTACAATCTAATTAGGACAGACAAACAGGACAAATAAGGGATAAGTACAAAGAGAGCAAGATTCCGGAATCCCAGAGACTACTACCACTACTTATTTCTATAGCGCTACTAGACGTACTGTAAAGTGGATCCTCTTTTCTCAGCGGTTGCAGCTCTCCACAGCCTGAAGAACACCTTCCAGTACTGCTCCTTTTCCCCTCAGAAACAATGACTTTTTTTTATGGCCTAGGAGAGGCTTCCCTCCTTCCCTCGGTTGTGGCACCAAAACACAAAACAAAGCACGGTTATCATTCACCTTTTTCAAGCCGGTTAATTGCCCAGTCCAGGCTTCCACAGCTGCTTCCTCTCCCTCCCTCCTGGGGAAGAGTAGCAGCAAATAATAAAAGAAAAAAAAAATACCCGGTTCAGTGTAGCGGGGTTTTCCAAAACACAGTTCACTTTTAGCCAAGCCTTACTCCACTGCTCAGTTTAGCCAGGCTTTCAAAATACAGTTCACTTCTAGCCAAGCTTTCCAAAACACAGCTCAATTGAGCCAGGCTTTCAAAAACACAGTTCAGTTCTAGCCAAGCTTTCCAAAACACAGCTCAATTTAGCCAGGCTTTCAAAAACACAGTTCAGTTCTAGCCAAGCTTTCCAAAACACAGCTCAATTTAGCCGGGCTTTCAAAAACACAGTTCAGTTCTAGCCAAGCTTTCCAAAACACACAGTAATGGCTTTGCGCGGGCTCAAAGCCTAGGGTCCCACCCTCTTGGTCAGTCATACTCCTACCTGACCTCCTCCCGCTTGACCCGGCTTGGCCCCGCTACTTCCTTGGCTTTCGCTGAGCCAGAGCCGAAAAGTCCATCGGCTCTTCCAGGGTGTTCTCCGGTTCAGTCAACTCCATAGGGCAAGGCTCACTCTCTGCCTCTCTCTCCTCAGGAGCCCAATCCATATTCTCCTCGCCCCGCCCTTCTCCCAGCTGCTCACCCTTTCTTTCATTAAAGCTCTTTGGTGGCTCTTCTTTCTCCACCCACCTGTTCCACCACCTCTTCCACCAGGTTGGAGAATCAGCCTTATTCCTTCCCCTGCGGCCCTCCTCTGGAGACTCCTGGGAATACACATAGTTTCTCTTATCCCCGGTCTCCCTTGGGGCATGCTGGGAGTTGTAGTTCTTTATTTCTAGTTTTTTCCTGGGGAATGCCTGCCTATAACGGGGGTATTCTGGCCTATCCCAGGGTTCCTTTGGGGCCTGTCCTACATACTCTTTACATACCCCCCCCCCTTAAATTTCCACCCCCCCATTCTTTCTCCTCCTCCTCCTCCACCCGGGACAGGGCATCAACATTTCCTAAACATCGCCCGGGACGATGCCCCACAGCATATTGGAAAGGCTGCAATGCTAAGTACCATCGCATTAGTCTCCCATTATTATTCTTCATTACATTCAACCATTTTAGGGGAGCATGGTCCGTCACCAACTTAAATTTTCTCCCTTCTAAATAGACACTACACTCCTGCACTGCCCATCGTATGGCTAAACACTCCTTTTCTATGGTGGAGTAATGTTCCTCATAAGGCAGGAGCTTCCGGCTTAAATAAAGCACCGGGTGTTCCTCCCCTTCATGCTCTTGGGACAGCACTGCGCCTAACCCCCTCCCCGAAGCATCTGTTTGAAGGACAAAGGGCTTTTCAAATCAACTGCTTTCAGCACAGGTTCCTGGCACAGGGCCCTCTGCATCTGTTCAAATGCCCTCAACTCCTCCCCTCCCCACCTCAAGTGGTCCGGATTCTTCCCTCTCAGCATGTCAGTCAAGGGAGTGGCCATTACGGAAAAATGAGGGATGAACCTGCGGTAATACCCTACCATCCCCAGGAATCTACGCAATTGTTTCTTGGTGTTTGGTCTGGGAAACTCTTGGATGCTTTTAACCTTATTCAATAAGGGCCGGACCTCTCCCCTTCCCACATTATACCCTAAATACTTCACCCTGTACTGCGCAAAATAACATTTTTTGGGGTTCAGGGTGAGACCTGCCTCCCTAAAAGCCTGCAGTACTGCCTCTACCTGGTTTAAATGGGTGTTCCAGTCTCCACTATGTATTACCACATCATCCATATATGCGGCGGCATATGCCTGATGAGGTCAGAGAACCCTGTCCAGCAACCTCTGGCAACTTGCAGCGGCTGAATTAAGGCCAAAGGGCAATCTTTTGAACTGGTACAGGCCTATGGGCGTACTAAAGGCGGTCTTAGCTTGTGCCCCTGCCGTAAGGGGAATCTGCCAGTACCCTTTTGTCAAGTCCAGGGTGGTGAGATATTGTGCAGATCCTAGCCTGTCCACCAGCTCCTCAATATAGGGCATAGGATATGCATCTGCTTGAGAAATATTATTAAGCTGGCGGAAATCTATGCAGAATCTCCACTCCCCTTCGGGTTTTGGTACTAACACCACTGGGCTTGACCAGGGGCTATTTGACTCTTCGATCACCCCGAAGTCTAACATTTCCTGGACCTGTTTTATCACCTCCCTCCTTTTCATGGGGGACAGCCTATATTGTTTTTGCCGAACTACTTTACCCTTTTCCGTTATGATGTCATGCTCCACTAGGTGAGTATTTCCAGGGCAGGCCGTCAACACATCATCAAACCCTTTCAAGAGCCTTCCTATCTCTTTCTTTTGTACTTGGGTTAACCGGGGATTAACCCCTGGTTCACCGGGCTTGAAAATATCTCTTATTTGCGGTCCCAACTCCTCTCCCTCCTTTTCATCTCCCCGGGTCTGAAAGCCTACCCTTGCTACCCAGGGTTTCATCAGGTTAACGTGGAAGGTTTGGACCCGCCCCTTTTCGTTCGCCACCTCATATGTAAAGAGCCCAAGCCTCCTCCTCACCACCCAGGGACCCTTCCACCTAGAGGCAAACTTATGAGGATCCTCCGAGATTAGGATAAGGACCCTATCTCCTATTACAAACTCCCTCTCCCGAGTACCCTTATCATAATATTCCTTTTGCCGATTTTGGCTCTGTTCAAGCCTTTCCTGGGAATATTCCTGTAACTTATCTAATCTGGTCCTCAGATCCTGTAGGTATTCGACCACTGACTGATCGGAGGTGTCCGTGGGTACCCAGTGCTCCTGCAATATATCTAAAATTCCCCTGGGCCTCCGGCCAAACATTAGTTCATAAGGCGAAACACCTAAGGAGTCTTGCACCTTCTCCCTGTAGGCATATAGCACGAAGGGCAACAGCTGGTCCCAACCTGTCCTATCCTCGCCTAACGCTTTCTTTAACATACCCTTTAAAGTTCTATTAAAACGTTCCACTATCCCATTAGTTTGAGGATGGTAGGCCGCTGTACGGATATGTTGTATCCCAAAAGCCTCCCACACTTGCCTTAAGGTACTTGACATAAAGTTGGACCCCCTGTCGGTCAAAACTTCTTGGGGGAATCCCACCTCACAAAAGATTTTTATCAGTTCCCTGATATGCTTCTCAAAGGAATGGCCCAGGGGTACCTAGTGGCCATATCCATAACCACTAAAACGTAGAGGAAGCCTCTCTGAGATTTTGTTACTGGGCCAATAATATCCATGGCTATTCTCCTCCCCGGTTGTTCCACTCTAGCAAGGGGTTTTAACGGAGCCTTAGGCGGTAGCCGGTCTGTCACCTTCTGACAGTTGGGGCAGGACTTGCAATACCTCTCCACCTCCCCATAAACTCCTGGCCAATAAAACCGGCCCAATATCTGAGTCAGGGTAGCTTGGGAGCCCTTATGCCCCCCCAAAGGGTGATCATGCGCGAGCCTTACTACTAGGGGACGGAAAGCTTGGGGGACTACTAGCTGTCTCCCCGCTTCAGAGTTCTCCCAATTGGGTACCCTGCGATATAGAATGTCCCCCTCTATCATGAACCCCGGGGCTTCCTGGCCCTCCCCCTGTCGGGCCCGTTCCCAGGCATATTCTAAAGTAGGGTCCGTGGCCTGCTCCCTATGAAACTGGGGAAACTGCTCGCTCAATTCTTTCGGGGCCACTGGCAGATAACTTTCTTTTCTCGCCTGCTCCAAGGCCTCCCGTCTGCCCCTCTGCTCCTTTTTTTTCAAAGCTTTCCCCCATCTCTCTTTTCCCGGCTCCCCTAAAACCTCCCCTTGAAAAGGAAAAATACCTCCTATTCCCTCTTCCTCAGCCTCAGGGTCTCGCCGAGCCTGCGAGCGGGTAGTGACCAACACTCTTTTTTCACTAATACACTCGGTAAAGGGGGGCCAGTCCCTTCCCAAAATCATCTCCTGTGGCAGTCTGGGCAGAACGGCCACGGCTATCTCTATCTCCCCTGTAGGCCCCTTCACGTGAACCCTATGGAGGGTATAACGAGTACTGGCCCCATGTATACATTGAATAGCCACTGCTCCCTCATAGGTATCCTTACCTCCTATCCTCCTCTTTCTTATTTGTTCCCATAACCTCCTGGAGATCATGGACTGGTCTGCCCCGGAGTCTAACAAGGCTACAATCGGTAAACCCTCAACCTCCACCTTAGCAGTATACCGAGGCCTAAACCCTTGGGCAACCTGCGAGGTCCATCCCTCTCGACCTGGGCAATCCCTCCGGAAGTGCCCAGTCTTCCCACACTTATAACAGATTTTTCCTGCATACGAGGGGGCCTTTCTTTCAGGGCCTGAGGGCACTACGGGCTTTTTACCCCCCCAGCCGTAATCGGGTTTCCCCCCCTGGGGCTCTGTCTTAAAGCGGGAACTTTTGGAACCCCCGCCTCCAACAGGTCGGGGCTTACCCCCCTCCAGGTCGGGTTCTCCCCAATGTTGGGCTTCCAAATAACACTCCAACCCGGCTGTCACGGCCTCCACCGTCTTACAGCCCCTTTGGACCAATCCTGCCCTAATCTCCCTGGGAAGGCCCTGCAGGAACTGCTCCACTACTAATTCTTGAAGAATCTCTCTCGTGGTATGGCGATCAGGTTCCAACCATTTTTTTTACCAAGTCCATCAGTCTAGTGGCCAGCGCTTTAGGGGTTTCCCCCTTTTCCCATTTAGTGGACCGAAACTTACGCCTATAAGCCTGGGTACTCAGTCCATACCGGTCTTTAATGGCCTCTCTCAACCTCCCATAGTTGGCAGCGTTCCCAGGAGCCAAGTCTCTAAAGGCTCCTAGAGCCTCCCCAGATAATGAAGGCACTAACCGCATGGCCCACTGCTCTTGTAGCCACCCTGCGGCCACTGCCACCCTCTCGAAGGCGGTCAGGAAATCATCCACATTATCCTGCTCAGACAACTTTCCCCAAGTAAGTGAGTTCAGGGATAAATGTCCTACCGCACCGCTTCCTCCTGGCCCCTGTCCGGTTGCTCCGACTCCACCGCCCCTGGGAGCCTCGATCCCTCGCTGAAAAAAGTCCTGGAGCATATTCAGCACCGGTTGTTGCTGCTCTTGTGCCGCCGTCAAGGAGTCTTCCACCATCTTCCCCGTCAGTTCTTGCTGTTTCTGGAACTGCATCGTCATCCAAGCGAAGATCTCCTTGGGGTCCATCTTTGCTCCGGAACAGCGACTCCTGGTGGGGAAAAAAACACAGAGGACACCTCCAAGTGCGGTTTCACTACTTATGTTTCCCCTTTTACTAGGATCCCTTTATTTCCCCCAATCTAGGCCCCGCTTACCGGAACCCCAGACGGGTCTGCGCCTTTCTCAGCGTTGGCCCCTCCGTCGGGCTTTTCTGTCCTGCTGGTCTTGGCCTCCTCGAGCGACAGGTCCGCGACGCGATCCCACTCCTGACACCAATTGTAAAGTGGATCCTCTTTTCTCAGCGGTTGCAGCTCTCCACAGCCTGAAGAACACCTTCCAGTACTGCTCCTTTTCCCCTCAGAAACAATGACTTTTTTTTATGGCCTAGGAGGGGCTTCCCTCCTTCCCTCGGTTGTGGCACCAAAACACAAAACAAAGCACGGTTATCATTCACCTTTTTCAAGCCGGTTAATTGCCCAGTCCAGGCTTCCACAGCTGCTTCCTCTCCCTCCCTCCTGGGGAAGAGTAGCAGCAAATAATAAAAGAAAAAAAAAATACCCGGTTCAGTGTAGCGGGGTTTTCCAAAACACAGTTCACTTTTAGCCAAGCCTTACTCCACTGCTCAGTTTAGCCAGGCTTTCAAAATACAGTTCACTTCTAGCCAAGCTTTCCAAAACACAGCTCAATTGAGCCAGGCTTTCAAAAACACAGTTCAGTTCTAGCCAAGCTTTCCAAAACACAGCTCAATTTAGCCAGGCTTTCAAAAACACAGTTCAGTTCTAGCCAAGCTTTCCAAAACACAGCTCAATTTAGCCAGGCTTTCAAAAACACAGTTCAGTTCTAGCCAAGCTTTCCAAAACACAGCTCAATTTAGCCAGGCTTTCAAAAACACAGTTCAGTTCTAGCCCAGCTTTCAAAACACAGCTCAATTTAGCCCGGCTTTCAAAAACACAGTTCAGTTCTAGCCAAGCTTTCCAAAACACAGCTCAATTTAGCCAGGCTTTCAAAAACACAGTTCAGTTCTAGCCAAGCTTTCCAAAACACAGCTCAATTTAGCCGGGCTTTCAAAAACACAGTTCAGTTCTAGCCAAGCTTTCCAAAACACACAGTAATGGCTTTGCGCGGGCTCAAAGCCTAGGGTCCCACCCTCTTGGTCAATCATACTCCTACCTGACCTCCTCCCGCTTGACCCGGCTTGGCCCCGCTACTTCCTTGGCTTTCGCTGAGCCAGAGCCGAAAAGTCCATCGGCTCTTCCAGGGTGTTCTCCGGTTCAGTCAACTCCATAGGGCAAGGCTCACTCTCTGCCTCTCTCTCCTCAGGAGCCCAATCCATATTCTCCTCGCCCCGCCCTTCTCCCAGCTGCTCACCCTTTCTTTCATTAAAGCTCTTTGGTGGCTCTTCTTTTTCCACCCACCTGTTCCACCACCTCTTCCACCAGGTTGGAGAATCAGCCTTATTCCTTCCCCTGCGGCCCTCCTCTGGAGACTCCTGGGAATGCACATAGTTTCTCTTATCCCCGGTCTCCCTTGGGGCATGCTGGGAGTTGTAGTTCTTTATTTCTAGTTTTTTCCTGGGGAATGCCTGTCTATAACGGGGGTATTCTGGCCTATCCCAGGGTTCCTTTGGGGCCTGTCCTACATACTCTTTACAGTACGCAGCGCTGTACACTTGAACATGAAGAGACAGTCCCTGCTCCAAAGAGCTTACAATCTAATTAGGCCAGACAAACAGGACAAATAAGGGATAAGTACAAAGAGAGCAAGATTCCGGAATCCCAGAGACTACTACTACTACTTATCATTTCTATAGCGCTACTAGACGTACGCAGCGCTGTACACTTGAACATGAAGAGACCGTCCCTGCTCGACAGAGCTTACAATCTAATTAGAAACACGACGGTAGGTAAGAGCCGAATGGCCCATTCACAGCAACCCCTATCTCCTCCTTTCCCTAAGAGAGCCCGCATGTCTGTCTCACGCTTTCTTAAATTCAGACACAGTCCTCGTCTCCACCACCTCCACCGGGAGGTGATTCCACATGTTTACCACCCTTTCCGTAAAAAAATATTTCCTTCGATTACGCCTGAGCCTATAACCTCTTAACCCCACCCTTCGCCCTCTCATTCCAGAGTTTTCCTTCATTTGAAAGAGGCTCACCTCCTGTACATTGTACCTAGTAACCTAGACTGTTCCAACTATTGATTGTCTACTCCAATTATTGCTTGTCTGCTCTCCTTGTCCTCTAGATTGTAAGCTCCTTTGAGCAGGGACCGTCATTCTTTGTTTATTGTACAGCGCTGCGTAACCCTAGTAGCGCTCTATAAATGTCAAATAGTAGTAGTAGTACATTAATGCCACAGAGGTAATTAAATGTCTCTATCACATTCCCTCTCTCCTGTCTTTCTTCCAAAGTATACATATTGAGAGCCTTAAGTCTGTCCCCATCGCTCACTATACAGGAAGAACTGTCGGGCTAACATAGCAGCCCAACGGTACTTCCCACCCCTAGTGCGCCATCATTTCCAGCACTACCAAATTTTATTGATTTTTGAAGCGCTGCAGTGTACCCGGTGGTAATCGGGCAGTGCCAGGCGCTGCCCGGTTACTGCCGGGTTAACGCGGGAGCCCCTCACTGCCACCTCAATAGGTGGCGGTAAGGGTTTCCCCTTCGAAATGGCCACGCAGCAAGCGCTTTACCTGCCGCCATTTCCTATAGGAAAGCAAGACTTCCCTTTTACCAGCTGCGGTAAAAGGGGGCCTCGACGCGTGTGCAAAACAGACACCGAAGCCAGCGCCGGCCCCGTTTTGCCGCAGCTTGGTAAAAGGGGCCCCGCCGGTTTGTAGCCACCCTCTGGACTGACTCCATCCTGTTTATATCTTTCCGTCTCCAGAACTGCACACTGTTTTCTAAATGAGGCATCACCAGAGACTTATATAAGGACCCCATCAGCTCTTTTTTTCCTGCTGGTCATTCCTCTCCCTATCCAACCGAGTATCCTTAAGAGAGAAGATGAAGATGAAGCTAGAATATGGTAGATTTAAAACAAATAGGAGAAAGTTTTTCTTTACTCAGCGTGTAGTTTGGCTCTGAAACCCGTTGCCGGAGAATGTGGTGGCAGCGGCTGGCCTTACGGAATTTAAAGTGGGTTTGGACAGATTCCTGAGGGAAAAGTCCATTGAACATTATTAATTTTTTTTTTTTTTTGGGGGGGGGGGGGGGGGGGTTGCCGGGTTCTTGAAGCCTGGATTGGCCGCTGTCGGAGACAGGATGCTGGGCTTGATGGACCCTTGGTTTTTTCCCCAGTATGGCGGTGCTTATGAGCTTATATTACGTGCTTATGATTGTAAGCACTTCAGTCGTGCCTAAAGTTAGGTGCGAATCCTGGGCATAAGCTTAAGAATGACTTCTGGAATAGCGCTTTTTTCTGTGACGCATATAGAATTCACCTCTATGTGTGTACTTTCATACTTTATGGAGCAAGCATGTGCATCACATCTCTGCCCTTCTCCACCCAAACTTCCACCCCCAGGAATTCCTACATGGCACACAGTAACATAGAGTAAATGATGGCAGATAAAAACCTGACGGTCCATCCAGTCTGCCCAACAAACTAAACTCATAGTGTAAGGTATGATACGATACTACACATGCATACTCGATCTCGATTTCTCCTTGCCATTTTCAGGGCGCAGACCGTAGAAGTCCCCCACCAGCAAAGGTAGGCGACAGTGGGTTGGCGGCGGGGGGGGGGGGGGGGGGCGGGAGGGTCATCGGCAGGGGGGGGGGTCAAAGTTTTTGTTGGTGGTGGTGGTGGCGGGTTGGCAATGGCGGGGGGGGTCAGCGGCGCCAGGTGGCGGGGCCTAAAATGTGCTTCCTCACCTCGGGCTCTGGACCCCCCTCCCGCCGAAGTCTGGCTACACCCCTGAAAGGGCCCCTTACTGAAAGCCCTTTTCCACATGTAAAGCAGGCTTTAAATGTGAAAAATCTTTATATAATTACTCCCCCACACCTTGTTATGTACTTACTAATTTTCAAAAAGGTACTAAAGTGAATTGATTCTCTTTGAAAATGTGGACAAATTACATGCGTTAAAATGACCCACACAGTTTGTAACTAGCTTTGAAGTTTGAAACTTGCTTCCTCCATATGAAACAGAGCAACATGGAAATTATAGCAGTTGGCCACAGGCTAAATTCTCCTTGAGAATGACTGATTCATTTATATGAATTTTTCAATCTAAACACCCCACACATTTGCTATTTTAATACAGAGCTGCCTTTTAGTTGATATTTCTTATGGATCCGGCATAGAAATCATTTAGAGTGCACCTACAGTATTAAAAGCATTTTTTTATAACCAGAGATTAAAGGACACCGTGACATGCACTGTAGCCTGCAAATATCCCATAAATGAATGATAAATGATTTTATAAAATGTGTATTTATTGGGCTTACATGGCATGGACTGCTAGAGCAATTTTTGTGTCATTTGAAATACAGAGAGGATCTTTTAACAGCTGTTACGGTTTCAACATCATGGGCTAGCTTCTAGATATGGCGCCAAAAATAATTGACGCCAAAAAGCACTATTCTATAAGCTGTGCTTAAAGTTAGGCGCGGTTTATAGAATAGCGCTTATGCCACAGAATTGAGTCTAACTCTAGGCTAAGCCATTGGTACCAACTGAAACATGGTGCACATGTGCGTGCCTAAATTAGACGCATATTTACCCTTCTTCTATACCAACGTGTGATCATTTTAGGAACGCCCCCCATTATACCCATAACCCTCCCATTTCCGTGCCCTCTTTTTCAAATTGTGTGCAAATATTAGGCGTGGATCCTGTGCCTAAATTGACGCACATACATGCTAATTAAATCTAATTAGTGCCAATAATTGCTTGTTAAAAAGACATGTTAATTAGCTCATTGTCCAATTAAA
Organism: Microcaecilia unicolor; assembly: GCF_901765095.1. NCBI lineage: Eukaryota > Metazoa > Chordata > Amphibia > Gymnophiona > Siphonopidae > Microcaecilia > Microcaecilia unicolor. The sequence continues at coordinate 200,414,431 of NC_044040.1, read as the reverse complement.
TTGCATGGTGACTTTTTTTTACACTTTTGTTTTAATTGAAAAAGAGAGAACTACAAAATTACATAGAATCTTTTGTCCTATCCTGTTTAAACGCACACTGACTAAATCTGGGTATATCAATGTCCAATATATACATATAAACAGCAATCAACCTGCCTCCATGAACATGGGGGCAGAACAAAAACCAATTATTGGCTATAATTGGTGTTCACTGGTACCATGGGCGTAGCCAGACTTTGGCGGGACGGGGGTCCAGAGCTTGAGGTGAGAGGGCACATTTTATCCCCCCCGGCACCGCCGCCCCCGCCACTTTTGACCCCCCCCCCGGCACCGCAGCCCCTCCCCATCCCTTTTGACCCCCCCTCACGCCACCACCAACCTTCCCCTGCCACCACCAGGTACCTTTGCTGGCGGGAGTCCCCAACCCCCGCCAGCCGAAGTCCCCTTCAGCGCCGGTCTCCGAGTTCGGCATGTTCGCTGATCTGGATTTTGTTTCTGTGAGTCCTGACGTCCGGCACGTTCCTACGTGCAGGACATCAGGACTCACAAAAACAGAATCCAGATCAGCAACGTGCCGGAGACCGGCGCTGAAGAGGACTCCAGCTGGCGGGGGTTGGGGACCCCCACCAGCAAAGGTACTTGACGGCGGGGGAGGGTTGGCAGCGGTGGGGGGGATCGAATGTGGCAGGAGAGGGTCGGCGACAGGAGGGGTTGAAAGCAGGAGGGCCGGGGCTAAATCTGCAGGGACCCATGCCCCCGTGATCCCACCTAGCTACACCCCTGACTGGTACTAATTGGCGCAGCTGCCTAAGTCAATATGTCTATAAACTTTGTGCATAATATCCAAAGCACCTAGGTGCAAGGGGAGTGTGGACCTGGTAGTGGCATGGGTGGGTCAGGGGTGTGCCCACCATTTGCACATATGTATTACAGAGGTGTAGCTAGGGGGGGGCACCAAGGGAGTGGCCACTCCCCCAAACAGACTTCTGCTGGTGCTTATTTTTTACACAATCTGTTGCATTTAAAGCAGGCGCCAGTGCAAGTACACTCTCCGCTCCCCCATTCCTTCAACCTGGCTCCACTTCTGACGTGTTATGGAATACCAACAGTTGCGCCCCCAACCGTCAATAGTTAGGTGCCAGGATTTACACCAGCCATTGCAGGTAACTGTGGACCTAAAGTTTATAATGGCAAATGCATTTGTGCTTATGCAACCCTGGGTTGTTTAAGAATATGATAGAGTTAGCCCTGAGGTAGCAGATAATTTGAGGAGTGACTGGAGGACCCAGGAGAAGCTCAGAGGTTATAAAAGGGATGCTCAGAGGAAAAGATTTGCCTCTGGAAAGATTTGTCTCTGGTTCTGCTCCTGATAGAACAACTACATCCTTGGTTGACTGAGTTCTGAGCTACCTATAGCCTCCTGCCAGGTGACCCACTGAAATTAAGAGGGGAGGGGTCCTGTAGTGCTATAACCAGTGGATTGAAACCATAGACAGTGAGTTGTTACATCGCTTCAACCATTTGAGGAGCCAGAAACTCGGCGGATTGGGGATGCCAGTGGTAACCGGGGCTTGGGTGGCGTGTGGTCCACCCCACGCTCAGGCGAGTCCTTCGGGGTGGCAGCACGAAGGGAGAAGACAGTCACAAGGGGTCTAGCCCAGATGGCATTGAAGTACATTGGGAGAGTGAAATCTGTTCTTGGTTCCAATTAGACAGCAGGACAGGCATGAAGGTTGTGCACATGTGTTAACCCAGTAATGTACTATGGCTGTGACCATCTTGAAAGCAATTATGATTTACATCTGAACTGTATGAAGATCAATGCAATTAAACCATCAGTTAAACAGTTAAATATATGTTCCAGTTACTCTCAATCTTTTGAGTGTTGTGTGGCTCCTGAGTAGATGAGCTGGTGGGACGTAGACCTAAGTACGTGAGTGCTGGCCTCTCGAGCCCCCTCTAACCCAGGGTAGCAGGACCGGGTTACACTTAGCATGCATCATCCTATCACCTAACTTTAGACTCTCTATAGTGAATTACCCTCTTGCCCCCAGATTCTATATATGGCGCTAATTACACGCCGAAATTTGGCATGCATCAGGCATATTCCATAATTGTGCAACTTAATTGAGAAATGAGCAGTTAATTGGCAATTATTGGCACTAAATGGCAACAATTTGAATTTATGCACAAATCTTTGTTGTTGGTATTCTATAAAGATGCGCACATAAATTTTACGCATGGATCCGAACAGGTCCCACAATCCTCAATCCTCACTTATAAGGATTAACTCATATGAATTAACAAGGATGTAAAAATTTAGCTATTAAGCATTCACATGTTTAGATTAATCACATCTAAGCACATATAGTAACATAGTAGATGGCAGCATATGAAGACCTGTACGGTCCATCCAGTCTGCCCGAAGAGATAAACTCATTACATAAGGTATGAGGTGATACAACATATATATATATATATATACCTGAACTTGATTTTGTCCATGTTATTTTTAGGGCAAAGACCGTACAAGTCTGCCTGGCACTGTCCTTGTTCTAAAACTTTTGAAGTTGTTATCGAAGCCCTTAATAAGCTCTATTCCAGCCTATCCAAATCTATCCAGCCACAATCAAGGCACAGGCTGTAGAATTCGCCCGTACTGGCTTTCCTTCCCTATTACCAGTGTTGCCAACCTAGTCTTTGCTAAGCTTCTTTGGATCAATTCTTGTCACACGCTACTATTTTCGGGAGATCGTGATACAGAACACGCATGATACAGGATGCATTACCACTTGCCATGAGAAAAATCCATGACCTAACTAACTTTCGGAGATCACTGAAGACCAGCCTGTTCAAAAAAGCGTACCACAAGGATACAGCCTAACTACCAGACAACGAAACTCAAGCCTGAACTAGATAAAGCCTAATTCCCTATACTTGACTATCAAAGTCCACTCTACCACAAATGAACTTAAACGCAATACTACTCTATCTCTAATTCCGAATATGAACTCTTTACCTCTCCGCTCTCATCTCTCCCTACAATCCTCCCCATGAACTCCGCTCGCTTGACAAATCTCTCTTGTCGTCCTCCTTCTCCTCCACTGCTAACTCCAGGCTTCGCTCCTTTTCTGTCGCGGCACCTTATGCCTGGAATAGACTTCCTGGACCTATACGTCTAGCTCCATCTCTACCTGTTTTCAAATCTATGCTGAAAACCCACCTTTTCACTGCTGCTTTTAGCTCCTAGCCACAATTGCCCTCCCCTTGTCCCTTCCTCCCTTCTCACCCATTACTTCCCTCACCCGTAACTGTCTTGTTTGTCTGTATTACTTAGATTGTAAGCTCTTTTGAGCAGGGACTGTCTCTTTGTGTCAGGTGTTCAGCGCTGCGTGCGTGCGTGCATCTGGTAGCGCTATACAAATGCTAATAATAATAATAATTTATACTTGACTGTTTAATCTACTATGCCGAACATAATCTCTAATGTAATACCACTTGTATCTCTCACTCCGGAAACGGCGATCGCCATGACGGAACAATGTAAGCCACATTGAGCCTGCAAATAGGTGGGAAAATGTGGGATACAAATGCAACAAATAAATAAACAAACACTGCTACTTTCTAGAAAGCATTTTAACTTTTGTGCAAGAGACTGTGCTGGGTTTTTTTTCACCTGCTATGGTGCCATAATCATTTGACCAGCAATTGTATATGGTAGTAATTTGTGAATACACCATTCCATTTTTTGATGATAAAGACCACAGAATAGCCCATGATGCAGGCTTTTTGGGGGAAAACACAGCCTGTGTCGAGCGTTTGATTTGGTTGATATAACAAAGAGTTACTTGTACCTACTACTTATCTGCTTTGCTTATTTCCACATTGGAGTTTGCAGATTGTCTGCCTTCTCACTTTCTGGGACCTAACTCCAAAGGTCATTAACTAGACTCTACTTTTCACGATAACCAAATTATGCAAAATAAACCTGATCTTGGATCATCTATATGCCAATATATCTTATGAATATTTTTTAAATGGAAATCTTTAAAAATCAGACTATTTGGTATACAAAGGATGAAGGTCAAGATTCCTGGTGTAAAACCTTCGATAAATGTTTAACCAAGAATGTAATTATTTTGACATCTGTCATCTTAGCTGTGATCACATCTTGTTAATGTAGATTATTTCAACATCTAGTTAAAAAAAGAACAAAATTTCTCATATTTAGTTCTGTCAAGTGGATTTAAAATGTGCAACCACTGTGTAAAATTAATAGTCTTCTGCAATAAAAGGTTTTCTGTGGTTAAAAAGCAAATTGAAAAGACAATTTTACTTACTGTTCATTTGTTATATCTACTGCTCAATTTTCTCATATCATTTTAATCTCATGCGCATGAGTTTTAGCTATGCAGTAAGAAGAAAAGAAAGCAACTTTTCAGATGCCAGATGCTCAAGATCAATAGCTATTTCCCAAAGTTTATGGCACAATTAAAATGTGCAACAAGAATTATTCTCTTTTCAACCCAGAGGCTAGGCCTAGAATTATCGACTAAAGCAAAGTTATGTGGCCTAGCATTTTTTATTATGTTTATGGATAATATAAAGGATTTTATAGCCTTTGCATGTAATTTAGTAAGCTAGGAACAGTGAAGGGGAAAAAACATTTGCATCAGCAAAACAGTGTAAAGAGCACTTTCAGATGTGTCTTCATAATGACAAATATATAATTTTATATATTTATGTCTTTTGCATAGTTGAGCTTCACTTCATATAAATAAGTGGAGCAAAGAAGATAATGGCCAAAAAAGTCGAAAATGCAGAGAAAACTTGGTCCCATTCTTTGAAGTAGCATAAACTGGAGAACTTGATCAACGTTGTGCAAAGGGAAGCCTTACCTTTCAAATGTATCTAAAATCTTTTGAAAACAAACAAATATGTAAAAAAAAAAAAAAAAAGTTAATCAGTTGATGTAGTGCATTTGGATTTCAAATCGCATTTACGAAAGCCCCTTGTGGAAGATTTGTTAGGAAACGTAAAAAGTCATGGATTAGGAGACAGTGTCCTTTTGTGTATCAGAAATTGGCTAAAAGACAGGAAACAGAGTACGACAGGACACCTTTCTTATAAAGAAAGGATAAAGCGATTGGAAAACAGTGGATTAAAAGGGGAGTGTACTATGATGCAGTAGCATTCCAAAGGCGTGGTGGTGGTTGGGGCGGTCCATCCCAGGCGCAGGCAGTAAGGGGGTGCACGGAAGCGCGGCTGTCAGCTCTGCTGGTCCTCTGCCCCCTCTAACGTTATTTCCTGTTCCGGGGTAGAGGACCGGCAGAGCCATGCACCTGCTCCACGCACCTCCTTGTAGGAGAAAGGTGATGCGCTTCAGTGTGAGGGTGTGATGCGCTTTGGGGGGTGACGTGTAGGGGGGCACAGCGGTGACCCGCCCCGGGTGGCAAACAGACCAGGAACACCACTGCTATGATGGCACAAGTTCAACCCCTTCTGTAACGCTGGGACCACTTCTCCTGAAAGAAGAATTTATTTGACCCATGAGCACTGTTCCCTCTAAACTGCTGCCAGTGGGGGGTGGTGTTTTCTATGGCTAAAGACAGGAAGGCACCCTGGAGAACCGAAGAGCTTGCCTGTCCCTCGCTATTGAAAATGTGATAGTGAAACAGCACCACCCACTGGCAGGACTGTAGGTGGAGGACTCCCGCTCAGCTTAGAGGGAACAGTGCTCATGAGAATTTGGAACGTTCAAATTTTTTTTTTTTTAAGGAAACTTGCCAAATGTTCAATAGCTTCCTAAATCCGATCTACATTTACTTTTACATGAATATTTCATTTGTTATTTGTTTAGGTGTTGCCTTCAGATATCAAAATTTTGCTAAAGCCTACCGAAATAAACACTTACCCCTCTTCCACTTCTTCTTTATCACTGACTTGTGGTGCTCCTCAAGAGTCTATTTTCTCCCCTCTTCTTTTTTTTTTTTTTTTTTAATTTATATTTTCAACTTCATTACATAACGATGTTCATATATTGAAATGTATAGATTTGGAACATAACTACAAGTATTTATATTACAAGCAAAATCTTATCATATTAGTCCACAAAAGGAGGATCCAAGATTAGGAAATTCTAAAAATAAAAAAATAAAAACTCACAGTGTGACAATAAAAAAATAAAAACTCACAATGTGACATCTCCCCTCTTCTTTTTAACCTATTCCTGCTACCCTTATTCAAACCACCGGTATCTCTTGTCACCTCTATGTAGATGATATACTACTGAATTCCCCCGTTGATCCTTATTCTTCAAATATTCGTCCTGTTAAGAACTGTGACACTGCAGTCTCTCCTTGACTTGCTTCTCACCCCCTGGTTCTAAACACACAAAAAAACAGTCACTTGTTGGTTCATTGAGGGTCTCCCAAAATCGAACATTTCTCTTAATCTGTTTGGGACTACTATCCAACCCATTGAATCTTTCTTTTACCTAGGTATTATTTTGGAATCCCAACTTTCTTTCCTACCACAAATCTCTTCAGTATGTATGTCTAGCTTTTCTACCCTTAGACAATTGCATTCAGTTATATGTTACTTCAACCATGATACTCTCCACTCTCTCATTGTCTCTTTACTCATTTCCAGAATGGACTACTGTAACATCGTCTATTTGGGTTGCCCTCGCTCACATCTAAAAAAAAACTCCAAACACTCCAAAACACCGCCATACGACTTCTATATCATTCTCATCGCTTTGATCGTGTCTCCCCTTTGCTTCAGTTGGTCTCCCTGAATACTTATCTTCTCTAACCATCCTTTACTGTCCATCTCACTCTTTCTGGTCCCTAAATGGCTGCCGCCTAGTTCTTTCAGGTGCAAAATAGTCAGTTTTAAAATCTACCAGACACTGATCTTTCTTTTTTGCTGCACCTTTTCTTTGGAATTCCATGCCCTAGATTCTCTGTGCTGGACAATCACTGAAACAGTTGAAAATTAATCGAGAGACATGGCTTTTTACTCTTGCTTTCAACCCTATCTGATCGATATTGTACGAAACTGCTATGTTAAACCTTTCCTTTTTTTCTTTCCCCACTTCATGATTCTTCCTACCCTCTGCTAAGACCTCCCTTGCACTTTATTTTTCTTTCATAGGATTCTCCATGTGGTCATGAGTTTCTCTCCTATCGAAATATTATAGTTCCTTTTTTCCATTTATTTTGTTTTTGTAATTTTAAATTGTGAACCGTTTTGGTCTGCCAGTTAGCAAAGGCAATATAGAGGGGCATAATCGAACGAAAACGTCTATCTCCATGGGCGTTTATCTCCGAGAACGGGTCCGTGAAGGGGCGGAACAAACCGTATTTTTGAAAAAAATAGACGTCCATGTTTTATTCGACAATTTGTGAGCTGGGCGTTTTTGTTTTTCAGCGATAATGGAAAATGAAAGCGCCCAGCTCAAAAACGAATAAATCCAAGGCATTTGTTCGTGGGAGGGGCCAGGATTCGTAGTGCACTGGTCCCCCTCACATGCCAGGACACCAACCGGGCACCCTAGGGGGCACTTTTACAAAAACAAAAAAAAGGTAAAAGAGCTCCCAGGTGCATAGCACTCTTCCCTTGTGTGTTGAGCCCCCAAAATCCCCCTCAAAACCCACTGCCCACAAGTCTACATCATTACTATAGCCCTAAGGGGTGAAGGAGGGCACCTACATGTGGGTACAGTGGGTTTGGGGGGGTTGGACGACTAAGCATTAAGCAGCACAATTGTAACAAGTGGGGGGGGGATGGGCCTGGGTCCACCTGCCTGAAGTCCACTGCACCCTCTAACAACTGCTCCAGGGACCTGCATACTGCTGCCAGGGAGGTGGGTATGACATTTGAGGGTGAAAATAAAAAGTTGTGAAACATCATTTTTTGTGGTGGGAGGGGGTTAGTGACCACTGGGGGAGTCAGGGGAGGTCATCCCCGATTCCCTCGGGTGGTAATCTGGTCAGTTAGGGCACTTTTTGTGGCCTTATTCGTGAAAAAACAGGGTCCAGGAAAAGTGCCCTACATTCTAGCTACAAACGCATACTTTTTTTCCATTATCGGTGAAAGGCGCCCATCTCTCCTCGGCCGATAACCACGCCCCAGTTCCACCTTTGCCACACCTCTGACACGCCCCTGTCAACTTTGTACGCTTCCACGATGGAGTGCAGTTGAAAACGTCCAAAATCACCTTTCCATTATACCGATTTATTCGTTTTTGTGAGATAAACGTCTATCTCCCGATTTGGGTCGCAATATAGGCGTTTTTCTTTTTCAATTATAAGCTGGATAGTAAGTGAAATAAATGAAATCAATGTAACCTAGCCCAGAGTGGGGTAACATGATCGGTCCGATTTGCTTGACAAAGGAAACGTACCACGGTATTATGTAGAGTTTGCAAACCTCATAGTTATGTTGAGGGAGGCCAGCATAAACTGAATTACAGTAATCTTGTGCGTGATATTAGAAGTGCATGAATAAGGGTATTTAGTGAATCAAAGTAAAAAAAAAAACTTCCAAATTGAACGGAGGTTGTGGAGAACCCTATAACCTTGCTGGATAACTTGGGAGATTTGTGTTTGAAATAAAAGCTTCAAATCAAAGATGGCCAATGTATTTGAAAATAATCTACTGGAGAAACTGGCAAATTAAAAAACAGTAAGGTAGAAGTTCTTGGGCCGTCACCAGTAAACCAACATGCTGTAGTTTTTGTGGGGTTAAGAACCAATCAGAGATGGCCAGCAGACAATTTTGCAGGGTTTGATAGATCAGAAGACATGGATGAAGTTCGGAAGATAAGTAGGATACTGTCAGCACAGAAAAACTACTACTACTTTTCGTTTCTATAGCGCTACCGGACGTACGCAGTGCTTCACACTTGAACAAGGAGAGACAGTCCCTGCTCAATAGAGCTTACAATCTAATTGTGACAGACAGGCAGGACAAGTAAGGGATAAGGGTTAGGACACACAGGACATATCAGGGATAGGGGACAGTTGAAGGTTTAGGAATTAAAAGCAGCATCGAAGAGGTGGGTTTTTAGCCTAGATTTGAAGATGGTCAGAGATGAGGCTTGGCGTACCGGCTCAGGAAGTTTATTCCAGGCATACGGTGCAGCAAGATAGAAGAAACGGAGTCTGGACTTAGCGGTGGAGGAGAAGGGTGCAGATAAGAGAGATTTGCCCAGTGAGCGGAGTTCCCGGGGAGGAGTGTAGGGAGAGATGAGAGTGGAGAGGTACTGAGGAGCTGCAGAGTGAATGCATTTGTAAGTCAGTAAGAGGAGTTTGAACTGAATGCGGAAACGGATATTCATTTCAAAAATGCCCCTCTATGTCTGGCCTCTAGTTGTTGCCTTGAGCCTGATTATGATTCTTAGATGCATCTGGACCTGGGATGAGAAACCATACCTGTGAATCAAACTTAAGTCTCTTGCATATCAGTGTACAGCACTAATACGAAGCCTAAGGGGCTGGTTCAGAAACCTACCTGTTTGAGATTGCTTTCAAATCTGTCTCATAGATGGCCAAGTATCTAGAGATATACATCTCGATGTATTGGGATTCATTGTGCATAAAAGATATTCAGGTCAGCTTAGAATATATAATGCTTTGCCCCTCATAGACTTACTCCTGTGAATGACTCTTTGAACACTTCCACGGGGCCAGATCAAAGGAGCACTAAAGGGTGAATCCTACATATGGCGCTGAAAAAAATCGGTGCCGAAAAAAGCACTATTCTACAGAGGTTTACAGAATAGCACTTGTGCCCAGGAATCACACCCAACTTTAACTGTGACCATTTTCAACAACTGAAACATGGTACAAATCTTCATGCCTAAGTTACGCATGTTTCCCCCTTATTTTATAACTACGTGCATGATAGAGGTATATAAAATATTGAGTGGAGTGGAACAGGTGGATGTGAAGCATCTGTTCACGCTTTCCAAAAATACTAGGACTAGGGGGCATGCAATGAAACTACAGTAAAAGTAAATTTAAAACAAATCGGAGAAAAGTTTTCTTCACTCAACGCATAATTAAACTCTAGAATTCATTGCTGGAGAACGTGGTGAAGGCGGTTAGCTTGGCAGAGTTTAAAAAGGGGTTAGACGGTTTCCTAAAGGACAAGTTCATAAACCACTAGTAAATGGACTTGGGAAAAATCCATCATTCCAGGAATAACGTGTAAAGAATGTTTGTACGTTTGGGAAGCTTGCCAGGTGCCCTTGGCCTGGATTGGCCGCTGTCGTGGACAGGATGCTGGGCTCGATGGACTTTTGTTCTTTTCCCAGTGTGGCATTACTTATGTACTTATGTAATTTTAGAAACACCCCTGTTCTACCTATGACCTCCCATTTCCATGCCCCCTTTTTGAACTTGCATGTAAAATTTAGGCACATATATTTCAATTAAATCTAATCAGTGCTAATTAGCTCATTATTCAATTAAATTGCACGACCAAATGTGCAAATTTTTAGCTACTGATATAGAATTTGGGGGTCAATGGGGAGATTAACGTGAGATGTCCAGGTTCACAGCTTTACTCCCTCCATTATATGGACTCTGACAGCCCTTGTATCAGTTTAACACATTGCAAGTTCTCTGAGCTCTATTTTTTTTATTCCATACAGTTTGTTTCTGAGTGGGTGTGAGTGTGTTTCTGGGTTTGCTTGCAATAAATCACTTTTGACGTTCAGAGTGTGTGTAAAACAAAAACATGACAAAAGAGATCACAGATTTCAGAATAGCTCCGCTGAACACTCCAACCAGCAACTAGACCAGATTTCTCTGCTGAAATTTCTTTTAAGATAAAACCTGAGAACAGAATTTGTTAATGTTCTTTCAAATCACTATCAGCTTTCACAAGGAACGTCAGCACTCTTTGATGAGATAATTAGAACGTAATTTTTACTTAAAATACATCTTTCCGTACTCATTGTAGGCACTTCAAAAATCCTTTTATGTTTTGAAACTAGTTATTGAATAGAGTGAAGGAGTGGCCCAGAGTGAGCTGGGAAACCAGGATTTGAATCTTGCTATTCCCGCTGGCAATCTTGGTGTCCTTGGCAAGTCACTTCACCCTCTATTGCCTCAGGTACAGATGTAGAGGCCAATGAGGTAACCTGAAGGATTTCTCAAAGGTTAGAAGCCAACAGTGAAAACAAGGTGTGTCAAGTTGCTATACTCACGTTAGCCCTCTCCTCAAGTCGCTTCACTAGTTCCCTATCCGCTTCCGCATATGGTTCAAACTTCTCCTTTTGACCTACAAGTGCATCCACTCCGCAGCTCCTCAGTACCTTTCCGCTCTCATCTCTCCCTACACTCCTCCCCGTGAACTCCGTTCGCTGGGTAAATGTCTCCTGTCGTCCCCCTTCTCCCCCACTGCTAACTCCCGGCTCCGTTCCTTCTATCTCGCTGCTCCCTATGCCTGGAATAGACTCCCTGAGCCAGTACGTCAGGCTCAGTCTCTGGCTGTCTTCAAGTCTAGGCTTAAAGTCCACCTCTTTGCTACTGCTTTCGACTCCTAACCATGACTCTCTTACTCAACACCCTCACTTATCACCCCTACCACTGCAATTTCCCCACCCCTAGCTGTCTGTTCGTCTGTCCAATTTAGATTGTAAGCTCTGTTGAGCAGGGACTGTCTTTTCATGTTCATTTGTACAGCGCTGCGTAAGTCTAGTAGCGCTATAGAAATGTTTAATAGTAGTAGTAGTAGTAGTCGTTTGCTGGATTTCACTGAATTCTGTACTAACCAACCATTTGACATGGTACTGCATAGCAGTTGTTCATTAAGGCAGAATTTTAGTACACTCTAGTAGTGGACTGCGTAGGTATTTCACAATGTGATATACAAAAAAGCATGTTTTTATGCTTTTTACTATACTATGCAGGACTTATAACTATCAAGCAAAAAAATCAGCACAAAGGGCCTTTAAAAACAAAAGGGACACAGTGCCTATGTTAAAAACCTTTAATAATCCAAATTTGATTGAAGGGAGACCCGACACGGGCCGTGTTTCGGTGCCAGCGCACCTGCGTCAAGGGTCACACAAATGACAAGGAGGCTTATACAGACAAATTCAGTGCATCTGTTGACTTGCAAAGTTGTCTCTAAATATATTCCTTCTTATGCAGTACAATGTTAAGCTCACGCTCACTTCAAGAGTGAAATTCAGATTGTTTTTAAAGGCCCTTTGTGCTGTTTTTTTTGCTTGGACTTTGTTTGTGCTTCGTTCCCTCTCTTTGTTACACTGACTTATAACTATCACCATAAATTTCAGACCCTAGGACTATAATTACCTGTTACTATCTCTTGTCTTTTGCTGTTTAATTGTTATTTTATATCTTTATTCTCAATTTGTATAATTGTTCTTCTTGTACTGTAGCTTGCACTACAGACTTATGGAAGCCACTTTGAGCCTTCGGTCAGTGGGAAAAGGTGGGATATAAATGTAATAATAAATAAATAAATATAGATTCATCACAGATTACAAAAAGAGAAGGCATCCCAAAACAGATGGAATTACATAGTATTTCCGATCTGACGAAGAAGGGCAACCTTCGAAAGCTAATCAAGAAATGTATTAAGTTATGTCCAATAAAAAAGGTATCATCTTATTTTCTTTTCCATGTTTTATTTTGTTTGATTTCTATAGATTCTACATGGAATGTTGCTATTCCACTAGCAACATTCCATGTAGAAGTCGGCCCTTGCGGATCACCAATGTGGCCGCGCAGGCTTCTGCTTCTGTGAGTCTGACGTCCTGCACGTACGTGCAGGACGTCAGACTCACAGAAACAGAAGCCTGCGCAGCCTTCTACATGGAATGTTGCTAGTGGAATAGCAACATTCCATGTAGAATCTCCAATAGTAGCAACATTCCATGTAGAATCTCCAATGGTATCTATTTTACTGTCATAGTAATGCTTGAATGTTTTCACTTATATACACTGTCAGCTAGCACATTTGCTTATTTCCGATCTGACGAAGAAGGGCAACCTTCGAAAGCTAATCAAGAAATGTATTAAGTTATGTCCAATAAAAAAGGTATCATTTTATTTTCTTTTCCATGTTTTATTTTGTTTGATTTCTATAGATTCTACATGGAATGTTGCTATTCCACTAGCAACATTCCATGTAGAAGTCGGCCCTTGCGGATCACCAATGTGGCCGCGCAGGCTTCTGCTTCTGTGAGTCTGACGTCCTGCACGTACGTGCAGGACGTCAGACTCACAGAAACAGAAGCCTGCGCAGCCTTCTACATGGAATGTTGCTAGTGGAATAGCAACATTCCATGTAGAATCTCCAATAGTAGCAACATTCCATGTAGAATCTCCAATGGTATCTATTTTACTGTCATAGTAATGCTTGAATGTTTTCACTTATATACACTGTCAGCTAGCACATTTGCTTATTTCCAATCTGACGAAGAAGGGCGACCTTCGAAAGCTAATCAAGAAATGTATTAAGTTATGTCCAATAAAAAAGGTATCATCGTATTTTCTTTTCCATGTTTTATTTTGTTTGATTTCTATAGATTCTACATGGAATGTTGCTATTCCACTAGCAACATTCCATGTAGAAGTCGGCCCTTGTAGATCACCAATGTGGCCGCGCAGGCTTCTACATGGAATGTTGCTAGTGGAATAGCAACATTCCATGTAGAATCTCCAATAGTAGCAACATTCCATGTAGAATCTCCAATGGTATCTATTTTACTGTCATAGTAATGCTTGAATGTTTTCACTTATATACACTGTCAGCTAGCACATTTGCTTATTTCCAATCTGAGGAAGAAGGGCAACCTTCGAAAGCTAATCAAGAAATGTATTAAGTTATGTCCAATAAAAAAGGTATCATCTTATTTTCTTTGCCATGTTTTATTTTGTTTTATTTCTATTGATAGTATAAATAGAATCAAAGAGCAGTACAATTAATATAGATCAAAAATCAATCTCTGTCTAAGAACATATTATTCCTGAGTAAAAAATAAGAATAAATAGATTTTATATAACTCGATATCCTATTCCAGACTTTAAAAACTGAAGGATGCCGAATGCAAACCAGCAGCTACAAAGATCATCTAACCAAATGTTTACTAATTCCTGCGAGAGAGAGAATAATCTTTCAATAAACGTATCTTGAGGGGAAGAGCGTTCCGATAACGAGCAGCCATATAAAAAAAAATGTATGAGAAAACATTGATTTAAAACGGACATGTTTAGCTGAAGGAAAAGCGAGAAGTAATTGATTGCGCTTTCTTGAAACTTTGCTAGAATTTAACAGAGACACTAACTGAGTCCCACCTTCTGGACACACACCATCAAGGAATTTTGAAAATAAGAAGAGATTTTACAGGTAACCAGTTCAGTTCGGCCAATAAAGGACTTACAAGTTTCAGACTAGTTTTTCAAAATATTAACCTGGCAGCTGAGTTCTGAACCAGCTGGATCCTGGAAAGTTGTTTAGAAGAAAGACCCAAGTAAAAAGAATTAGCATACTCAAGCAAAATCATTAACTGTACAATGATCCTAAAGTGTTCTTCTACAAAGTAGGATCTTAACAGACGTAATTGTTTTAGTTTGAAATAGGATTTCCTAGTCAGACTGTTTAGGACTGCAAAGGTATTAAATAGAAAACCTCCTATGCATCCAGTTTCTCCTTTTTGGGCAGCCAGCTTTGGAACGGTTTACCAAGATCCATCTGAATAATCAACGACCATCTGCCCTTCGGAAAAATGCTGAAGACCCATCTCTTCAAGAAAGCTTATCCTAGAAAGCTTACCCTAATGACCCAACTTAACTTTTAAGCCCACCCACAAGATTCTTGTCCTGATGACTATTATACCTTAGACCATGTCTCCCAATCTCCTTACGCTCATCCCCCACAATCTTGTCTTCTCCATTCTTCCTACTCCTTACCTCTCCCAATCTCCTTTCCTTTTGCACATCTTTGTTTACCTCTCCACGTTCAATTTACATATCCTTAAAACCCTACTATTACAATTTGTAATATTCTCATTCAAAATATGTAATTCTATTTACTGTGTAAGCCGCATTGAACCTGCTATGTGTGGGAAAGCGCGGGGTACAAATGTAATAAATAAATAAATAAATAGATGAGGTTGCATGAACAGAGATGAGTCCAATACAGTTCACAATATATTTAGTCATGGGCAGTTATGCCAAGTAAAGCTTGGTGCAAATATAGACACCAAAATTAGGCGTGGACCTGGGGTATTCTATAATAATGCGTATAGATTTTAGAAATGCCCAGGACCCGCTCATTCCATACCCATCACCATGCCCCCTTTTTAACTATACAACTTAGAATTTACATGCATCACGTTACAGAATACGCTTAGACAGTTCTGCGCGTAAATTCTAATTAATGCCAATTAGTGTCAATAATTGCTTGTTAAATGGCAATTATCAGTGCTGATTGGCTTAACTAATTAAGCTGTGTGTGCCAATTAAGTCATGCTATATAGAATCTGGGGGTAAGTGCCTTTACTTAAGCCAATATTTAATTTAGTTTAAAACCGGCATTTATAATCCACATCTGTCCCATAAGGTTTGATGCAGATTACAATAAATTGAGAAGTAATTTACACCATTTTAAAATAATTCACCTAATACATTTTCAATCCAAACAGATATCCCTTTCCTGGCAATTAATATACTAAACATCTGTCACTCTCCAAATGCATCAGCCCTGTGATCTTTTTCCAGCTTGAGTGCCTTTGAAAGCTTATTCCAGAATAATTGAGACATACCTGTCAAAGAACTAGTTCTAGATGGGACTATCATACATTCTTTAGCTGATGGAAATGTTATCAAGATGTCTGGTTCCGATATTAAAGAAAATAACAGAGAATACACTGCAATATGTTTAGATAGAGATTTGGGACATGACCATAGTCAAACAATTACATCTTATTCAAAAGCAGAAAGCCAGTGGAATTCTTTTAATAAGGGGGGGGGGGGCACTCTATCCCATTTATTTGCCATCTTAATGATCTTGGTAGCTGTGCTTTGAGCCAACTGCAATTCAGCCTTGGACCTCTTCAGGATACCCAAATGCCAGGCTGCAGTCGTCCAAATATGATGTCTCAGCTTGCATTACTTGGTACAGGTCCAGCTCATAGGATAGGTCACTGAACATCAGGCATAAAGACATGTAGATCAATCATCTGCTTATGTTTCTATAGCAGCCGTGGGTCTCTACACTGCCTTATGGTTAACAGTGTAACCCCGGTTCACCCCTCTCTCAGGGTTACTGGCTAAGCTCCCCGGGGCAATGCTCCCGGGACCAGACACACAAACAGATGAGAAGACTTCAAGGAAGCTGGGCAGGCCAGGGGCGGGCTAAATCCCGGTAGGCCAAAGGGTAATATTTTCTGGCCACTCTGTATTTCGTTCACACACAAAATAGGCAGCAGTCTCCACATTTCAACCCCAACTTTTTTTTACTAACAGTAACTTGGGAAAAAAACAGTTCATAAACTCGTCAACTTGGTCTCTACATATCAGGGCTTTTCAGATGGCCAGCACAGCGTCAAACATAACCTCCAAATCAGGGCATTCAAAATCACAATTCAGTTCTAACTTAAATCTCCTCTATTTGCAAACCAAAGCACAGTACTTCGTAATCTTCTTACGGGCGTCTCACAATTTTCCAGTCATCTGTAAGAGCTTTTATGCTGATTTAAAGAAAGAAAATGTATACCTCATATGTTGTTTCGAATACAAGAGAGAAAGAAAACCAAAGTGTTTATTTAGCCTCTTGTGCTGAAATAGTTACAGTGAAGAGGAAGGTTTATTTTTAAAGCACTTCCCCGTTGAACTCATTTTAAACAGCCGCCAGCACAAAGGTCTACTGTAGTTTGTTTACTCTTACATATTTAGCACTCACACCCTGTGCTCTAAGATCAAACACTTCTAGCATGAAAATGTAAATATTTCAGCAACGTTCAGGGGATAAGTCTACTGAAGTCTCTGGTGGAACTGCACAGCTGTTGAATGAATTTCTTGACACTTATCAACCAGTACGTTTTCCTTTCTGGAGATCTTTTATCGCGGAGCTTTTCCAAGGTACATCATTGACTCCTGGAATAAATTTGCATACATTGCAGACCGAGGACAAGCACATTTAGTTCATGCATATTCATTTCGATATCCTGTAAATGCCAGTGACTTTGAGGTCTTTAGGACAGATCAGGAAAGCCTTGGTTTACTCATAATTAGAGGGAAAACACACGCAAAGGATAAACTTTTAGGCTCATTGGAGATATATATATATATATATATATATATATATATATATATATAAACACATATGAATACATTTGGGCTCAATGTAGTACTTCCTGAGGGTTGGCTGTTCTGTTTTTAATGTACAGAGCACAGGTTATGGTTTAAGAATTTTACATTTTAAGATTGATGATATTGTTTGTATTTTATTGTCGGGTGCTTTTACTAAGCCACATGGAGGGGCATAATCGAACTGGGCGCCCATCTTTACAGGCGCCCCAGCGAAGGGGCGGGGCATCCTGTATTATCGAAACAAGATGGGTGTTTATCTTTTGTTTCGATAATACGATCGGGGACAGCCAAATCTCAACATTTAGGTTGACCGAAATGTCGAGATCGCAGACCTCAGTGATGGCCGACCTCGGTTTTTGCCTATAATGGAAACCGAGGACGGCCATCTCAAAAACGACCAAATCCAAGCCATTTGGTCGTGGGAGGAGCCAGCATTTCTAGTGCACTGGTCCCCTCTCACATGCCAGGACAGCAACTGGGCACCCTAGGGGGCACTGCAGTGGACTTCACAAATTGCTCCCAGGTGCATAGCTCCCTTACCTTGGGAGCTGAGCCCCCCAACCCCCCCCCCAAAAAAAACCTTGGGTGCTGAGCCCCCCAAACCCCACTACTGTACAACACTACCATAGCCCTTAAAGGGTAACGGGGGGCACCTACATGTGGGTACAGTGGGTTTTGGAGGGCTCCCATTTACCACCACAAGTGTAACAGGTAGGGGGGCGATGAGCCTGGGTCCGCCTGCCTGAAGTGCACTGCAGTACCCACTAAAAACTGCTCCAGGGACCTGCATACTGCTGTCATGGAGCTGGGTATGACATTTGAGGCTGGCATAGAGGCTGCAAAAAAATGTTTTTTAATTTGTTTTTTTTGGGGTGGGAGGGGGTTGGTGATCACTGGGGGAGTAAGGGGAGGTCATCTGGTCAGTTTGGGTACCTTTTTGAGGCTTGGTCGTGAACAAAAAGGGACCAAGTAAAGTCAGCCAAATGCTCGTCCGGGACGCCCTTCTTTTTTCCATTATCGGCCGAGGATGGCCATCTCTTAACCACGCCCCTGTCCCGCCTTCGGTACACTGCCGACACGCCCCCTTGAACTTTGGTCGTCCCCACGACGGAAAGCAGTTGGGGCCGCCCAAAATTGGCTTTCGATTATGCTGATTTGGGCGGCCCTGAGAGAAGGACGCCCTTCTCCCGATTTGTGTCGGAAGATGGGCGCCCTTCTCTTTCGAAAGTGAGCTTAATAAGCATCTACACATGCCCAACGTGTGCCAAAATAGAGTTACCATGCAGCTACCACATGGCTTTACACTAATTTCATTTTTGGCGCGCATCTGATACGCTTGGTCAAACAATACTGCCCAGTTACCGTTTGAGACTTTACTGCTAGGTCAATGGCTGGCGGCAATTTTGATTTTGCCGCACATCCATTTTCGGAAATAATAAAGCAAGGCTTTTTTTACAGGTGAGCTGAAAAATGATTCTGCGTGCGCCCCAAACCTGCGCCTACACTACCGCAAGTCATTTCTCAGCTCACCTTAGTAAAAGGACCCCTGTGTTTGATAATGTTTGATTGCGTATGGTGTTCTGTTTGTTTGTTTTCTTCCTCGTCAAAGGTGGATTATAAGTAAATAAACCTTAAACTTGTCCAGCATACCAGCACAATGCTTTACACTAGCCATTGTCCACAATATACAAACAAACCTCTTCCAGAGATGTAGGGGAGGTAGAACTAGACGACATCAATGGAGGTTGCAGATAGGAAGAATTAGGAGTAACATCACAAAATACTTTTTTACAGAGAGGGTAGTAGATTTCTGGAATGCTCTTCTAGGAGAAGTGCTAGAGTCAAAAATGGTGAGCAAATTCAAAAATGCATGGCATAGACACAGGGGATGCCTAAATAGAAAAAGAATGGAAACGCAACATGGCTGTTGAAGTGTTACGTTGGGCAAGAGTAGAGGAAACTAAGGCCAATGCCGGAAGACTTCCACAATCTGTGTCCCGCAAATGGCAAAAGACTGAAAGAAGATTCACCAAATCCAGCATGGGGAAACTAAGGCTGACGCAGACAGATTTCTATGAGGCATATTTTCAAAGCACTTTGGGAGGCAAAGTTCCATAGGTTTCTATGGAACTTTGGGAGGCTAAGTGCTTTGAAAATGAGCCTCTATGTCTCCCACAAATGGCAAAAGCCAGGTGAAGCTTCGGCAACTCCAATGTTGTAGATCACTTTTATTTTCACGTGCTGCAAGCGAGGGTGCTGTGCAACTCAGGGGGGGAAGGGAAGACATCTTGACTGGTAAGTTGAATACTGTCAACAATATTTGGGGATGATGTGTGGTTATAACCAAAACTTCATTATGTTTGACTGCCTATATGGTTGGCATGATAGAGACTTGACAACCAGTGTTATGGGTGACTGAGGTCCACACAGAGTGGCGGACGCAACTGTGGCTGCTTTCTTGGGCAGACTGGATGGACCATGTGGGTCTTTTATCTGTTGACATTTACCGTGTTACTGTGTGGGCAAGTCTGAAGTAAAATATATTCTCTCTGGTCTATAGCCTTTCATCTCTGTCAGATGCAATGTTTCTTGTTTTGTATCAGATCAAATTGCACCTAAACATTTACAGTAATACACAAAATTTAGGTTTCAGAAGGCTGTCCTGGCTGCTCAATGACAATGCTACTGCAGTGCTGAAGCACTCAGGTAGACCCTCATATTATATTTTCAGCCACATACAATGTCTCACAGGTAACATTTCTAGATATTGTTGTTTCCGTTGAAAAATGTGGTTCATTTTCAACTACATTGTTTAGAAAAGAAACCGACAGGAATACTCTCTTACACTACTCCAATTTTCATCCAAAAGGTTCGTGAAATAACATACCGGTAGGACAATTTCTCAGAGTGAGGTGGCTCGGCTGTGTTCTACAACAAATGTATGCGCAGAACACGTACCAAAGGTTTCTTGCTAGGGGCTATTAAACTTCAGTGTTGAAACAGGTTTATACGAACATTACATGTTAATCGAGACTGGTTAGTTTGGGGTCAATCAACTTGTAATGATGTCCCTTTGTTATGTGTTCTTCCTTATTCATCCCAAGCTCGTCTGACTTGTTCAATTGTACAAAAATACTGGCATGATATAAAAATTCATCCGCAGTTGCAAGATCTTCTGAAATTTACGAATACACACAGTCAAAATATAGAGGAAATTTTGGCTGAACCAATGGCACAATATATGGAACCTCATGTCCACTTTAAATGTGGTCATTGCGAATATTGTTGTTATGCATTGGAGACAGACCGTATTAAAATTCCTAGTGCCAATTAAATTTTCTATTTGAAACAGTACACTGACTGCACTAGTGAAAATGTGGTGTACTGTATAATATGCCCATGTGACCTGTATTATATTGCCCAAACGAGGCGAAGCATTAAAGTACGCATTGGAGAACATTTGAGTAACTTGAAATGTAGGAGAGATGAAGCCATATTGGGTAGAACAAGGACCTACTTTGCACGATTTGCGATTTATTGTATTGTTAAAGATGCACCTTACATTACATAAGTAAATAACTATTGCCATACTGGGACAGACCAAAGGTCAATCAAGCCCAGCATCCTGTTTCCAGGATGTTATGCCAGTGTGGTATCGGTTATCTCAGTTGTGTGCTAAGAGTTACCATGTGCTATTTCATTCACCAACTGCTTAGTACCTTTTAGTAAAAAGGCCCCGTAGTCAAAATGGAGAATATTAGGAGTTTAAAAGAAGTGGGCATGCATCCTCATTTCCAAAATATTTTCTCCAGACCTGTCAAATTTCTTGGAATGCGCATTTGGTTTGCATTTTCAGTCCATAAAATTGTATGCATGTAATAATCCACAATAAATCGACTTTGCATGCACAGTCCTTATCCAACCGAGGCCTTGACCCATTCATTTACGCAGATGATGTTACAATATACATCCCCTTCAGACATGATCTGACAGAAATAACCAACAAAGTCAACGATAGTCTGAACATCATGGACTACTGGGCAAACTCATTCCAACTGAAACTGAACACTGAAAAAACACATTGCCTCATCCTCTCCTTTCCATATAACAAATACAAACCCACAACCATAAATAATCCAGGACATACCCTCCCTACCTCGGACAGTTTGAAAATACTCGGTGTCACACTCAATTGCAACCTTACCCTCGAGAGCCAAGTAAACTCTGTAACAAAGAAAATGTTCTATTCAATGTGGAAGCTCAAACGATTAAAACCTTTCTTCCCATGAGCAACTTTTCGATACCTAATACAATCAATAGTCCTAAGCCATGCTGCAAAGAACAACTCATAAAAAAAAAAACTACAGACCGCCCAAAATACAGCAGCCAGGCTGAGATTCAGCAAAACATGATTCGAAAGTGCCAAACTCCTCCGAGAAAAGTTGCATTGGCTCCCAATCAAAGAACAGATCATCTTCAAAATCTGCACTCTAGTTCACAAAATCATGTACGGCGTAGTCTCAAGATACATGACAGACCTTATAGACTTACCAATAAGAAAGAAACCTAAACCTACACTACCCAAATTGCAAAGGACTTAAATACAAAACAACTTACTCAGCCGGCTTCTCCTACATAAGCGCACAACTATGGAATGGGCTCCCAAAAGCTGTGAAAACAATCCACGACCACTTGAACTGCAGGAAATCACTAAAAACCAACCTCTTCAAATGACTCCATGTAACCCTCTTCACCTACCAACACAGCATGACCATGATCGAACAGGACATCACACAATCTTCATCCATTCTGACCCTCCACTTATACCTCATACGATCACTATAAGTGGTATCATAGTAGATGACGGCAGAAAAAAGACCTGCACGGTCCATCCAGTCTGCCCAACAAGACAACTCATGTGGGCTACTTTTTGTGTACACCCTACTTTGATTTGTACCTGTGCTCTTCAGGGCACAGACCGTATAAGTCTGCCCAGCACTATCCCCGCCTCCCAACCACCAGCCCCGCCTCCCAACCACCGGCTCTGGCACAGACCGTTATAAGTCTGCCCAGCACTATCCCCGCCTCCCAACTTTGTATTTGTTATCCACCGACTGGGCAAACGCCTTTGACGGTACTATGTAAGCCACATTGAGCCTGCAAATAGGTGAGAAAATGTGGGGGTACAAATGCAACAAATAAATAAATAAAATCTCCAAATGTATGAATCAAAAGTTTATATTTATTTATTCCATTATTTAGCCTGTCCTCCTGACAGTGCCCAGAATGGGTTACAGAATTGCATTTATAAGAGTAAGATAACAAAACAGTACAACATATAACAAAATAAGATAAAATTAAATGGTTCCAGCCATTTCAGCTCATCAATTTACTAGATTAAAACAAATAAGTTGTAATAGTTTTAAGAAATCCCAAAAGATCATTAATAGATCTCACAGAGATCCTTGTTCCACAACCAGGTTATAAAATAAGCTTGAGAGTGAACATACTAACTGAAAGAAATTAGCAGGAGGCAAAAGAAAAGACCTCTCATTCTGAAAACATAATGATTACTTAGGAGTATAAACCGGCAGCTTATCGGAAATATATCTTGGTGCCATGCCAGGAAACTCTTTGAACGCCAACACCAGTGCTTATATTTATTTATTTGCTGCATTTGTATCCCACATTTTCCCACCTATTTGCAGGCTCAATGTGGCTTACATTATGTTGCAATGGCAATCACATAAACGGAATAAGAAGTTCAGATTATATTACAAATAAGGTGCATATGAAAATTAGGTAAAACTAGAAGTAGATACCGTATTTTTCAGACTATAAGACACACTTTTTTCCCCCAAATTTGGGAGGAAAATGGGGGGTGCGTCTTATAGTCCGAAGGTAGATTTGGCTGGCTGGCTGGCCGAGTTCCGGATCGCCGTCAGGGTTACCTCCTCCCCCCCCCCACCCCGGCCCTGTCTCCACTTCTCCCTACTCACGCGATCTTCCCTGGTGGTCTAGTGACATCGGGGCAGGAAAGAGCCCCCTCTTTCCTGCCCAGCACGCTGCTCTCCATCCTCCTGTATGCAGCCTGACGGTCTCGGCGAGATTCAAAATGGCCGCCGAGACTTCAATTCTCGGCAGCCATTTTGAATCTCGTCGAGACCGTCAGGCAGCAATGCATACAGGAGGATGGAGAGCAACGCGCTGGGCAGGAAAGAGGGGGCTCTTTCCTGCCCCGATGTCACTAGACCACCAGGGAAGATCGCGTGAGTAGGGAGAAGTGGTGACAGGGCCGGGGGGAGGGCGGGATTCGGACAAGATGCACCGGAGCACCTAGGGTTTAGAGGAGGGAAAAAGGAAAAAACATTTTTTTCCTATTTCCCTCCTCTAAAACCTAGGTGCGTCTTATGGTCCGGTGCGTCTTATAGTCCGAAAAATACGGTAAATAGATAATTCATAACATAGATGAGAGCAGGACAAGAAATAATGTTCAATAATGAGAATCCGATTAAAGAAATCAAATTAGGAGAGTTCAATAAAGTTAGATCTGGTGTAGTTTAAGAGTTAATTCATTATGGAGGATCTTTTTTAATGAAAATGAAATGCTTTTTAACTGGAAGCCAATGCAAAGAAGAAAGAATAGGTAAGATATGATCGTGTAAACCTAGGGGTCCTTTTACTAAGGTGCGCTGAAAAATAGCTTGCGGTAGTGTAGGCACGGATTTTGGGCGCACGCCGGTCCATTTTTTAGCGGGCTTGTAAAAAAGGCCTTTTTTTTATTGCCGAAAACGGACACACGGCAAAATCAAAATTGCCGCACGTCCATTTTGGATCTGAGACCTTACTGCCAGCCATTGACCTATAGCAGTAAAGAATCCGGGCGGTAATGACCTACACGCATCATGTGCGCCCGAAAATAAAGAAAGATTTTTCAAATGCGGTATCGGATGCGTGGCAAAAATGAAATTACCGCAAGAGCCATGCGGGCGGTAACTCCATTTTGACACGCATTGGGCGCACATAGACGCTTAAGCGGCTTCGTAAAAGGGCCCCTTAAATTCTTCAAAACTTGAACAGCTGCATTTTGGACACACTGGAGTCTTTTAAAACTCTTAATCAGGTAACTCTACAAACAATGCATTGCAATAATCAATGTGTAAAATGACATAAGCATAAAGCAACAGAGCAAAATCAGACTCTACGGGGTCCTTTTACCAAGCTCCAGGAGAAAGCAGTAGCGTAGCCAGAGTTTAATTTTTAGATGGGCCTGGAAGTGGACAGGCCTTGCATTTCCTCTCCACCCGCTACCACCCCCCCCACCCGCCGCTGCCGCATTTCCTCTCCACCCGCTACCCCCCTGCCGCCGCCACCGCCACACCACATTTCCTCTCCACCCGCTACCTTCCCCCCCCCCCCCGCGACAGCCCCCTGCACACGGTCAGTTCTGGTCATTTTTACTGACCTGAAGCGCCGTTCTCCCTCCAGCACCAGCGATTCCCATAGCCAGCCCTCTGCCAGCGCGCGTCGTCAGAGCCTCTTCTCAGGCGCGTCCCACCTACTCTGCAACTTCCTGTTTTCCGCAAAGGTGAGACGCAGGAAGTCGCAGAGTAGACGGGACGTGCCTGAGAAGAGGCCCTGACGACATGTGCTGGCAGAAGGCTGGCTATGGGAATCGCCGGTGCTGGAGGGAGAACAGCGCTTCAGGGCAGTAAAAGTGAGCAGACCACGCGGATGGGGAGAGCGGGCAGAAGAGAGCGGGCAGGCCTTGAGCAAATTTGGCTGGGCACCCATGGCTACGCCCCTGGGAGAAAGGGCCCTGCGCTAGTGACAGGGCCGTTTTTCCCATGTGCTGGAGTTATTTTTCCCCGCAGCCGGTAAAAGCCAAAAAAAAAGAGATGGCCACGCGGTGAGATAACTCTTCCTACATGGCCATGCGGAAGGGAGCCCTTCCCGCCACCCATTGAGTTGGCGATAAGGGCTCCCGTGGTAACCCAACAGTAACTGGGCAGCGCATGGAGATGCCCGATTACCACTGGGTTACCACCGCGCAAGCCATTTCCGGGGGTTTTCATCTTCCCCCGGAAAAGGCACGCACTCTGTACGGGACTACTGCCAGTGGCCGCATTGGGCCGGCTGTAGTCCCAGAAGAGCGAGTAGTAAGCCTGCGCTGGGCTTACCGCCACTCTGTAAAGGGGCCCCTATATCAGCATTAGAAACTTTTTACATGTATTAACTGATAAAAGGAGCCAAAGTTCATAGATTGGCCACAAAAAACAAACATTTGAAAAGGAGGCACCTTTTTTTCTGTGCACACGCCAATACAAATATTGTTCTTTTGCCAAGAACACAACCCCTAAAATTCCCAACAGGATCTAGCCACCTTCGGGAAAAGAAAAACAACTTTTCTTTTAAACAACGACCAATGCCTACCAGGTACAAGAGCAAACTCAGAAACATTAACTGAAAGGTAAACATGGATTATCAACAATGGCAAGCCTCCAAATAGTATTAAATTCTCCCTTCCCTGCAGCATACGTGTCCGGAAACAGTTCTGGCTTGCGGCACAGGTTCTAGATAGCCTGCAGAAAACTGCGCTTGCCAATATTCTTACTTTCAAGCCAGCATCGAACCTGAAGACAGCGATGTCTCGAACTGCCCCCCCCCCTTCCCCCTCACTCACCAGCCACTCATGCGGCTGCCCTAAGCAGTGTGAAGACTGGCAGACAAGTTCAAAGAGGGTACTTGTTTAGATACAAGAAACCCATTTCACACACTGTCAGTGCTTACCTTGCAAGGATGGGGTAGGTGCGACTGCTTCCTTTTCTCCCATGTTTACTTCATGGAGAGGAACAAAAACTCTCCCCAGTGCAGCTCTTGACCTTCTGAAACCCTGCTGTAGTGTTGTAATACTATACCAACTCTTCTGTGCCGAGTAATTTGCATCCTGCTTCCTGACTTACCTGTTTTTCTATCAACTGACATCACATCCTTTGGACTCCTGAACAGGATAGAAACAGCACCTCTTTGTTCCAGTCAGATGAAAGTATCATTTTCTGTCTTTTTAACGGAAGAAAGAAGGGAATCTTGCGGATGACACTGTCTGCAGTTTTTGCAGAGTGAGATGTGGTTCAGAGCTGGCATCTTAGATTTCATTTCACAGGGGCACAAAGGGCAGCCTTTATCCATAATGTCCGCCAGTCAGGAACATCTGCAGATGTGACCTTCCACCTCCCATCGCTTTACTTTCACCAGAGTTAATTGGGGGGAAGGGGTGCATGGAAATACATTTTTCATTTGTATTTATATTTTTTGGTAATCATTTTGTTTTCCCCATTTCTGCATTTAGGGGCCCTTTTACAAAGCGGCGGTAAGCCCAATGCGGGCTTACCACGTGCCAATTTGGAGCTACTGCCGGCCGAATGCGGGCGCTGGCGGTAGTTCCAGCCCCAGCGTGTGTCATTTCCCTGCGCTAGGGACAATTGGGCCACCCCACACACACACACACACACTTAAGCTGTATTACATAAGCCATGCCTTAAAGTTTTAAAGCCATGCCTCCTCCAAAAACTATATAGCACTTGGGGTATCGCTCACCAGCAGGCAAAATACCAAAAAATGCTTTAACGCGTTATGCAGTAGCCTGTTCTCGTAGGCTAATCCCGTATTAAGGGCTTAGCACCCTTTTCTTTGATAATTTTGCTTAATGTATGCTATTTTTGTATTACTTGTGCATTGAAACATTTTGCACACATTAAAATAATATAAATTATATTCCATGTGTGTGTGTATGTGGTGTCATTTCAGATGGGGCACAAAACAATGTAACAATTATTACTACTACTATTTAGCATTTCTATAGGGCTACAAGGCGTACACAGCGCTGCACAAGCATAGAAGAAAGACAGCCCCTGCTCAAAGAGCTTACAATCTAATAGACAAAAAATAAAGCAAGCAAATCAATTAATGTGTAGAGGAAAGAGGAGAGGAGGGTAGGTGGAGGCGAGTGGTTACAAGTGGTTAAGAGTCAAAAGCAATGTTAAAGAGGTGGGCTTTCAATCTAGATTTAAAGATGGTCAAGGATGGGGCAAGACGTAGGGGCTCAGGAAGTCTATTCCAGGCGTAGGGTGCAGCGAGACAGAAGGAGCGAAGTCTGGAGTTGGCAGTAGTGGAGAAGGGAACAGATATTGATGCTTTTATGCCATTTTAAAATGACAACACATCCCTACAGTCAATAAGTCAGCAGAGTATATATTAACAATAGTAAATGACAGCAGATAAAGACCTGAACGGTCCATCCAGTCTGCCCAACAAGATAAACTCATTTTACATGGTATGTGATACTTTATATGTATATCCCAGTTTGATTTGTCCCTGCCTTTCTCAGGGCACAGACCGTAGAAGTCTGCCCAGCACTGTTCTTGTACTAAAAGTTCTGAAGATTCTGGAATCCTAAAGAGTTACAACATTCCGGAATCCCAATTAGTAGCAACATTCCATGTAGAACCCCAAAGAGTAACATAGTAAATGACGGCAGATAAAGACCTGAACAGTCCATCCAGTCTGCCCAACAAGATAAACTCATTTTACATGGTATGTGATACTTTATATGTATATCCCAGTTTGATTTGTCCCTGCCTTTCTCAGGGCACAGACCGTAGAAGTCTGCCCAGCACTGTTCTTGTACTAAAAGTTCTGAAGATTCTGGAATCCTAAAGAGTTACAACATTCCGGAATCCCAATTAGTAGCAACATTCCATGTAGAACCCCAAAGAGTAACATAGTAAATGACGGCAGATAAAGACCTGTACGGTCCATCCAGTCAGCCCAACAAGATAAACTCATTTTACATGGTATGTGATACTTTATATGTATACCCGAGTTTGATTTGTCCTTGCCTTTCTCAGGGCACAGACCGTAGAAGTCTACCCAGCACTCTTGTACTAAGTTCTGAAGCTAACATCGAAGCCCCTTAAAATTCTTAGAATTCTTAAAATCCTTAGAATTCCCATTAAAGTACTTAAAAAGTAGGAGTGTCCCCTGAGTCCAGTATAAATAATATTGGACTCAGGGGACACTCTAATTACACAGTTTCTAGGAGGGCCTTTGGAATTTTCTGCAGGCACCATACTGCATGTTTTTAATGTCTCTGCCCTTACATAGTAACATAGTAGATGACGGCAGAAAAAGACCTGCACGGTCCATCCAGTCTGCCCAACAAGATAACTCATATTTGCTGCTTTTTGTGTATACCCTACTTTGATTTGTACCTGTGCTCTTCAGGGCACAGACCGTATAAGTCTGCCCAGCACTATCCCCGCCTCCCAACCACTTGAGACCAATTTGCTTTTTCTGCCACAGTAACCTAGCTAGGCTCTGAGATTTTCCCAAGGCTACTTCTGGAGAGGTTGTTTGGTAGCTTGAGGGGGGGAACCATGAAGAAAGGGGGGGGGGAGGAAAGAGTGATTAACTCGGGGGAATGGGAGTGATAAAAGAAATAAAAGAGAGACAGTGATAGGAGCTCACATACTCAGGGCTGGTGCAATGTGGTAAGAACAGTAAGCGTGGCAGCGAGCACCGGCCTTCTGAGGGCGCTAAAACAAAACCTAAAAAAACAGAGCGCTATAATAAATCCCGAATTGTTCTCAGAAGATGCAGGTCTAGGGCAGAGAGTGGGCATGACAGCGTGAATCAGCACAGCCGCATTACCACATGGTAACTGATCAGTGCGGGATTAGCACGCGAGGCCTTCCTACCTACAAAATGGGTGGTGGTAAGGGCTCATGGGCTAAGTTTTGTTAATGACCATGTGCTAATGGCAACGTTAACGCATGGCCATTAATTGGGAAAATGGAAAATCGGCCATTTTCCTGCTGTGGTAAAAATGGCCTTAGGGCATGGAAAAAACCCACGTAAGGGCGTGCTAAGGCTATGATTTACTGCAGTTTAGTAAAAGGACCCCCTCAGACGTTACATCGATAGGTTTCTCCTTTTTATGACAACTTTTCCTGATTTTGATTGTTAGTGCAAAAGCTTTAGAATTCAATTCAGTTTGACAGGTTTTCACAAAAAAAGATAAACCATATCAATTTTTTTTTTCAACACAGGCTTCTTTAATTTCAACTAGTAATCTTACTAATAAAAAGCATAATTTGCATTTATACAGAGCCTTGCATCTGAGCAGGATCCCAATGCACTTTACAATTATGACACTTCATACACTGTTTTCTCAAATGGCTCCAAGAGGCAAGGGTCAAGCTGAGATAATTCTCATTTAAAATGTATATCCCACTGTAGTCATGGTTGTGTGTGCTTTTTTTTTCTTCTAGGAAAGCAGAACATTTCCCTGTATAAAACTAGAAGAAACAGGATAAGCAGCCTATGTCAGATAATCAGCAACCCTACAATATTCCTATGTCTTATTTGGGGGACAAACAGTTTATTTTCTGGTCTTTTTGGCTACTTGGGAAAGAACTTCCTTTCACAACTATCCCAAGTTATTCACCATTGTATCCCCTTCCTTAGCCATCAGGGTGTAGGGTAGCTGGAAACTTGCAATATGGCCGCCTAGTACCTCTACTAAAGTTGATGGTGTTTGACATCGGTGGTTGCTAGGTCACTGCATGACTCTTAGACTTTCAAGCTATTCCAGAACGAGGGAGGATCTAATATTCCAGTTACTGCTCTCATTGAGTAGGAAATTCCTCCAAGTATTAAAACCTGTCTTGCATGTGAAATAACAGTCTTTGATTCTTTGCTTCCTCAACTCTGACCTTAACTACAACGGAGAGCCCTCCAAACCAAAAGCCTTAACCAAATGGATCCCAGAAATTCTACAGACTATACTGTTCTACCATAACTGGCATATCGAGGTCAAGGAGTAATCCAGGAGTATACACACCTGGCAGAAGCCACTTAAGCATCTGTGCTATTGAATGCCTGAGGGAATGGGGAATTCTCTTCATTCCTCCCAAGGTACTGAGGAGATACAAGTGACTAAGCTACATGTGTAGTCTCTAGTAAAATGACCTGGACTATTTCCATCTACTGGTGGTCCAGGAATATCTATTGGGCTGAAGGAAGTGTTATCATCTAAACCTACTACGAGATCCCGATCAGCTGAATCTGACTTGAAAGAAACGGCATCTGAGTCTCAGAGCTTCTCAGCTAGCATCAGAACTGTAAGTGAATAATATAGGAGACTGTAAAGATCTCCTGTTACCCATAGTAGCAAGATTAAAGGAAAAAGAGTTGGACTTTCTCCAGGCGGTCCTTTTATGCTTGACTCACTGACTCAAGCACAAGAGGACCGCCTTGGATTCAAATACATGTGCAAAGGAGCAAGCTTCGCTACTGCACATTGAATCAGTTAGATACTACAACTCTTATGACCCCTGAAGCATGCGCTGTATGCCAAAACAAGGCCTGTGTTGGGTCATTTTTTGGAAGATTGATGTTCAAGTTATACGATTAAAGTGGTGTGCAGTTGGGGGCGGTGGGTTTTGGGTCTCCGTTAAGTCTGCATTATTCAGATAGGATGGGCTAATGTGAACTCACTAGCTGAATAGTACTTCCATGTCCATTCTCTACCCTTCTGAAGCCGACACTACTCTTGCTGAATAAGCTAAGTCCTATGTTACCACATAAGCTTAAAAGATAAGAGCAAAAAAAAAACCCGCTATAAAATATTCTGATTTATGTAAACTTAAGCGCACCAGTGACGAGCTGGGGTCATTTAAGCAATAATAGAACAAACCGGTTTGCTTAATCCCCCAAACTGAGGTCCTCCCAAAATATCAAAAAATTAAATAAACATAAAAACAAAAAAATAGGTACCTAAAGCAGGTAGATTTTCTCACATTATACGGTGCATTCTCTATCCCTGACATGCCCCTCCCCCATAGCACATAAGGATGACAAAACTAACCTGAACACTTTAGTGCATGCCACATTAGACCATTTTAGCTATGATAAGCATGCATTAGTACCGAATACAGATAATTAGTAAAAGGATCTCTAATTTTTTTGCATTCTGGTGCGGTACTGCAAAATCTAATACTCTTTAGTAAAAAAAAGCCCTCAGCTTTCTAAGAGCTCTATTTACTACTCCTACTACTACTATTTAGCATTTCTATAGTGCTACAAGGCGTACGCAGCGCTGCACAAACATAGAAGAAAGACAGTCCCTGCTCAAAGAGCTTACAATCTAATAGACAAAAAATAAAGTAAGCAAATCAAATCAATTAATGTGTACAGGAAGGAGGAGAGGAGGGTAGGTGGAGGCGAGTGGTTACGAGTCAAAAGCAATGTTAAAGAGGTGGGCTTTCAGTCTAGATTTAAAGATGGCCAAGGATGGGGCAAGACGTAGGGGCTCAGGAAGTTTATTCCAGGCGTAGGGTGCAGCGAGACAGAAGGCGCGAAGTCTGGAGTTGGCAGTAGTGGAGAAGGGAACAGATAAGAAGGATTTATTCATGGAGCGGAGTGCACGGGAAGGGGTGTAGGGAAGGACGAGTGTGGAGAGATACTGGGGAGCAGCAGAGTGAGTACATTTATAGGTTAGTAGAAGAAGTTTGAACAGGATGCGAAAACGGATAGGGAGCCAGTGAAGGGTCTTGAGGAGAGGGGTAGTATGAGTAAAGCGACCCTGGCGGAAGATGAGACGGGCAGGCTCTCTGTAGGTGTGGGTGTGCTAATGCCAGAAACACTGTAGGTGTGCTAATGCTAGAAACAACCATAAGAATATATGGGTGTCTGTAGCCTTAGTGCACGCTAAATTTTAACGCACGCTAAAAGGCTAGCTTATTAAACAGGGCCCTAAATTTTTTTAATCATTTATTGTTGATTTATTCATGCTCCAGTGCTTATACTGTATTATAAATCATTTTTTTCTGTGTGAAGAATACTGTACACATTAGCTTTTATATAAAATGAAAGCTTCCTAAACCATTGAGCAGTTTTATTAATGTAACATGCTTAAACTAATGTTTTTTTAATATTTTGTTTTCTTTCTGCATGATTGCCCTCATACTCCAGCTGTTAAAAAAAAATACTGTCTTATATGGATAACAAAGCAGGGAAAGAACAGACAGCTAAACTTTAATAGTCTTTAAAAAAAATGCTAAAATGATCTGAGATACCAAATACACTAAAGAAAATATGAGAGTTCAACAAATGCATTTCCTCTTTTTAAGCAAACATGCCTTGTATGAAAGGAAAACAATGTTTTCAAACTTGTACAGGAACGCTTTCAAATGTCTGTGCTAGGGAAAATATTGTTTCCATTCTTGCTTTCAGGTAGGAAAACTGCATAAAATATAATGGGGACAGTTTTTTTTAATCCTTACGTTGCCTGCACCCATAGGTTTCAGTTTTAAGTTTTACCCTATAACAGTGGTTCCCAAACCTTTTCAGTTCATGGCGCCCTTCGTGTGCAAGCAGTTTTTCGCGGCACCTTCTCCCTGGCCACACCGGTCTCCGTGCCCCCCCCCCCACACCGGTCTACATGCCACCCCCCCCCCCCCCCCCCCGTTACCCCGCTACACCGATCTGTTTTTTTTTTCTCTGCACAAATATAACAGCGCTAGGGTGTCCCTATAACCAGGCTCTCCAAATGACACAGTCAGGGACGTAATCGAAAGAGAAGGGAGCCTAATCTTTCGACACAAATCGGGAGATGGGCGTCCTTCTCTCAGGGTCGCCCAAATCGGCATAATCAAAATCCGATTTTGGGCGTCCTCAACTGCTTTCCATCGTGGCGACGACCAAAGTTCACGGGAGCGGGTCGGCAGTGTAGTGACGGTGGGACAGGGGCGTGGTTAAGAGATGGGTGTCCTCGGCCGATAATGGAAAAAAGGGCATCCTTGATGAGCATTTGGCCGACTTTACTTGGTCCCTTTTTTTTTCACGACCAAGCCTCAAAAAGGTATCCAAACTGACCAGATGACCACTGGAGGGAATTGGGGATGACCTCCCCTTACTCCCACAGTGGTCACCAACCCCCTCCCACCCTAAAAATTAAAAAACATTTTTTCCAGCCTCTATGCCAGCTTCAAATGTCATACCCAGCTCCATCACAGCAGTATGCAGGTCCCTGGAGCAGTTTTTAGTGGGTGCAGTGCAGGCAGGCGGACCCAGACCCATCCACCCCACCTGTTGCACCTGTGCTGGTAAATGTAAGCCCTCCAAAATCCACCCTAAACCCACTGTACCCACATGTAGGTGCCCCCCTTCATCCCTAAGGGCTATGGTAGTGGTGTACAGTTGTGGGGAGTGGGTTTTGGGGGGCTCAGCACACAAGGTAAGGGAGCTATGCACCTTGGAGCAATTTGTTAAGTCCACTGCAGTGCCCCATAGGGTGCCCGGTTGGTGTCCTGGCACCAGTGGCGTAGCTAGACAGCCAATTTTGGGTGGGCATCAGCCCAAAGTGGGTGGGCACAAAATTTTCTTTCTGTCCTGCCCCTTCCTCCCCCTATTCTCCACCTCTCCCCCAGCACCTCCCAACTCAAAATAAAAACAGAAACACTTTAGCTCATGAGGAAAGTGACATCCGCTATGCACATTTCAGTTAAGATTCAAAATAAAATAAAATGCCTTTTCTACCTTTGTTGTCTGGTCATTTTCTTTTTCCATCATGTTGATCCAGGTTCTCTTTTGAACTTTCCAATCTTTCTGCTATTTCTCCTTCAAGCAGCTTCTGTCCATTTGTCTTTTTCTCCTCTCTTGTTCCATTCCCTCACTTGCCTCTGACATATTGACCTTTCCATTTTAGCTCTTTCCTCTTTTTTTTCTTTTCTTTTCTCTGTCCACCCAAATTTTATCCTAACCCCTTTTCCTTTGTTTTACTTTTCAGATATCTATCAGATTTCCATTTCCTTTCCACACACTAGTTCTCCTATTCCGCATCTCTCTACTTCCCCAGCCATCCATTCCCTTCCATCTTCAATCTATTCCCCATTACCATATTTCTTTCCCCTGTAATCACCATCTTCCTCACGTTTATTTCCTTGCCACCCCCTTGGCTTCTCCCACATGGTTCCACCTTTCCCAGTGTCTCTCTCCCTCCACCCTTCTAGCCCAGCATCTGCTCCCTCTCTTCTCCCCACCTTCACCCCCTCCCAGCATCTTCCTGTCACTTCTCTCTTTTGTCTTGCCCCCCTCTCCTGTGATCCAGTGTGGCCAGGATTTCCCCCACTCCTTCCCTGATGCCCTCACACACATCCAGAACCTGTCCCTTCCCTTCAGCCCACTCCACTTTGTCTTCCTCACCTCCCCCCCCCCCAAAACGTCCAGAACCTCTCCCTTCCCCCACACACGCCCAGAACCTGTCCCTTCCCTTCAGCCCGCTCCCCTTTGTCTTCCTCACCTCCCCCCACACGTCCAGAACCTCTCCCTTCCCCCACACACATCCAGAACCTGTCCCTTCCCTTCATCCCACTCCCCTTTGTCTTCCTCACCCCCCCCCCCCCACACGTCCAGAACCTCTCCTTGCCCCCACACACGTCCAGAACCTGTCCCTTCCCTTCAGCCCCCTCCCCTTGCAGAGCGAGCAGACCACTGTCTTCCTCACCCTTTCCCACTCCCGCCGCAGCGCTTGTATTCGACGCTATCGGCGCTGCCTCCTCCACCTCACAGTCGCCGTCTCTCCCCCCCCCCCCCCCCCCCGTGGCAGCGCTTACAATTTGCTACCGGCGCTGCCTGACATCACAGACGCGGAGCTGACGACCTGCTCCAGACCAGGATCTTCCCTCTGCCGCGTGCGTTCTTCTGCCCTGCGTAAACAGGAAGTTGAATCAGCGCGGCAGAGGGAAGGCCCTGCCCCCGGAGCAGGACGTTGCTCCGCGTCTGTCAGCTGGCAGGCAGTGCCGGTAGCAAATCGCAAGCTGCCACGGGAGTGGGAGACGGACTCGGAGACTGTGATGTGGAGGAGGCAGCGCCGATAGCGTAGAAGACAAGCGCTATGGTGGGGTGGGAGAGGGTGAGAAGACACGGTGACATCTGGGTGGGCCTGATCAAAAACTGGGCGGGCCTGGGCCCATCCAGGCCCACCCGTAGCTACGCCCCTGCCTGGCACGTGAGGGGGACCAGTGCAGTACGAATGCTGGCTCCTCCCACGACCAAATGCCTTGGGGATTTAGTCATTTTTGAGATGGGCGTCCTCGGTTTCCATTATAGGCGAAAACCGAGGTAGGCCATCTCTAAGGTCGACCATCTCAACATTTAGGTCGACCATCTTTAAGGTCGACCTAAATGTTGAGATTTGGGTGTCCCCGACCGTATTATGGAAATGAAAGATGGACACCCATCTTGTTTCGATAATATGGGATGCCCCACCCATTCGCAGGGACGTCCTCAGAGATTGGCGTCCTTAGAGATGGTCGTCCCCATTCGATTATGCCCCTCCACGATTACTATTTATAACAAAATTACTACTCTGCCTATGAAAAGTTATTCCATTATTATTCTTCCTCTGTGTATATCCGTATGCTGCATAAACCAGCATGTTTGAAAATAGGTGAGATTAAATAAAAAATGCTACCAACAATAAAGGATGACAATGTGCATGCCAATGCCGCTGCTGCTGCCGCAGTAATGCCACCCCCCAAGAAGACCTACCTTGATCCTTAGTGGTCGTTGCGGGGGCAGGAAAGAATCACTCTGATTCTTTCCTGCCCTCTGCCGCTCCTCTGTCTCCCTTTCCTCTTCTGTGCTGCACTGCTCGCTGCCGGCCGGGTTTTCAAAATGGCTGCCGAGGACTGCCGCCGAAGTCTCGGTAACCAGTTTCAAAACCCGGCAGCAGCAGTAAAGCACAGAAGAGAAAAGGGAGACAGAGGAGCAGCAGAGGGCAGGAAAGAATCAGAGTAGGATTCTTTCCTGCCACCACAGTGACCAATACACTGCTCCGCCGCTGGCCTTGTCCTCCCCTCCCTCGGTACTCAACTGTCCGTCGCGGCACCCCTGCGAGTTCGCCATAATCTAATCATGAGATAAGAAGGCAAAGTAGGCTCATCAAGATAAGCCTTACTAGATCATATTTGTCTCAGAACATAGAAGCCTTTTTTAAATTACAAATATCTGATCAGTAAAGCTAAGCTTAAGGTCAATCACTTTCCCATCACTATACTAGATTCTGCAAAATCCTCAAATCATTCCTATTCAAAGAACAACCATATGTCAAACAAATAATTATTACCTGAATTGGTTATTACTCTATTTACCATTAACTTTCTCTTTGCTTAAATGTACAATTTCTCATTTATAATAGATTCTCTAAACGTCCATAGCTATCCCAGTACGTTTATGATACTGTATTGTAAAAATTGGATTCTTACAACAAATTACGTTCTTATGCATTACTCTTTGTTATGTATCCTATACTGTTTATTGTAAGCCACATTGAACTCAAACTTGTTTGGGATAATGTAGCATATAAATGTCACAAATAAAATAATAAAAAATAAATCCCCAGATATTTAAAACTAGTCACTCCAAATAAAGTAGGGAATCAATGTAGGACGTTCATTACAACCAGAAATCCAACATGGTAGCGGTCAGGGAGTCCAGGGGGGGGGGGGGAGGGGGGACATCACAGCTCATTGGGCTACCTTGGAATTTTTTCAGGTCTCAGTAGCTTAGCCACCTATCCCCCCTTCAATCTGTCCAAAATTCCGTCGCACGTCTTATCTACCGCGTGAACCGTTACTCTCATATCACCCCTCTCCTCAAGTCGCTTCACTGGCTCCCAATCCACTACCGTATACAGATCAAGCTTCTCCTATTGACCTTCAAGTGCACTCAATCTGCTGCCCCCCATTACCTCTCTACCCTCCTCTCCCCGTATGTTCCCACCCGTAACCTCCGCTCTCAGGACAAATCACTCCTATCTGTACCCTTCTCCACCACCGCTAACTCCAGACTCCGCCCCTTCTGCCTCGCAGCACCTTATGCCTGGAACAGACTTCCTGAGCCCTTACGCCATGCACCCTCCCTGCCCATTTTCAAGTCCTTACTCAAAGCCCATCTCTTCTCCCTTGCTTTTGGCGCCTAACCACCTTCCCCATTCCTGTTACCTACACTGACTACGTAGTCTGTTACCGTTAGATTGTAAGCTCTCTTGAGCAGGGACTGTCCCTCCCCGTTTAAACTTGTACAGCGCTGCGTAACCCTGGCAGCGCTATAGAAATGCTAAGTAGTAGTAGTAGTAGTAGATGGTGGGGGTAAGGATATGCAACCTTTTTTTTTTGTCTCCCTTTCTATCAGCGCATGACCCAGTCCCCCCTCATGCTGTGACAGGAAGGGAGATATTATTCTACCAATATAGCAAAACCAATACAGATTACCAAGCCAGTGTGCACTAGTTTTTTTTTTGTCTGCACACACTTTTTAATGTCACAGTTTCTGCATAAATCCCTTTAATCGTCCATAAATATATTTAAATTAGTGGGGGCCTTACTATATAGCTGTTTATTTCCCAACACTATTTACTTCTCAAAGGGAGCAACGCGTGTTTGTCCTCTGAACCTCAAAGGTGACTTTTTTTCACACAGACACCTTAGTCCGTGGCTTGCCTGCCTCCTCCTTAATGTGCTATAATTAATTTAAACTTCAATAAATAGCCACTTTTTTGAAAATGCAAAATCCACACTTATCTTAAGTGGAATCAACGGGACCCTCTGCCAACATATGCCATGCTTCACCATTGGCTGCGTCAGGGAGTGGCCCTATAAAATAAAATTAATAAGACTTAGAAACACTTCAAAACAACCTATTGTACCCATAATAGTGAAGCCCATGTAATGTTAATGTGCTTTCTTCGCCTTCATATCCCATATTCAAAATGGCGATCCAAACACAGAGTCTATTTAGATAATATCACATCACTTCCAGGAGTCAATCAGCACCATAGTCTCACATTAAAGAGCTCCAATCCAATTCAAAATTGAGTTCCTTAGGATAAATTGTGTCCAAATAAAACATCCAATGCTGTTCCTTGTAATTCGAAAGATCATCAACCGACATCCCCACTCTGCCCAGTGCAACAGTGTCAATGATGCTCTAATATCCTCCCCACATATGACCTTTCTCATCCCAATGGGCTACAGTTATCTGCATATCATTAGTTTACTGCATCAGGAATAAAATGATTTTTAATGCATGCATTAGAATGCTCTAAACTGAGGATTAGGCTCCCTTTTTACCAAGCTGCGGTAAAAGGGTGTCTGCAGTGGCATCGATGCTTAGATTTTGGCACGGAACTCTAGGCATGCTATATAGAATCTGACAACATATCCATTGGGCAACGAAAACCACCCCAAAGGGGTGGGGGTACACTGGTTCCTACATAAAAGGTTGCAGAAGCAAGAAGTAGGAAAGGTTGGC
Source organism: Microcaecilia unicolor (assembly GCF_901765095.1). NCBI lineage: Eukaryota > Metazoa > Chordata > Amphibia > Gymnophiona > Siphonopidae > Microcaecilia > Microcaecilia unicolor. The sequence goes on along the minus strand of NC_044040.1, from coordinate 200,375,696 downwards.
TCTTCTAAAAACCGGAGGAGACGTCTATAAAGAAACAATTCTTTATTGCAAGCAAAGTGACAACGACAACACAGCTGTGTTTCGGCGCTAGCTCGTGCCTTCTTCAGGAGTCTTATGGTGTATAGCTGATTGTGTAAAGTCGATAGTTTGTTACAAAAACACTTTCATATAAGGTATAAACTTCCACTGTCAGAACAGAGAAGAGCACTGTGGTGTAGCAATAGCCTCAATGAAGCTGTGTTGAGTCGTTGTCACTTCGCTTGCAATAAAGAATTGTTTCTTTATAGATGTCTCCTCCAGTTTTTTGAAGAGCCTACCTTTTTTACTTATTGCTTCTGCAACATATCCATTGGGGCAATAATAGGTGATTTAGTTGGTTTTCATATTTTCCATTTTTTCAGTTTATAAAAAAAACCTGTCCTTAATCACAGTGCTGTTACTTAATTCTCAATATCCCCAATCCTGGTAGTATGTCGATTCAACTTCTAAGCCTTCTGGATGGCCTCCCAAAGTGAGTCTAATGTTACTACAGTTGGCCTGCTAACACCTAATAGCTTAGATTGGAGGTCTTGAACTGTACTCCTTCCTACCATAGCCAACAAATTCAGCAGCTCCAAATATCTCCCACTTCCTAAGTTTGTCCCCACAGAAGAAGAAGCTGCAGGAAGCCCCTCAAGCAATTCAGACAGCACTTGGAAATCTTCAGGAGTGCCACCTAAACACTCAAACCCATGATCTTCATTTGTAGGTTGAGGAGGGTTCAGCCACTCTATGGGGCTCAATGATGCCCCTTCCATGTTGCTGCCTAACATCACTGGCATAATTGAAGTTGAAGGCACTGCCACCACTGGAGCAGATCTGTAGGTGTCCAGAGTCTCCTGTAGCATCTCAGGGCTCCCACCAGGCTGTGAGGGGTAAATCTTGGATTTGTCCATCTCACTACGGGAAAGGTAGCACAAATATGCAAAAGACCTCTGGAGCCCTTCAGAGCTGTATTTCAAACTTTTCTTCAAGATACCATCTTGGTCCCCCATTTCTTTATGTTTTTGTTTGGTGTCAAAGTACCTAAGAACATAAGAGCTGCCATTCTGGGTCACACCAAAAGCCCATCTAGTCCAGTATCCTGTTTCTAACAATGTCACAAATGTCCAGTAGAATCCCAAAAGTAGCAGGCATCTATGCTGCTTACCCCACATTCCATGCTAATTAACTAGGGAGGCTAATACAAGTTACATATTTAGATAAATGAATAAAGTTTGGAAGTGGGAGCCTCATCGGGGAAGAGAATGATAATGGTATGTATAGGCATATGTCAGTATCTCCTTGTTCTGAATGTCTTTTATTGGGGCCCTGAGAATAACTTTTTCAGAACTTGAAAATGCACTGAAGATTTGCTGAATATCCCTCTTTATAACTAGATGTTCAGAAAGACCAGCTAAGAAGGAGTAGCTTAGCTGTTAGACCAATGGGCTAAAAAAAAAACAGGGAAACCCCACTGACGTGCTTTTTGATTTTGGGTAATCCACCTTATCTCCCATTATACCAGGTGCCCACTTAGACTGTAAACTTCTTGAGTGAGATATCTTCTTATACCTGAAATACTAACTATACTATAAGCCGCCTTGAGTATTGTTTGAAAACGTGGATTTACAATTCAAATTATTTGCCTATGTATCACTTTCTGAAGACCAAATCTATGTGGAGGGAGGGGAGAATCAACCCCACATTAAATACATTCATTACACTCAATTTGGTTCTGTCTTTTTGATGTGAGAGTATTAAAGAAAGTGGTCGCCACTTAAAACTCAACTTCTACCACTTCTGTGGGATCCTGACTTTCCCAAATATGGTTGCTTATCAAACTCCGAGTCTAAAGAAAGTTCTTGGTAGAGCCTAACTTCATCCCTTGGACTGCAGCATTAGGAAACTGTCTTCTTAGGTTTCTGTATTTCTGATTGAAAAAAAATCATATACCCCCCCCCCCCCCCCACACACACACACACACACACACAATGAAATGCTAACACTTGTTGTCAGACAGCTGCTGCTATTTATCTAGAGAGAAACAGACAAATCATCAAAAGCACATTCATGTCATTGGAACACACTGTAGAAAACATTTACAATTCCCCAAGCATGAAAATCTATACATTTAAATAAGACAAGAAAAGGGATCATACAGTTTCACAGATTTGCCAACAAATAAATCATGGTCTGGCAACCAACTGGACCATAAGTTGTTTTCTCTTTCTCTCTCCTCACCCCATCTCAACAATATCTTATCTACTGTAGACACACTGTTTCCTCCAGTGCCTAAACATTTTGGACAGATCTCCTTTCTGGAGCCCAACTTCATGGTCCTTGATCTTGAGAACAAAGCATCTGTGGTCATGAGTGCCATTAGTCTTAGCATCATTATCAGGCACACATCCTCTTCTGCACACATATTTCATAATATTTCACATAAAAGGAGCAATCTATAAGTGGGGGCCTCTTTCTAGATGCCTTGATGGCACACAGTGAGAGCCTACTCTATAATGGCATCTGGACATCATGCCACTGATGCGGTAAGTGTATACTCATCCACAAAAGTCCAGGTACTAGACCACAGGACTGCCACTAGAGCTCATGGCAGCCATTTTAAGGAGCCAGCTGCCATGATCAGGAGCAAGTGAGCATTGCTTCTGCCCCTCACACCCCAGTGGACCACCAGAACAAGTCCAGGGAGGCTTATGGAGGTGGGCTCAGTTGGCCCTTCTAACCCTCAAGGGGGAGGTTGGAAGGGAGCAAGGGGATCAGAAGGGGGAGTTTCATAAGGATGCTAGGCTGCATAGAGAGCAGTATAACCAGTAGGAGGTGTTGATGCCCCTCTACAAATCATTGGTGAGGCCCCACTAGGAATATTATAATCAGTCTTAGAGGCTGTATCTTACTAAGAATGTAAAAAGACGAAGCGGTTCAGAGAAAAGCGAAGAAAATGGTATGGAATTTGCATTGCAGGACGTATGAACATGTATACCCTGGAGGAAAGGAGAAACCGGGGTGATATGATGCCAATGTTCAAATATTTGAAAGGTATTAATCCGCAAACAAACCTTTTCCAGAGATGGGAAAGCGCTAGAACGAGAGGACATGGTTGAAAGGGGGCCAACTCAGAAATAACGTCAGGAAGTATTTTTTCACGGAGAGAGTGGTAGATACCTGGAATGCCCTCCCAAAGGAGGTGGTGGAGATGAAAACGATAATGGAATTCAAAAAAGCATGGGATAAACATAAAGGAATCCTGTTTAGAAAGAATGGATCCAAAGAAGCTTAGCGGAGATCAGGAAGCAAAACCAGTAATTGGGAAGCAAAGCCAGTACTGGGCAAACTCCTACAGTATCAGAAGGGGGGTGTTTCTTTGAAGGGAGTTTGGAGGGAGGGGGATTGGAAGGGGTACTGCTTCCATTGGTGTTGGGAGGGAGGGGGAGGGGATCAGAAGTGGGGGCTTTGATTCTCTGCTTCTGGGTGAAAGGAGGGAGGTACGGAGGGGAATGGCAACACATTGGCCAAGACCAGGAAGATATTCAGACCAGTGCCTGGTTAATTTCCTGTATAAAGTTAGAACAACCTTATTTTCTGTCCTAACTTCATGAAGTTGCTCAGCCAGTTAGTGGACTGAAAATATCTGCTAACCAGCTAAGCTTCTACTGCACCCTAACTCCACCCCCCGGACTGTCCACAAACTAGCTGGTTTCAGATGGGATATTCAGCAGCATGGTCTGATTTTGCGTCACTGAATATCCCCAGATAGTCCTGCACAAGCGATTTAAATGTTGCTGTTTTTTTTTTTTTTTAAACGACATGCAACGATACGGGGAATGTCCTTAACATTTCCCACATCATTTCAAATGTGCAGACCCTGCAGGGTTACTGCAATGTTATTGCCAAGTACTTTGGGCTTGGGCCTATCCTGCCTCTGCAAATGCCGTTTGAAAACCTGCCCCAAGGAGATTTATTTGGAATGTTGGACTGGAGAGACCCTGGGCTTCAATAAACTCAGCAAATAGCTTTCTGCACCTTAGTTTAACACTTGGTTTATTTCAGTTTCGCAGGTTAGTGACTCCCACAATCAAGTTCTGAATTTGGGTAAATCTGGACCCGAGTGACTATTTAGACATTCTTCTATCTGTTTTATCTTGAGGCTTCCGTAGCCTTGATTTTCAATAACACTAACCTTGCTGAACCTGTAGCCCCCATCAAAAGTGTGAAAGTCGAGGGATAAGGAGCTGAAAGCAGGCAGCTTTTCCTAAAAGTGAAAAGAAATGTGATAGATTGAAAAATGCTCTTGCAGCATTTATTGGAAAGAGAATCAAATGGCAGCTAATGCTCAGCTTGATCTTGCACAGCTAAGAACTAAATCTTCACACACCGAAGATCATACTAAGCAGGCTGATGCCTAAAAACCTTAGTGCAATAATATCAAAGGCTCATCCTTTCTTAAAAGTCTATTGCTACCATTTTATCCTCACATTAACTTTCCCTGCATAAAGAGTTCCTCATAAGCATTAAAATGCTTGCTCTTTCTTTTCCCATTTTGACTGAAATCATTTTCAGGCTGAGAACATGTAGAACAGTGTTTCCTAAGTCCAGTCCTGGAGTACCCCCTGCCTAATCAGGTTTTCAGGCTATCCACAATGAACATATGCATGAATAATGAAGGCAAGTGTATGCAAATCAAGTTCATGCATATGCATTGTGGATATCCTGGAAACCTGACTGGCAAGGGGTACTCCAGGACTGGACTCGGGAAATACTGATTTATTTATGGTTCGCTTATATCCCACATTTTCCCACTCATGCAGGCACAATGTGGCTTACAAAACGTTAAGTAAAATTACAAAATAGGAAAATAAGAAAAGTAGACAAGGAGTAGACAGGGGGAATAGCATCTAACAGGGTGAAACTAAGCAGGGTCAGGGAGGGAGCATCAGTCAGCGGTGTAAAGTGGGGAGTAAGACTTAGCAAAGACGTAGGTCTTCAACACCTTCTTGAAGAGGGTGTGGTCTGCTTGAGTTTTAAGGTTGTGGGAGAGCATTCCAGTGTTTAGGACTCCAATAGCGGAAGGTCGAGGCGAAGATCTTCTTGTACTTGACACCCTTACAGTTCGGGAAGTGTAGATGGAGATAGGGCCGAGCAGCAGGATTGGCATTCCAGGGCGGAAGGTCGATCAAGGGGTGCATATAAACCGGGGCATCCCCATAGATGATTTGATGGGTCAAGGAGCACAGCTTAAAGGCAATGCGCTCCTGAACAGGCAGCCAGTGTAATTTGAAGCGCAAGGGTTCGGCATGTGCAAAGCGTCGTTCTCTTAGGATGAGTCTCGCGGCAGTGAGAAGAGATTTCCATTATTGCAGTGGTGGTAGACAAGGAATTCTCAACCCAGTCCTCGGAACTCATGCAGCCAGTCAGGTTTTCAGGATACCCACAATGAATATGTATGAGATACATTTGCATGTGCTCCCTCCACATGGTGTTTGCTGATCGGTTGGCTGTTCTTTTGTTCTCTCTGTGGATTAACTTGCATACATAAAGGAATTATTCAAGCCTATCAGCTTCTTCTCAGAGAAAGTGGATTGTGACCCCTGAGGCAGGCGCTTTGGCGCCGAAACACGGACCGTGTCGGGTCCTTCATATGAATATTCTGAATAAACTGGTTTTTGATATCATCTCCCTATTGGTTTACGCATTTGTCAGCCTCTACTTTTGCTGTTTTGCTTTGACTTTCTGTGGAGGCTCCTCCTGTCTTCCTGGATTTGACCTCCATTGTATGTACATCTATCTCATGCATATTCACTGTGGGCATCCTAAAACTCTGACTGGTAGGGTGTGTTCTGAGGACTGGGCTAAGATCCCCTATGGTAGGAACAGAGAAGTAGCCTAATGGTTACTACAACAGCCTGAGAACCTGGGAAACCAGGTTTGATTTTCACCACAGCTCCTTATGACTATGCACAAGTGACCTAACCATCCATTACCCTAGGTACAAAATGAGTGCCTGTATATAATATGGAAATCACTGATTGTAACCACAGAAAGGCAGCATATCAAAGCCTATCCCTAGTAGACAGATGGCTTGAAAACAATAACTTGCCTGTTTCTCAGTTCTGTAAGTACATTTTTTAGTCTTATTCTTAAGTTCCCCCCCTCTTTAACTGTTTACAGATGTTCAGTTTGGAATAAAAAAAAGGCCACAGAAGTGGAGAAGCTGGAGAAGAAATGCAGAGGCAAGGGAGTAGCGTGATCAACAGGACACTTCCAAGCAAAACCAAGGAGACGAGAGATGGCAAAATACTCTAACAGCAGATGACTCGACACGGCACTGTGTTTCAGCGAACACCGCCTGCCTCAGGAGTCTGTCTATGGTGATCACAGCTGACACAGCATTTTTCTTGCTCAGTTCCCATCGGACTCTATCCTACTCTAAGCATGGTTGATGCTTTTTACCATTCATTAGTCTTTTAAAAGACTTGATTGGGTTTGCTTGCTCTTTTGGCTGCATCTACAAGTGATCACCATACACAAACTCCCAAGGCAGGCGGTGTTCGCCGAAACACAATGCCGTGTCAAGTCTTATCTACTATTAAAGAATATTTTGACATCTCTCGTCTCCTTGGTTTTGTTTGGGAGTGTCCTGTTGATCACGCTACTCCCTTGCCTCTGCAGTTTGGATTAAAAGCATGTGTGGATTCACTTTTTCTGTGCTCACACTCTTTCATTTAAACATCTACTTTCCTGAGACTGTCCTCGTGTTTTTCATGATATCAACCTGAAAGCTACTATATTATTATCTTAATATAAGGGCAGTTTCATTAAAATGTGTTAAGATCTGGGCTTAATGTATTTTAATGTGGGATTTTCCCGTGTGTTAAACCCAGATCTTCCATGGCAGTATTTAGGGCATTTTAGATCAATTTTTTTGCAAGCCCCACATTAATTTTCCAATTAGCGTGTAGGTGAGGACTTGCAAAAAAATTAACATAGAAGCACTTAGGAGGCGGTAAGTACTCCTGTGTTTAGTCTGCATTATCTAGTTTGCACCCACTAATCAGAGTACACTAGCTAGATAATGCTTCCTTCCCCATTCCTTATCCATGGCACGCACCGCCTGAAAAAACAACAAAAAAGCCCCTAAAGCACTATTAGCCCACAGTACAGGCAAATTACTGCAAAACACCGTAATGTGTTTTGCACTAAGCCTTTTTTGTGTGCTAAACGTGCATTAGGGTCTAACACCCTTGAGTAAAAGGGACCTATTTGCATCCCACATTTTCCCACCTATTTGTAGGCTCAATATGGCTTACATAGTACCGGAGAGGTGTTTGCAGATTCCGGTGAGAACAAATACAAGGTGATGTTATGGTAAGATAAAGTTCATGTGATGGAGTTAAATGGAAGGAAAGGAAATAGTAGGCAGACCAATACATACAGTAGGAGTCTGTTTTGACTATCAACTTAATTATTTACAATAATTTATTGTTCTGCTACTTTTACAAATAGTAGCTTTAATTTACCAAATGGAATCAGGAAGATACACATTGATCTATGTTGGTGGAGTGTTAAGGTTTCCACCAACTGGTACTGTATGCCTCTGATGCAGCCTGTATTCTTGGTGAAACATGGCCACGCCAAGCATCTGAGTGTGAACCCTGGGATCATCAATACGATTTATTAAAGACTGCTTTTTCTTCATCAAGGTCTGCTTCTTGTCTTTTGTTCCACGGTGGATATTGTGGACCGATTGCCTTAATGTTTTCTTATTTATATTCCGCCTACAACCTAATTGGATTCCAATATACAACATATACAATATAAAACTGACCAACAAAACACAGCTTCTCCTATGTATCAATAATATTTCATTGTCTTACTCTCACCCCTCAAAGTAGGACACAGTCAACCTACAAAGAATGCATGCCCAAATAGTACGTCTTCAGTCATTTCTTAAACTGCTCAACTTCACTGCACAGACATAAATTCCTTGGCAACATATTCCACAAGTAAGGGTCAGCTATAGAAAGGTCATTGCCCTCGTGTCAACAAATTTCTCAGTAGCAAACTGCATACCTTCCTTTGATCTTAAGCATCGTCACGGGTGGTAATGTGATATCACTTGGGATAAATGCCCCGGTATCTGTTTATACACTATTTAATGGAGAAGTGTCAAAACGTTATACTCAACACAAAAATGCACAGGCAACCAATGCTATTGTTTCAAAATTGGTGTAATATGTGCAAATCTAGAGCTTCCCACTATAAATGGTGCTGCTGTACTCTAAATTACCTGCAAAGCCTTGCCCCGATATGCTGCAATTCCCAAAAACAGAGCATTACAATAATCAACTTTTGTTAAGACCATATATTGTACAACCTGTCTAAAATCATATGGAGACAACATTGATCTCAAGTGACTTAACAAAGGAAGATGGAAAAAAGAAGACAATCACAACATATATGGTAAGGGATTTGCGTTACATGGTATGGGATTTGCGTTACAAGACATATGAAGAAAGACTTGCTCTTAAAATCTATCGAAGAATACAGATACAATGAAAGGCGACAAAGAAGATATGACTTTAAAAATAGATGCTGTATTTTGTGGTCTAAGGAAGCTTGAAAATTATTTTGCTTACATATTATTTGCTGTATTTCATAACAAGACTGTTCTTGTTTAAATTGTTTGAATAAAGAAAAATAAATTAAACAAAAATAGATGCTGTGTTTAAATTATTTATCCCAAAAGATCATATGATTATGCCTGAATTATATGTTACTAGTAAAAAAAGGCCCATTTCTGACACAAATGAAATGGGCACTAGCAAGGTTTTCCTCGGAGTGTGTATGTTTGAGAGAGTGTATGTGCGAATGTGTGTGTGTGTGTGTGTGTGTGTGTGTGTGTGTGTGTGTGTGTGTGTGTGTGTGTGTGAGAGAGAGAGAGAGAGAGAGAGAGTGAGTCTGGGTGCAAGTGTGTCTGTGTGAGAGAGTGTGTGTGTGAGAATGAGAGTGTGTGCAAGTGCGTATGTGAGACACAGTGTGTAAGAGAGAGTGTGTTTCACACAGATACAATGTGTGTGAGAGAGAGTGTGTGAGACACAGACTCTCTGTGAGACTGAGTGTATGAGACCAAGAGAGTGTGTGAGTGACTGTGTGACACATAGAGAGTGAATGTGATACAGTGTGAGACATAGAGTGTGTGAGAGACAGTGTGTGAGAGTGAGAGAGAGAAAGACATTGTGTGAGTGTTTGTGTGTGACAGACAGAGATACCTCCCCCCTCCCCTCTCTGGTGTCAGGCCCCCCCTCCCTCTGGTGTCTGAGCGTTACTGTGCAGGATGCTCTGGCTGTGCTTCAAGGAACTGACCAATCCTATTTAATAGAATGCACCTCCAACATTCTGAAGCCGAGAAACCTCATCTGGTTGGTCACTTCTGCTTGTGACGAACCCGGAAGTACTCGAGGGCGGAGCTTACAGAGATGGAGCCTGAGCTTCAGAAGCTTCAAACCCTTCACTGAAGCCAGGGAGTCAGCTTCAGAACGTTGAGGTTGGTTTTTATTATATAGGATTTACATGTTTATTTATGCAGTGTCTATATACAAGTTTTTCAAGCTTTTTTGAGTGATTATATAGTTAATTTTATATACATTTTTTATATTTATTTTATATATGTGTGTTTTTAGACTCCTGAGGAAGGCCTTTTTGGCCGCAACACGACTCGTGTCGCGTCTTGGATGATTTAAAAGGGTGATAATTGGGTTATCATCGTCTGCAGCCCCTTTTTTTGTCACCCTTGTTGTGACTGGTTTGCATGCCATTTTAAGCTACATTAGGTGCATGGTAGTACGTAATTCAGCTTAGTAAAAAAAAAAAGGTCCCTTAATGAAAAACAGACAAAAAAAATGCCATTTTCCCCCCAAAACAAAACAAAATGTTTTGCCTTTGTATATCCGTACATTTGATTATAGTAGTTCCTTTTTTGTTAAAGAAAAGCATTTATGTGGTTGGCACATCCACCAGTCACTTAAGTGCTTCAGAACATTTATCTGAAAAATAACCTCACCATGTTCATGCAGCAAGAACAATTGCCTGTTACTGGAAGGAAGCAAAAGTTCAACATCAAAAAAGTGTTGCAGATATGTAAGGAATCTGAACAACTGCAGCTATAACAAAAGAACTGCAAGGTTCAACCTTAAGAAGCAGAAGTGGAACCCAGATCCATTTTTTTATCAATATATTTTTATTAAACATAATATAATTGAATACAATCTCTCGGAAAACAATTTGAATTACATAGACTCCCCCCCCCCCCCCCCCCCCACTCCCATCCTGATCACTCTGACCCCCCCCCCCCCCCCAAATGAAAAACAGATGAGAAAAAACAAACCAGGATCACACTGTTACTCTTCAGTGCCCCCTTTCTCCTCCACATAACCCCCTCCCGCTCAACATCAGCAAATAAAAGAGTGAGATGAGCCCATTCTTCCTTGTCCAGATCATATCTCCCGTGAGTTTGGTCCATAAGTATCTCCAATTCACAAATATAAGCCAATCACTTCAACCAGACTCCCTCTGTGCATCCATATGATTGTTTCCAATTGTCAGGTTCTGTCAGGTTCTGAGCCCGCGGACCGGGCTCTGGAGCAAACGTGAGCCCTTGGGCTGCTGACGAGGAGCGACAGCAGCAGGCAAAACCCACCAACCAACACTGGGTAAGCACAATGGCAGGGACTGCAGGCACTGCCCAGCGAACCGGAACACCTGGACTGGAATCCCCCGGACTGGAGGACACAGGACTGGAACACTGGACTGGAGCACACCAGACTGGAACACACACCGGACCGGAACACACTGGACTAGAACCCGGACCGGACCTAGGCTTCACCTACACTTGACTGCCTTCCCCCTCAGGTTGAGCCCTCGGGTTCTGGCAGCCGGTAGGACTTACAGGAACCGCAGGAATGAAGGTCCAGGAGTGCCCCCTGGCCCCTAGGCGATGGCAAGGCAGACAGGCAGGGAATGTCCAGGTTCTGGCAATAGGTAGGTTCAAAGCAATGGTCACAGAAGGGCTGGAAACCCACAGAGCAAGAACACAGAAGGGCAGGGAACCTACAGAGCAATAAACACAGAAGGGCTGGAAACCCACAAGCGAAAAACACAGAAGGGCTGGAAACCCACAAAGCGATAAACACAGAAGGGCAGAAAACCCACAGCGCAATAAATACAGAAGGGCTGGAAACCCACAGAGCGATAACCACAGAAGGGCTGAACACCCACAGCGCAATAAACACAGAAGGGCAGAAAACCCACAGCGCAATAAATACAGAAGGGCTGGAAACCCACAAAGCGATAACCACAGAAGGGCTGAACACCCACAGCGCAATAAACACAGAAGGGCAGGGAACCTACAGAGCAAAACACAGAAGGGCTGGAAACCCACAAGCGATAAACACAGAAGGGCTGAAAACCCACAGCGCAATAAACACAGAAGGGCTGGAAACCCACAAAGCGATAAACACAGAAGGGCAGAAAACCCACAGAACAATAAACACAGAAGGGCTGAAAACCCACAGAGCAAAAGACAAGGAAAGCAAACGGTGCTAACAGCACACTAACCTCGGGACCTAAAGCACTGCGGAGGGAATGGCAATGCAAAGGCCAGGACTGTAGTCTTCAGGTGACTAATAAAGCCCATCAAGACCAGAGCCACAGCTGCAGCAATCACCTTGCAACCAAACAGAGGCTTGACACACAAAGCAGTCATTCCATAGGAAGGAACAGCGGGAGCCATCTTGGAAACTGGCAAGGAGGAAGAGGCGGCAGCCATCTTGGAAGAGGCATAGCCCACACAGGTGAGGTTCAGTAGGGCAATCAGCACACAGAGCCAGAGAGAAACTAAGACAGAGACAGACACAGAGACAAGCAGAAGCCAGCACAGCCACTGACTCCCAGAAACAGAGTAAGTATGAGGGTGGTCACGGCCACAAACGTGACACCAATGCACAGCAATCACTCCCTTGGCCGCCGCTAAGCACATATGCTTAAGACGTACCTGCTATCCAGACCCCCTGGTGTTACTGAGGTCCAGCAAACATGCCTGAGGTGTGAAAGGGAATACTACCCCCAAACTACCCCAAAAATCTTGTGTATCCCCTGAACCACCCTCCTCCAAAAAAGTTGAATTTTGTAACATTCCCACCAAATATGTTAAAAGGAACCCTTGGACTCCAAACATCTCTAAACACACATCTGTAGCAACATGAGGATACATAACCTCCAACCTGTCAGGGGTATAATACCTCAGAGTAACCACCTTATAGGCATTCTTTTTAATCAACATGCATATTGGATATTTTTGGACCTCTCAAAAAACTTTTTTCCACTCTATTTAAGCTCCTGTCCAAGATCTCTTTCCCACTGATCTATAAGCCCAAATTTTTGAAAGGTCTAGCCCTTAAAAAAACTTATCAACTAGGAAAAAAGGCCCGTTTCTGACACAAATGAAATGGGCGCTAGCAAGGTTTTCCTTGGAGTGTGTGTGTTTTACAGAGTGTGTGTGAGAGTGAGTGTGTGACAGAGAGAGAGTGAATGTGTGAGTGTGTGTGACAGAGAGAGTGAGACTGTGCGAGAGTGTGTGTGTGTGATAATGAGAGTGTGCGCCAGGGGCCCCCTCCCAGTTTCAGGGTCCACCCGCCCCCCCTCCAAGTTCCAGGGTCCGCCCTCCCTCCCACCCACCCAGTTCCAGGGTCGTTCCCCCCTCTCCCCCTCCCTCCCAGTTTCAGGGTCACCCCCTCCCTCCCTCCCTCCCTTCCAGTTTCAGGGTCCGCCTGCCCCCCCCAACAAGTTCCAGGGTCCACCCTACCTCCCGCCCACCCAGTTCCAGGGTCGTTGCCCCCTCTCTCTCCCTCCCAGTTCCAGGGTCGTTGCCCCCCCTCTCCCCCCCTCCAGCCACCCTGCGATGTCTAAGTGAAAAATTAGGGAGCTGCGAGTGTGTGTGTGTGTGTGTGTGTGAGTGAGAGAGAGAATGAGAGTGTGTGCCAGGGGCCCCCTCCCTCCCTCCCAGTTTCAGTGCCCACCCGCCCCCCTCCAAGTTCCAGGGTCCACCCACCCAGTTCCAGGGTCATTGCCCCCCTCTCTCCCTCCCTCCCAGTTCCAGGGTAGTTGCCCCCCTCCCCCCCCCCCAGCCATCCTGCGATGTTTAAGTGAAAAATTAGGGAACTGTGTAGTGTAATAAAACGCACCTGCAACGTTGTGAAGCTGAATCCATGGCTTCATTGAAGTGAAGGGTTTGTAAGGTTCGTCGCTCTGTAACCATCTCTCTCGGCCCCACCCTTGCGCCTCTAATAGGTCCGCCGCCCTCGACATCAAAACGTGATGACGTCGCGGACATCAAAACGTGATGACATCGAGGGCAGAGGACCTATCAGAGGTGCGAGGGCGGGGCAGAGAGAGATGGTTACAGAGCGACGAACCTTACAATCCTTACGAACCCTTCACTTCAGAAGTGAATCGAAAGAAACACCACGGACCCTAACAGAGTCTTTGAATGGAAGTAATGTACCATCAAGTGAAGGCAGGGGAAGGGAAATATTATGAGAAGAGGAAAAGAGTATGGAGTCACACTTAGAATAATTGAGAAATAGAAGATTACTCTTGAGCTAAGAGGAAACACTAGAAAGGCAGGAACTGAGTCGATGAACAGCGGAGGCATTGGAGGCTTTATAGAGAATTTGATGTCATCCACGTAGCAGAATGGAGTGCAAAAGTGCTCTTGGATAATGTTGAGCAGGGGAGAGAAGAAGTTATTGAAGAGGGTAAGGGTTAAGATGGAATCTTGAGGAACACACGCACCTGCGGAGCCAGCGCCTTGCACCAGCATATTTGAAATAGCTGTGAAAATGTGACATCAACTCAGGAAAACTACATAAGAGCATATAAGAATAGCCATACTGGGACCATCTAGCCCAGTATCCAGCATCCAACAGGGGCTGATTTATTTATTTATTACATTCGTACCCCGCGCTTTCCCACACATAGCAGGCTCAATGCGGCTTACATAGTAACAGTAAAAAGAATT